>NC_134359.1:113337451-113669395 GCF_048569485.1 Anomaloglossus baeobatrachus | reverse complement strand
GGAACACCCTGTTAACTCCACAGGGGTCCTGGAGTACGCTGTCTGTGCGCGTAGGGGGCACAACCGGACAGGTGGTGCAGCACGTGCGTTGTCCGTGTGCGTAGGGGGCACAATCGGACAGGTAGCGCAGCAGGTGCATTCTCCGTGTGCGTAGGGGGCACAATCAGACAGGTGGCACAACAGGTGCGTTGTCCGTGTGCGTAGGGGGCACAATCGGACAGGAAGCACAGCAGCCGCAGCCCAGTTAACGCCACTGGGCTGCTATAGCAAAACTGGAACGGCAGGAGGGAAGCACGGCGCCTGACCCTGATGTGCCGAGCCACGAATCTTGGCGTGACAGGCACCGTTCGCCTAACCCTACCTACCGCTTCCCAACATAGGCTTATGCCGCAATGAGGCTCTGACATGGAGGTGTGCTCTGACTGAGCAAATGGGAAGACTGCACACCTCCATGTTGTCTCCAGCCCCTTTTATAACCTGGGTCCGCCCCAAACCCAGGGTGGAACCACCAAGGTCCAATAGCAGAGTGCCATGTCATCAGTGACGTCACATGCGACCTATCCGGAACCGCCACGTCATTGATGACCTCATGGCAGCCACGCCCCAAACACTTCACCAGTCATCATCTGACGACCAATACTGAGGTGCCAGATCATAGGGGCGGGCCTTTGCGAGCCAGTCCGGAGTTGCCACGTCATCAGGACACCTGACACCCTCTGCCCTATCAGGGCCTGCCACCTCACGGACATGCTCAGTGAGGTCCTTACCGGACCTAGCCTCTGATGCACTAAGTGCCTGAGCATGCTCAGTAGCCTGAGCCACAGGCTTAGAAAGCAGACTATCAGTTTGAGCATGCTCAGTAGGCACATCCCAGAACTTAGACACAGCACCAAGTCCAAGTACCTGTGCAAAGAGGCTGTTAGGGTTAATTGTGGGAGCATGCTCAGTAGCCTGAACTGAGGACTTAGTCTCAGACATAACACAAACAGGCTGATCATGCTCACTAGGCAAAACACCGGGCTTAGACTCTGGCTGGGGTAAATCGGCGCACGCATGCGCACTAGCCGCCTCTCCACACTTAGACGTGGTGGAAGGAACAGCCAACTGGACGACCCGAGGCACGGCCAAGAACGGCAGCCGGCACCTGGGCGCAACAGGAACCGCAGCAGGCTGCTTGCGGCTATGGCGGCGCCGGTTCATAACAGTACCCCCCCTCTAGCGGCCCTCCCACTCGAATGGTCTATAGTCGCCACAGATACCACTGAGCGACGGGCGGAAGATGGAGACATGCAGTGGGAGCTACAAGACTCGCTCCGCGTAATCACCCCAGACGACCAGTCGATATGTGGGGAATGCCGCTTCAACCAAGGAATACCCAGCAGAATATCATCTGCACCCTTAGGGAGAACCAGAAATGAAATGGTCTCCCTATGCCCAGATGACATGGCAAGGGTAATGGGCATTGTCCGCTGGTGAATTACCTTGGGCAACAAGGACCCATCCACCACACGGACTCTCACTGGCCTTGGCATTTGCACCAGCGGGATGGCATGCCGCCAGGCAAAAGAGGAGGAGATGAAACTATCCCCAGCACCTGTGTCCACACTTGCCCTTGTGGACCATGTTGACCCCTTAAAGGAAATGGACGCGGGAAACGTCACCCTAATGGATGACGCAGAGTCCAGTCTACCTCCAGCTATGGTCACCAATCGTGGTCGCTTATCCTGACGCTTTGGGCAACGGTTGGCATAATGACCATACTGCCCACAAGCGAAACAGGAAATGCCCTTGCGACTCGAAGACCTAGCAACACCAACCCTAGAGATGTCCATAGGAACAGAGATGTCCTCTAAGGGAGGTGCAGTAGGAGAGACCACTACAGTGGCTGAACGACCCTCTGACCTGCGCTCCAGCTGACGTTCGGAGGTCCGCAGGTCAATGCGTGTAGCCAGAGTCATGAGGCCCTCAAGGGTAGTTGGTACCTCACGTGACGCTAATGCGTCCTTCACGTGCAAGGCTAATCCCCTCCAGAACAGTGGAATGAGAGTCCTCTCTGACCACCCCAGTTCTGCAGCAAGTGTCCGGAAACTCACAGCATATTGACTTGAGGAGGTACGCCCCTGCTCCAAAGTCAGTAGCTGTAGGGCCGAGTCGTGAGTGACCTGAGGCCCCAGGAACACTTGTCGCAAGGACTCCAAAAACACCTTAGAGTCCTGTACTACGGGGTCATTCCTCTCCCACAATGGTGTAGCCCACTCCAGTGCTCTATCAGAGAGCAAGGAGATGATAAACCCCACCTTCGACCTCTCTGTAGGAAACCGTGCAGCCAACAGCTCTAGATGGACTGAGCACTGGTTCACGAATCCCCTACATGCCTTGCTGTTCCCCGTAAACTTGTTGGGCAGCGAGAGGTGAGGGAGGGTAGGAGTAGGCTTGGTGACGGAAACCATTGCAGCCGCTTGAGCCACCACATCATCCATATCAGCAGCAAGAGCAGACTTCTCCAGAGACCTCACTCTGGCATCAAGCTGCAGCATGAACTGACGTAGCTGCTCCATCTCCGCCATGCCAGCCAGACCCTGGCGCAGTCTTACTGTTATGGGGGGACCGGCAGATTAGGACCAGGGGGCTCTGATGCACTAAGTGCCTGAGCATGCTCAGTAGCCTGAGCCACAGGCTTAGAAAGCAGACTATCAGTTTGAGCATGCTTAGTAGGCACATCCCAGAACTTAGACACAGCACCAAGTCCAAGTACCTGTGCAAAGAGGCTGTTAGGGTTAATTGTGGGAGCATGCTCAGTAGCCTGAACTGAGGACTTAGTCTCAGACATAACACAAACAGGCTGAGCATGCTCACTAGGCAAAACACCAGGCTTAGACTCTGGCTGGGGTAAATCGGCGCACGCATGCGCACTAGCCGCCTCTCCACACTTAGACGTGGTGGAAGGAACAGGCAACTGGACGACCCGAGGCACGGCCAAGAATGGCAGCCGGCACCTGGGCGCAACAGGAACCGCAGCAGGCTGCTTGCGGCTATGGCGGCGCCGGTTCGTAACAGAGTGCTTCTGCACGCACTGTGAGGCGGAGACTGCTTGAGCAAGGCCTGGTTTCAAGGAGGGCAGCAAAGAAGCCACTTCTCTCCAGAAAAAACATCAGGGACCGACTGATATTCTGCAAAAGGTACAGGGAGTGGACTGCTGAGGACTGGGGTAAAGTCATTTTCTCAGATGAATCCCCTTTTCGATTGTTTGGGACATCTGGAAAACAGCTTATTAGGAGAAGAAGAGGTGAGCGCTACCACCAGTCTTGTCTCATGCCAACTGTTAAGCATCCTGAAACGATTCATGTGTGGGGTTGCTTCTCAGCCAAGGGAATCGGCTCACTCACAGTCTTGCCTAAAAACACAGCCATGAATAAAGAATGGTACCAGAATGTCCTCCAAGAGCAACTTCTCCCAACTGTCCAAGAGCAGTTTGGCGCCCAACAATGCCTTTTCCAGCATGA
This sequence comes from Anomaloglossus baeobatrachus, assembly GCF_048569485.1. Lineage (NCBI taxonomy): Eukaryota > Metazoa > Chordata > Amphibia > Anura > Aromobatidae > Anomaloglossus > Anomaloglossus baeobatrachus. Next base: position 113,665,892 of record NC_134359.1, on the reverse strand, counting down.
TGGAGCACCTTGCCATAAAGCAAAGGTGATCACTAAATGGCTCATGGAACAAAACATAGAGATTTTGGGTCCATGGCCAGGAAACTCCCCAGATCTTAATCCCATTGAGAACTTGTGGGCAATCAACCAACAAATTCTGGCAAAATGCAAGCATTGCTTATGCAAGAATGGACAGCTATCAGTCAGGATTTGATCCAGAAGTTGATTGAGAGCATGCCAGGGAGAATTGCAGAGGTCCTGAAGAAGAAGGGTCAACACTGCAAATATTGACTTGCTGCATTAACTCATTCTAACTGTCAATATAACCTTTTGGTACTAATAATATGATTGTAATTATATTTCTGTATGTGATGTAAACATCAGACAAACACAATTAAAAACCAGAGGGCAACAGATCAAGTGAAAATATAATTTTGGTGTCATTCTCAAAACTTTTGGCCATGACTGTATATTGTTAGGTCCTGATTAGAGTTGAGCGCGGTTTGCGGTTCGAGGTTCTCCAGTTCGCGGCTCGAGTGATTTTGGGGGCTGTTCTAGATCGAACTAGAACTCGAGCTTTTTGCTAAAGCTCGATAGTTCTAGATACGTTCGAGAACGGTTCTAGCAGCAAAAACACCAGCTAATTACTAGCTGGCTTTCCGCTGTAATAGTGTAAGTCACTCTGTGACTCACACTATTATGAAATTTCAGTGTATAGTGTGCGGGAACAGTGCATTCAGATCACTGCTGTATGGATAATGGCGATCGCCATTTTTTTTTTTTTCCCTTGTCTTCCTTCCCTAAGCGCGCGCGTGTAGTGGGGCGGGCCAGCATGTCAGCCAATCCCAGACACACACACAGCTAAGTGGACTTTTAGCCAGAGAAGCAACGGCATGTGTGATAGGATGTCCATGTCACATGTCCCTGCATTATAAAAACGGACATTTTCCTCCAGCACGCCATTATCTGCCTTCTGCGTCCTTGGTGTCAGTCACCGCTGGCGCAGCTCCTATCTCCGATACTGCTGTGTACGCTCTATACACAGCGCTGTACAGAAAAGGGATAGAAGTTTCTATCAGTCCTTTTAAGGGCTAATACCGGCAGGGTCAGAGCCATAGGTGACAGGTCCGTGAAAACAGAGTTTAACAGCTACACAAGATGACAGCGTCTGTGTAGCTAAGGTCAGGGATTTCCTCGCTGCATTTCCCCATTAGGAGGGATAGAAAGGCAGGCTTCCTTTCCTCTACCCAGAGACCCACAACCCTGCCACTGTACCCTCCTGCCCTCTGCACACTCAAACTCATTGTTACTAAGCCATTATACTAGCAAACACTGAGTGAACTTAGTGGCATCCTAAACGTGGCTGTTGGACTTCTGTATTGTCCCACTAGTGCAAAGATATTTGCAGCACGTCTGCCTGCATTGCACACTCAAACTCATTGTTACTAAGCCATTATACTAGCAAACACTGAGTGAACTTAGTGGCATCCTAAAAGTGGCTGTTGGACTTCTGTATTGTCACACTAGTGCAAAGATATTTGCAGCACGTCTGCCTGCATTGCACACTCAAACTCATTGTTACTAAGCCATTATACTAGCAAACACTGAGTGAACTTAGTGGCATCCTAAACGTGGCTGTTGTATTCCATTAGTGCCCCACTGGTGCCAAGCTATTTCTAGCACCTGTGCAGGACACCCTCCTGCTCTGTTTTTAATAAGCTATAATGATAGCAAAAAATGCTGCCATTTAGTGGCATACAAGAACTGGCTGTTGTATTTCATTATTGTCCCACTGGTGCCAAGCTATTTCTAGCACCTCTGCATGACACCCTCATGCACATTTTGCTACGCTAATTTTATAGCAAACTCAGGGAATTCCTTGCTGCATTTGATCATTCGGAGGGATAGAAAGTGAGGCTTCTTTTAGCTTTTCCTTCTGTTCATAGACAGCATCTCCAAGTCCACACCCGAAGAGTAATTTCTCCTCCACGTGTAAGTGTGGAGAGGCAGCTAGTGCGCATGCGTGTGCCGATTTACCCCAGCCGCAGCCTAACTACAGTGTTTTGCCTAGTGAGTACTCCCAAATGGCTTGCAGAGGCCCGCCCCTATGACTTGTCACCTCATTATTGATGGTCAGACGATGACTGGTGAGGTGTTTGTGTCGTGGCAGCCATGAGGTCATTATTGAAGTTGCGGTTCCAAATAGGACGCTAGTTATGCCACTCATGACGTGTCACTCTGCTTTTGTCTCCAGGAGGTGCATTGTGGTCCACCCTGGTTTGGGGTGGACCCAGGTTATAAAACTGGCTGGAGCCAACAAGGAGGTGCGCAGTCTTCTATTATGCTCCGAAATAGCACACCTCCATGTGTTGTACCCATTGCGGCTTTAGGCCAGAGGTAGGCAGGGATAGGGCGTCGATGCAGGCCGCCACCACAGTTGGTAACGCAGAACGGTTAAGACCAGCTCCTGTACTACAAGTCCTGCTTGTGCAGCCCAGTGGCATTAACAGGCCGGCTGCTGCTGATGCGCCTGCTGTCCACAGATGTGGCCCCAATGCACACGGTCAGCGTACTGAATGGCCCCTGTGATGTTAACAGGGAGTTCCTGGGCTGGGTGGGCGTGTGGACCCTGTGACGCTAACAGGGCTGCCAGTCTCCAGATCCGAGTGGCGTCTAACTCGGTTCAGGCAACTATTAGTTTCATAGCCACACAGATCTGTATCCTCCACCTAAGCTTCCAGTTGCCAACCTCTCCTTTTCCATCTGGGAGCACGGTGGACATTGACTGCCGATGGGGATATATACCTTTCTCTTTCTTTTCTTATTAATTTTCGTTATATAGCGGTAGCATAGTATATACCACCTTATCCAAATCTGCCAGTCCCACCGTAACAGATGGTGTTTCTTCATCAAATGTTACTTTTGCTTAACCACCAAATCCACGGACAAAAACTTTTTTCCCCTTTCCAACACAACTGTTCCCCTTTCCACCAGCATCTGTCCTTTTTCAACTCATTTGGTATATGACCAAAAGTGCAACTCTGCAGGGACACCGTACTCAATGCCATCTCAGCACAGCAGCCAGCCCTCTTTCCCTCAGATGTGGACAAGTAAAAGACCATTTCCTCCTATCCATGACAAAGCGTTGAGATTCACTCTGTGCAGCACTGGTGTTTACTGGAAAAGCAGATCTAAGAATCCGTACCACCTTCTGCAGATACTCCTGTATACATGCGTCCATTTCTATGGCAGGAATTATTTCGCCAAATTTTGTCTTGTACCGGGGATCTAACAGTGTGGCAACCCAGTAGTTAGCATTACTTCGAATTCGTACAATCCGAGGGTCATGTTGTAGGTAGTGCAGCAAGAAGGCGCTCATGTGTCTTGATCATCCAGGAGGACCAAGTCCTTGGTGTGTTGGTGGCAGAGAGGTGAGAATCGTGCCTCCTTCCTCTGCCCTCTCCCCCCAACCTCGCACAACCGAAATGTGAGCAAGCTCTCACTCATCTGCTGAGTCTTCCATGCCCATCGCCAGTTCGTCCTCTATTTCTTCATGGGCTCCTGCACCTTCCTCAACAATTTTTGCTGATACTATACGCCCTTGTTAATCCCTCTCCCCCACCATAACTGCCGCCTAGGTGCCGCTCACCGTCTGGACCTTGTAGATCTTATTATCCCTTCTGCATATGACTCCTCCTGTACTTCCTCCCCTTCCTCTTGGACCAACACCTGACTCCGAATAATGCTTACAGTGTGCTCCATCTTGTAGATGACCAGAATTGTCACGCTGAGAATGGCATCGCCAGTGCTAAACATCTGTAAACTGTGTAGAAGGGTGCATAGGTCCTTGATCTGACACCACTCCAGCAGCGTGATCTGCACCACCTCTGGATCAAGTTAGCCCAGGGTATACGTCAGACCGTATTTCAGCAGGGCTCTGCGGTGCTGCCACAGACGCTGCAACATGTGCAGATTCCAATTCCTGCGTGTCGGAACATCGCATTTCCAGCGTTTAACCGCCAGACCCTAAGACTTCAGGAGCGATGAAAGTTGTTGAGCTGCTGGGTGCGAAGGATGAAAGTGAGCACATAGCAGCGTGCCCGCTGCACAAGGCCATGTAGGCCGGGATGGTATTTTAAAAATTGCTGGAGAATCAGATTCAACACGTGAGCCATACAAGGCACGTGTGTCATTTTGCCCTGCCGAAGGGCCACATACAGGTTTGCATCATTGCCGCACACGGCTGTTAAGTCACCAACGTAGTCCACTCAATCAATTTGTACTCCGGTCGCCAGGTGACAACGTGTTCCTTTCGTGCATAGTGCTGATGATGGGAAAGGAGTCGATGCCAGCGGCGCAGGTGGACGCAGGTTATGGTCACCCACTGGGTTGCGTTACCTTGACAGATACAGAACCACAGGCTGAATGTAGGTGGTGGGTATCTCACAGATGAAGTACCATCATTCAGCTACAACCAATGGGAAGACATCACACCCTTTTTTAGGCCCCTCCTGTCTGCAGACCACTTCCAGACAAAGCTATGAACCTCTTGTTACTGTTACCCCCAGTTCAGTTTTATGATTTTGTGTGCTTGTTACCTGACTACTTTTCCTGCTTGCTGTTTATGTACCTCGTTGGCCGATCCGCATTTCACCTCTGCTTGTTTTCTGATTAAGTCCTGGCCATCCCATTCTGTTCCTCTTCCTCAATTAATGTTTTTGACCCTGCATGACTACTATTCTCTGGAACTGCAGCCTTCCACAGGTATTGATCAACTTGGGCCCTGTGTAATTCCAAATCACTGTATAGGGGTTAAAGGGTTTCAGGGTTCTGGGTGTCCAGCTTGGTGAGTGGCTTGCCTCTAGCCTATCCTTTACAGCCCATCTGAGTGTGTCGATCCAGGCAGGCGTTACACCGTGCCCTCTGCAGAAGGCCATGTAGGCCGGGATAGTGTTTTAAAAATTGCTGGACAACCAGGTTCAACACGTGAGCCATACAAGGCACGTGTGTCACAAGCCCTGAAGAAGGGCCGCAGACTGGTTTGCATCATTGTCGCACCCGACCTTCCCTGGCTGCTGGTTGAGTGGAGACAACCATTGATGAAACTCGGTCTCACTCTCCAGAGCTTACCATCCACAACTCCTCAGCGGTGTGACTCACATTTCCCAGACATTTCTAAGTAAAGAGTCGACCGCATCATGCTGTTGAGCTGTGCTGCCAGCATAGTAAGGAGGTGTGTGGGATTCCTTGGGCGCAGTTACAAGGAAGGGTGGCCTGACCACACAGGGTTTGGGCCGAGGTGGAGGACCCACACGAGGTTGAGGAGGCAGAAGCAGTGGAGGAACTTGTACATACAGAGGAAGGATTGACACACAAGTCGTGGGGACGGCAAGACTTGTACAGCAAACCCTTCTCCATCTCTCACCATAGTTACCCAGTGCCCAGTCAGCAACATGTAACTCCCCTGTCCATGCTTACTGGTCCAAGTATCTGTGGTGAAATGCACCCTGTCACACACAGAGTTTCTCAAGGAATTGGTGAGGTTGTGTGCGACCTGCTGTGGTAGCGCGGGCACGCCTTTCTTGGAGAAGGAGTGACGACTGGCCATCGGCTCTTGGGGCACTGCAATGGGCATAAGGTCTCGAAAATCCTCGGTCTCAAAAGGGTGTAAAGGCAGCCTTTCTGTTGCCGACAAGTTGCAGATGATGAAACTCAACCTCTTAGGCATGTCATGCCCTTCGAAAATCATGTAAAACACAGCGAGGGGACTCCAACCACAGTCTCCCTCGTTTCCACTAATTGGGCCACACACACACCCCACTTGACTGGCATCACTTGATCCCCCTTTTCAAAATTAAACAGATGCTTTGCATGAAGCACTCTCAAAAATACGCGTGCCTTTCGCCTCCCCTGGATGACCCAGGGGAAGAAAAGTCCTCTGAGAGCCATGACTTGTTCATCTTGGTTCTTTTACAAACACAGCGAGGGGACTCCAACCACAGTCTCCCCCGTTTCCACTAATTGGGCCACACACACCCCACTTGACTGGCATCACTTGATCCCCCTTTTCAAAATGAAACAGATGCTTTGCATGAAGCACTCTCAAAAATACGCATGCCTTTCGCCTCCCCTGGATGACCCAGGGGAAGAAAAGTCCTCTGAGAGCCATGACTTGTTCATCTTGGTTCTTTTACAAACACAGCGAGGGGACTCCAACCACAGTCTCCCTCGTTTCCACTAATTGGCCCACACACACCCCACTTGACTGGCATCAGTTGACCCCCCTTTTGAAAAAGAAAAAGATGCTTTGCATGAAGCACTCTCAAAAATACGCGTGCCTTTCACCTCCCCTGGATCACCCAGGGGAAGAAAAGTCCTCCGAGAGCCATGACTTGTTCATCTTGGTTCTTTTACAAACACAGCGAGGGGACTCCAACCACAGTCTCCCTCGTTTCCACTAATTGGGCCACACACATCCCACTTGACTGGCATCAGTTGACCCCCCTTTTCAAAATGAAAAAGATGCTTTGCATGAAGCACTCTCAAAAATACGCGTGCCTTTCGCCTCCCCTGGCTGACCCAGGGGAAGAAAAGTCCTCTGAGAGCCATGTCCACATTGTCAGTGGACAGACACGTGTGCTTATCTGCCAGCAGACCCCCAGCAGCACTGAAGACAGGTTCCGAGAGAACGCTGGCTGCAGGACACGACAAGATCCCCAAGGCGTACGTGGCAAGCTCAGGCAATTTATCCAGATTGGAATCCTAAAATGAGCAGGGCTCAAATTGCACAGTAATGGCATCGACGTTTCCTTGCATATACTCATATATCTGTGTGTCCTCCTCTTTTTCCTTGTCCAGCTCTTTTGTTTTCGCATGAGTATATGTCCTTGTCACTTTCCCATGTGTTTGTGTTGTGTTGTGAGTTGTTTGTCACCTTTTGGACACCTTTGAGGGTGTTTTCTAGGTGTTTTTATGTGTTTTTGATTGCCTGCCATTGTTTCCTATGCAGTTCGAGTTCGGTTCGTCGAACGTTCGACGAACCGAACTCGAACGAGACCTCCGTTCGGCGAACCGAACTCGAGCCGAACCGGGACCGGTTCGCTCATCTCTAGTCCTGATGGTGGATCCTCTGGGCCATGCACCGGACTCCTCCAGTGAGGCTACTCGGAGCTAACCCCTTTACAGGGACTGTCCGGTCACCCCACCAGAGGGCCTAGATGCACGGTAGCCGGAGCACTAGTGGTATAAGGTCAGCGTCCTGCAGGGGACTGGTAGCAAGACGTCTCTAGAGTCACAGAGTTCCTGGAGGCAATGCAGATTATGGAGACCAGGTTCGAGATCTGGATCCTGCTGGACGTAAGGGCCGAGATCACCAGGTTAAGTCGGGGATCGGAGACAGGTTCAGGCTGACGGCAGATGATGGGATTCACAGCTGACAGTCACCGGAGGACTTCCTGGGCAATCCGCAGTCAGTACCAGGTTAAGGTAGCAGGGCTGGCTCTGTGGAAGACACAAGATTAGAGAGAGGCAAGGCACTAGGAGAACACATTGAACAGGCGCACATGGAAAGGAGAGTCTTATATACTCTGCACCTGTCTCAGCCATAACCTGTTTCAGGAGTGCTGGGCCTGTAAGACAAGGTGAGTGGGCGCGGCCCCGCCCTATACACATGCATGTGCCTAAGAATCAGAGTCAGACTCAAGAGACCATGAACAGGACGCAGGAGAGCACGAGCGGGAGCGGTAGCCATGACCGGTGGGCAAGTGGACCGGATCAGTGGGTAAGGAGTGATGCTGTGACGGTGAGACTGGATCAGTGGGTAAGGAGCGGTGCCGTGATGGCGTGACCAGATCATGGGGTAAGGGGCGGTGCCGGGACGCCGGGAGCATGACATATATCCTTCTGATATATATGTCCCCTTCTGGGCTCTTCCTGGTATATGTCCACATCCTAGTTTATTTGTCCCCATCCTGGTATCTATTTCCCTTTCTGGGCCCCTCCTGGTATATATGTTCCCCTCCCTGGTTTATATGTACCCCTCTCAGGTATATTTGTCCTTTTCCTGGGCCCCTCCTAATATATATGTCTAACTCCTGGTGTATATATGTCCTCCTCCTGGTATATATGTACCTATCCTGGTAAATATGTCTTTGTTTTGTCTCAGACGCAAAAACAAACATCAGACGTAAAAAACAAACAAACAAAAAATGTACGCACCCTCCCCGGCTCCCATGTCTCGTAGTGTCCTCTCTGCATTGCGATGCATTTCAACTGGATGTGCAATCTCAGACACACACCCAGCTAAAGTAGGGACTGAGGTCAATGGTGCCCCACTCCAACACTATCTTGGCCTCTGCGATCGTCCCGCCCTGTCTTCAGCTCTTCCAAGGAGCACTTATCATTCCCCATCATGATCTCGCCACCTTCGTAATGCCCGCAGCAGTGTGATGAGGTTGCAGCGTCATGACCTCATCATGCTACTGCACGCTGGGCTGGGGGATGATGTGCCCTGCTCTTCCCCTGGCACTACCACATGACTAAATTGCATGTGATGCGCCTGAAGTGTTTCACATACAAATTAGCCATGTGTAGTGCGCACTCAGTCAAAGTGGCCAAAGCGACATGGCCAGTCATCTCTACTGCGGCCACATTTTCTGAAGGCTGCGGCTGTGACTAAAGCCCAGTCCAGACTCAATAAAAAGAAGTACTGTAAATAACCCGGACCCTGGCCAGACCCCCCTCTTCACCTGGTCCCATACACCAATAAGGGCACTCTGTCTTTCCTGGCCGTCAAGTGGTGGCTGCTCCAGCCTGTATTTATGTTAGGAACATTAATTTTAAAATCAAGGCCTGTAGCCTGACAAATCCTCTCAGCGTGTAATATATTCACTGTCAGGATCTGGTTTCTGGTTCCAGTGGTCATCACATGACCACTTGTATGATTTTAATACTTATGGTTATGTTCCAAGTAGCTTCTCTTTCTGCTTCTCTCAATCAAGCAGAGGCTGTAGTTTTTCACTGAACATTGAGAGAATGAGGAAGACCAGCTAGTCAGCATGTGACTATAAGTATGCAAATTGCTTATGAACGGTCAAATGATGACTGCACAAACCGCTTAAGTTCTGTATACAAAGGAATGTCAAGATGAATTTTTGATGCAATAAAACTTAAATTCACCTCTAACTCTGGGTAGCATCATTGGAATTCCATATGGTAAAAAATTCATATGTCCTTATAGTGTTTAAAGGCAAAATCTAGGGACTTTAATCTCTCGTTAAAGGCGTTTTCCAATCTTGGGGCTCAAGTCTGCAGTCATTGTATGTGACCTCAGATCTGTGAATGCTCACAGTGTGCATAGTGCACACTGTCAGGACTCTCCAGTGCCACCACTAGGGGCAGCCAATCATGTGACAGTAAGTATTCCATTTGCATATGTGTCGCCCAGGGAATGGGGTACTTGGTCCCGGGCAGTTTACTACTGGGGAATGTCCCTTTGGTGGCCGTTGCCCAGTCCTGTGCCCTGGGTGCTTTTTAATGGGGAGTATCTACACTGGAGATTAAAGTCATTGGTGTGACGCCACCTGCGGTTAATATGGGGAAACCGCTGCTGCTGGATTAGTTACCTCTAGGGTTGGTGGTAATGGCAGCTATGATGGAAGGCCCTCCGCAGGTAGGGCTGAGCCCGAGGAGTTGTATGGCAGAGTCTTTCGCCGTTAGTAATGGAGGCCACACCGTGGGTTGTAATTAACAGATTCTACTCACTCTTGACCCTCGGACGGCTTGTTCAGGTCTCTGTAGTTCCAGTGCCAGTTGATGACTCGGTTGCTCTGTCCCCGACACCCTCAACGTGGTTGAGTCCCAATTGCGTGGAGCAGTTTGGGGCCTGACTGTCCCTTCTTGTGGCAGTCTCCTTGTCCGTACGGCGGGCAGTGTGGACCCTGTAGGGCTGGTCTGTGTCCCGAACCCTGATCCTCGCTTTACTGCTGGTGCCCCCGGATCTGTGGGTCAGTGAGGTCCGTGGAGGTCCCCTCACTGTGCAGGTATTTGCCAGACCGTATAAAAACTGACATCTGACCTTGGGCCCTGTGCCCCATCGGTGCTCTGGTCCCAGTGGTACTCGGGTGTACCTGCCCTGGCGACCACTCTTCTGTGCCCCCGGGTCACCGCTACACGATCCAGCTCTAGGCACTTCTTAACACTTCCCTCTCTACTACTTCACTGACTGCTGTCCCCTCCCACCAGGCTGTCTAGTCCCCTGGTCTGGCTCTGCCCTCTAGGTGGCCATCCCCTTGTGTCCGACTAGCCAATTACCCCTGGTGTGGAGTGTAAGCTGGGATTTTGGTGTGTGTGGGTGTTGCTGACACTGGTGTTCCAGGTCCCGGGGGTAGGCCCTGCATCCTGGTGAGGATGCAGTATCTAGTAGTGACCTGAGTGGTTCAGGGGTGCTACACATACTTCTGGCCACATATCGACTAGATGTCTCCGGCCTCGCTCAATGCAAGTTGAAACATGCTGCTTATATGCAAATTGCTTACTTGTGTTCATGGGCCTGCCTACGCCCAGCACAGAAGAATCCTAACAGTGCACACACGGTGTGCTGTCAGGATTCACAAGTTTGGAGTCACAGAGTGGCTGCTGACTTTAACCCTAAGCTTGTCCAAACCCTTTAAGGCCTTCTTCAGATGTCAGTAATTTTTTTATATGCATTAAAAAGGTCCAATTTTCATTTTTTTTTATTTGTTTTTACCATCAGTGTTTCATCTGTGATTTAGTTCAAATGAAAAAATGAATAAATTGCAAATCGTCTTCTATCCACTAGAACAATGATTCCCAAAGTTTCTGACCTTCAGAGCCACATTCAGCTCTGATAGAAGGTTGCGAGCCACATTCTGCTTCTGTCGCGGGTGGGGAGGAGGGTGGCAACGCTGCGCTCTCCCACTGCTCGGGTCCGGCAGCCGCTGCTCTGCGGCTGCTGCTGCTGCTCGGTGGCTCCAGCGATGGGCCGGATCCCGGGGACTCGAGCGGCGCTCCTCGCCCATGAGTGAAAGTGGGGGGTTTGTTGTTTTGGTGGTGGGGGATTTGGTGATTGTCCGTGACGCCACCCACGGTTGTGGTGATTGCAGTGACACCACCGCTGCTCTGAACGGGGATCCCGGGAGCGGTGACTGGTCCCGGGGCCCGGTGATGGGGTAGGACAGGAAGTCAGGCGGGTTACGGGGCCTGATGAGGTGCAGGGACGCGGGGGCAGCGCTGTGCCGTACGGCACTGTGGTACTCACTCAGCCTGAGACGTTGACACAGTTCACGGTAAAACACACGGGTGGAAAGACGGTTCCCACGGACGGCTGCTGTTGCTTCTCCCCGGTAGTTAACGGTGACTGTCTCTTTCCCTGCACCTAGTACTGTTGTTGGTATCGATGGGTTGCCACCGGTAACCCGCTCCCCGGCTTGGATATGGGCCGGAGGAGCCCCTCTTTGCCCGCAGGCGCTGGCCCTGAGAAACTGGTGCCTTGGCGGTGGCGGTGTCTCTCCCACACGGTTGGACATTTGCCTTCAATCGGGACTTAGTTGTTTGGAAACCCGGAGGTCCCCTTCACTGACGGATTTGGCAAATTACGGCGACTCCAAGCCTTGCCGGGATCCGAAAGGCCCCTGCCAATGGTGCTGGCCTCACTTTGTGTACCGCTCTTGTACCGCCGGGCCACCACCCGTCCACGGTCCTTTCGGCAACTCTGATCGGCCACTCCTGCAGACGGTCACCGCCGTCTGCTAACCTTGCTGTCACTGTCCGGGGCACACACCCGGACGTTCTCAGTCAGTTTTTACTTGCTCTCCTGCCACTTTACTCCTCACACTTCCACTTCCCTAGCTTAACTGCTTGGTTTTCCCGCCTCCAGGACTGTGAACTCCTCGGTGGGTGGAGACCAACCGCCTGGCTCCACCCCCTGGTGTGAACATCAGCCCCTGGAGGGAGGCAACAAGGATTTCTGGTCTAGCTTTGGTGTACCTAACCGGGGTGTAGGGTGTGGTGATGTAGTTACCTGTGACCCCTGGCTTGCCCAGGGCGTCACACTTCCACCACACTCACAGTAGTAAGAAGAGAGGTAGGGGTGCTCCCTGTCTAAGGCAGTAAGAAAAAACAGTGAGCAAGCTATTATTATTATTATTTATTATTATTATAGCGCCATTTATTCCATGGCGCTTTACAAGTGAAAGAGGGTATACGTACAACAATCATTAACAGTACAAAACAGACTGGTATAGGGGGAGAGAGGACCCTGCCCACAAGGGCTCATAGTCTACAGGGAATGGGTAATGGTACAATAAGGAAGGACAGAGCTGGTTGCGCAGTGGTGTACTGGACTGAGGGTTATTGTAGGTTGTAGGCTTGTTGGAAGAGGTGGGTCTTGAGGTTCCTCTTGAAGCTTTCCTCAGTAGGTGAGAGTCTGATGTGCTGAGGTAGAGCATTCCAGAGTATGGGGGATGCACGGGAGAAATCTTGTACGCGATTGTGAGAAGAGGAGATAAGAGAGTAGCAGAGAAGGAGATCTTGTGAGGATCTGAGGTGCAGGTAGGTACCGGGAGACTAGGTCATAGATGTAGGGGGGAGACAGGTTGTGCATGGCTTTGTATGTAATTGTTAATGTTTTGAACTGGAGTCGTTGGGTGATGGGAAGCCAGTGAAGGGATTGGCAGAGTGGCGGGGCTGGGAAGTAGCGAGGGGAGAGGTGGATTAGGCAGGCCGCAGAGTTTAGGATAGATTGGAGGGGTGCAAGAGTGTTGGAAGGGAGGCCAGAGAGCAGGAGGTTGCAGTAGTCAAGGCGGGAGATGATGAGGGCATGCACTAATGTTTTTGCTGATTCTTGGTTAAGGAAAGCACGGATCCGGGAGATATTTTTGAGTTGTAATTGGCATGAGTTGAAGAGGGCTTGGATGTGTGGCTTGAAGGATAGAGCAGAGTCGAGGGTTACTCCAAGGCAACGTGCTTGTGAGACTGGGGAGAGTGAGCAACCATCAAGTTTGATGGAAAGGCTTGTTGGAGGATATGAGTGAGGAGGGGGAAAGACAATGAACTCTATTTTGTCCATGTTAAGTTTTAGGAATCGCGCAGAGAAAAAGGATGAAATAGCAGACAGACATTGTGGGATTTTGGTTAGTAGAGAGGTAATGTCAGGTCCAGAGAGGTAGATCTGTCAATCTGTTGATTTATCAAGCTAGTTGATAAAAGGGGCTCCCCTGAGTGTGTTGCATAATTTTCAGGTGCATCTGTGAGAAAGAAAAAGACCGATGGCACATCCTACTTTTCTAATGTGAACAGGTGCAAACTGAACATGGTAACAAAATGGACAGTTGTACTCTGTAGTGCTAAGATATGTGTAACAATGAATATGGGAATATAGACATGCATTACTGCTATGAAAAACATGTAAAAATTGAGATACTTAGCACACAAAAATGGCCAGTTTTATGTGAGCCCAACAGCCAACGGCAAGGCGACCTCATTTGTTTGGTCCCTGCCTACTCTAATGCCTCTCTTTGGATATAAAAAACCCTCCAATTTATGGGAAGACAGAAACCTGCAAATGAAGAATTAAAATCACCTATGGCTGAAGGGCAGGAGTGCTCAATCATAAGGTATGACCCTGTAATCAAAGAAAAAGACTGATGGCACATCCTACCTTTCTAATGTGAACAGGTGCAAACTGAACATGAAACATAGTAACAAAAGGAGACAGTTGCACTCTTTAGTGCTAAGATACTGTATGTGTAACAATGAATATGGGAATACACACTTCCATTACTGTAACTGCTCCTGCAGCCATTCAATCTTCTTCTGGGGCCACTCATTATTGCTAATCCATATGCCCTGCTTCTCCTGCCCACCAGCTATCCTGATGTCTGTGATTGGTTGCAGTTAGATGCGCCCCCTGCCTGTGTCACAGCGTCTGACTGCAACCAATCACAGACCCGGGTCTATATAATAGTGTAAAACGACATAAATTTAAAAAAAAATGTGCATAGGGTCCCCCCCATATTGTGATACACAGCACAGATAAAGCATACGGCTACAGGATGCAGTCCCCAGATGTGCGCTTATTTTGCCTGTGTATCAAAATAAGAGGATCCGCTTGCGACTTTTTTTAAAAAATTCTTTAAATAAATAATTAAAAAAATGATGTGCAGTCCCCCAATTTTGATAACCAGCCATGATAAAGCCTGACAGCTGGGGGCTGGTATTCTCAAGCTGAGGAAATCCATGCTTATTGCCCCCCAGCCTAAAAATAGCAGCATGCAGCTGCCCAGGGTTGCCGCATCCATTAGATGCGACAGTCTCGGCACTTTACCCGGCTCTTCCCGATTGTCCTGTTGTGGTGGCAGTCAGGGTAATAAGGGGTAAATGGCAGCCCACAGATACCACTAAGCTCTAGATTAGTAATGGTCGGCGTCTCTGAGACCCCCATAACTAATATGTAAATGAAAAGAAATAAACACAAACACCAAAAAAGTCCTTTATTTGATAGAAAATACTAAAATAACAGCCTCTTTCACCCCTTTATTAACCCTCAAAATACCCAGGTCTGACATTATCCACACAAAGTCTCACGAAGATCCCAGCTCTGCTACATCTGAAGTCACAGTGAGCAATCATAGAACAATGACCCCTGCTGTGAGCTTCAGGCAGAGAATGGATGAGCTGTGGTATCAGTGGTGACGTCACTCAGGTTAGTTGCAGTCACAGTGGGAGATTCCCATAGTCCTTCACCTGTGATCACAGGTACCTTGACCTCAGGTGACTTCATTAAACTCAGTGACCTGAGGTGAAGTTACCTGTGAACACAGTTGGAGGACTGTTTAAACCTCCCGCTTTGACTGCAAGTACCCTGAGTGACATCAAAGCTCATCACTGGGGCTCAGTTTCAGTCACAGTGTGCAGTCAGGTTGTATGGCCGCTCGCTGTGACTTCACATGTAGCAGGGCTGGAATCATTGTGGGGCCTCGTGTGGATTAGGTTGGACCTGGGTGTTTTGGGGGTTAATATAGGGGTGAAAGAGAGTGGGGTTTTGTATTTTATTTCAAATAAAGGATTTTTTGGGTATTTGTGCTCATTTTCGTTCACTCAAAGATTATAGATGCCTCCCATTTCTAATCTAGGCCTTAGTGGCAGCTGTGAGCTGTTATTAACCCCTTATTACCCAGATAGCCACCGCACTAGGGCAATAGGGAAGAGCCGGGTAAAGTGCCAGGACTGTCAGATCTAATGGATGTGGCAATTCCGGGTGACTGAAAGCTGCTATTATTAGGCTGGGGGGCCTAATAAGCATGGGTCTCCACAGCATGAGAATACCAGCCCCCCAACTGTCGGGCTTTATCTTGGCTGGGTATCAAAATTGGGGAGGACTGCATGCTATTTTTTAAAACTATTTATTTAAATGTTTGGGTTTGTTTTTTAAAAAAAAAACTCGCATGCAGTTCCTCTTATTTTGATACACAACCAAGATAAGCATATGGCTGGGGGCTGCACTCTGTAGCCGTATGCTTTATCTGTGCTAGGTATCATAATATGGCGCGACCCTATGCCAATTTTTTTATTTATTTATTTTTACTGCAATCTACAGTGACCAGTAGACAGGGTCTGTGATTGGTTGCAGTCAGACGCTGTGAAACAGGTTGGGAGCTTATCTGACTGCAACCAATCACAGATGTCAGGACGGCTGGTGGGCAGGGGAAGCAGTGAATGTGGATGAGCAATAATGAATGGCCCCAAAAGAAAAATTGAGCAGCCGCGGGAGCAGTTACAGCCACGCCGGAGCCTCGGTAAGTATGAACTGCTTGCTCCAATTCCCCTATCCCTTCTACCACGATTATTACGTCCTGGATTCTGGTCCCCATAGACTTATATGGGCACCGACATCCAGCCAGATATTCAGGATCATTTCTGGGCCGGAACCAGATTTTTTTTAATCCGGTTAGATCCGCCTGTCACGGTTATGTGCGAGTCCAACCACCACTAAAAATAAACCCAAGTTTATTGTTAAAAATTAAAACCAAATTAACTTTGGTTTATTTTAATATTGGTGGACAGAGCAATACATCATCATTTTTTTATTTTTTCCTTGGACCACTCATAGGAGTGATACCCAGAGCCCCCATTACCAGGATAATGACGGCCAAAGCTTTTTCCACAGAAAGCTCACTGAAGCAGTATATTTACATCCACATTCAGTATTCTCACATCAAGCACTCCGACCACACTATCACATCCACCTTCAAGCAACTCCCCTTACAAGTAGCATCATCCTGTCTCCAGTTCACCATAGCTAAGGGGAACCTGTCATGAGCAGTTCTGGGTGCATATTGCTAATCCCTGCCTAACTATCCCTGTATCTACCGTAGTAGCATACATAACAAGATCTTTAGAAAAAGTATTTCTAAAGGCCGGTTTACACACTACGACATCGCTAAAGCGATCTTTAAAGCGAATGTCTGCTTTCTTTTAAGGATCATTCAGTCAGCAAAAAATCACAGACATGTAAACTGCTCCATAGGCTATAATGGTTACATGTTCTATCCGAATGTAATGTTTGTTAATATTCCACATAAGGGCTTATTCTGACACAATCAATATTTACTATCTTTTTAAACTTTTTCATTAGTTAACATTTCCATTATTTGCAGGTAATGATCTCAGAAAGGTATAATATACCAAAGACATCTACAAAATGTCTAGACTTGTGAAATCAAAGGGCGTTGGGGATTCACACGTGGTTATTCATATGCATCAGATTTTCTGCAATTTAAAACCAGTTCCATGAATTTCGGCATCGCATAACCAGCGATAAATGTTTTATTGAATATTACGTTGAAGCTTACCATATTATGATCACCAGCGATCATAATATGGTAAGCTTCAACGTAATATTCAATAAAACATTTCAAAGGGGAAATGCTAAAACCTGGAATTTTAGGAAAGCTGATTTCAACAAATTAAGGCAAGAGCTTAAATGTGTAGATTGGGACAAAGTCATGGTAACTGGGGATACGGAACATACATGGGGAAAGTTTAAGCATATACTGCTAGAGTCCTGTAAAAAACTTATACCCTCTGGTAATAAAATGTCCAGGAATAAAAAGAAACCACTATGGATAAATAAGACTGTACAAAGTATAATAAAACAAAAACAAAGGGCATTTAAAATCTTGAAGGCTGAGAATACAGAAATAGCATTTCAGGAGTATAAAGATATCAATAGGAAATGCAAAAAAGGAATCAAACAAGCAAAACTAGCTACTGAAACAAAAATCGCCAATGACATTAAAATAAATCCCAAAATATTTTATAAATACATTAATGCCAAAAGGAAAACAAAGGATAGTATTGTCCCCTTAAAATATAATAACAAGTTAGTTATAGAGGACAAACAAAAGACTGAGATATTAAATAGGCATTTCTCATCTGTGTTCACCAAGGAACTGACTGTACCAGGGATCATTCAACCAGTCAAAAATCAAAGTTCACCACCCGATGTAATTAATTTAACACATGAAGAGGTACGCCTGCATCTGAGTAAATTAAACATTGACAAATCCCCAGGGTCAGATGGCATTCATCCACGAATATTGAGGGAATTGAGCTCCATAATCGACAGACCGCTGTATCGCATCTTTTTAGACTCGCTTGTAACAGGGTTGGTGCCTCAGGATTGGAGGATTGCTGATGTGGTACCGATACTTAAGAAAGGTAAGAGGGTAGATCCATGCAACTAACGTCCAGTAAGCCTGACATGAGTAGTATGCAAAGTTTTTGAGGGCATTTTAAGGGATGACATGCAAAAATATATTGCAGAAAATAATATAATAACTGACAGACAGCATGGATTCATGAAAGATAAGTCTTGTCTAACCAACCTGTTGGGGTTCTATGAGGGGGTAAGTGCAAACCTGGATATTGGTAATGCAGCTGATGTGATTTATTTGAACTTTGCAAAGGTATTTGATACTGTACCACATAATAGCCTTATATTAAAGCTCTAGAAGCAAGGACTAGGGGAAACTATATGCAACTGGGTAAGGAATTGGCTAAAAGATAGGAAACAAAGAGTAGTCATAAATGGTACATTCTCTAAATGGGCTATAGTCAGCAGTGAGGTGCCGCAGGGATCTGTGCTAGGACCAATTCTTTTTAATCTCTTTATTAATGACCTTGTGGATGGGATTGATAGTAAAGTGTCAGTCTTTGCTGATCACACCAAACTATGTAGGATATTAAAAACTGACCTTGATAGTACAATATTACAAAAAGATCTGGATAAGATGTCAGAATGGGCAGATACTTGGCAAATGAGATTTAATGTTGATAAATGTAAAGTAATGCACCTAGGACGGAGTAATCCTATATCTGCATATACATTAAATGGAAGTAAACTCGGGACTACAGAACAGGAGAAGGACTTGGGTATTCTCATTACAAATAAGCTGAGCAGCAGCACTCAATGTCAAGCAGCAGCTGCTAAAGCAAACAAGATTCTAGGGTGTATAAAAAGAGAGATTAGATCCCGTGATCCCAACGTATTGTTACCCCTCTATAAATCACTTGTAAGGTCACATCTGGAATATGGGAACCAGTTTTGGGCTCCACATTTTAAAAAGGACATTCAGAAGTAAGAGTCAGTTCAAAGGCGGGCAACTAGACTACTACAAGGAATGGAAGGCCTCCCATATGATGACAGGTTGAAAAAGTTAGATATGTTTAGCTTATAAAAAAGACGTCTCAGAGGAGATCTCATTTATATGTATAAATCCATGTGTGGTCAATATAAAGGACTGGCGCATGACTTATTTCTTCCAAAGACAATACTAAGGACCAGGGGGCACTCACTGCGAGTGGAAGAAAAGCGATTCCGACAGCTAAATAGGAAAGGGTTCTTTACAGTTAGAGCAGTCAGACTGTGGAATGCCCTACCACAAGAGGTTGTAATGGCAGATACTATAACAGCTTTTAAAAAAGGGCTGGATGATTTCCTCAGTACACAAAACATTGTTGGTTATAAATGACTTAGTGACCAAATGTAGAACTGGAGGAGGAAGGTTGAACTGGATGGGCCTAGGTCTTTTTTCAACCTAAGTAACTATGTAACTTATGTAACTATAAGAGGAGTTTGACAGTTTATTATTAAAGTGTGATTGTCATTACTTTTTAATGCCACTAGGTGGCAATGACACCTTAAAAAATTACAATATCCCTTTTTCTTCACATCTTTTATTTTTTATAAATACTTTTTTTTATAACTCATTTGACAAATTTAGTTATTTTGTTACATAAAAAAACATACAGCATAATAAGAACAACAAAGTTTTGCAGCCAAAGTTTTCCAGTGTGATTAGCCTCGTTAACATAAGAGCGGAACAGAGGTTGATTTAAGGAAATATATTGATATTTTCATAAATCACAAAGGAATGTCGCTGTAGATCCGTAATTGCACTTTTTGAAGTATCATATAATCTACATCACAGTAAACAGGTCACAAAAGAAAGTGCATTGGTGCATCAAATAGAACAAAAAAGACAACAACCTCCTGTGTATTAATGATGTATAATGGATTGGCAAAGTTTATCACAATGGCGTATACTGAGTCTTCAATTTGGTGTATCATGCATGAGTTTAAACTATTTAATACTATTTGTACCTTATAAGTAGGGCATGCCCCAAAAGGTTTTGTGGGTGTGCACAGAATCGTTTTTTTTGTACAAACACATAATACATTTGTTTAACCCTAGAATGCATACCTGGGGCCTTGCAGGCCTGCTAGATTACTGTTTTCTATGGTAGATGTCTATGGTTGCGCATTCTAGGGTTAAAAAACTCAATAAAAAAATGGAGCCGAAATTTGGCACAATGGCATCTGGAGGGTAAAATATCAGCACCTGGAGGAGCTCAAATGGGATTTAGTTTATAGTAGCATCTTTTTGGAGACCTGCTTCACCATATTACAGCAATGATCTAGTAACACCTTGTCTTTTGGAAGGGATATTGTGGAAATCAGTATGGAAAATGTTGCTACAAATAAATATTTACTTAGAACATTGTGTTGCCTTTGAAAATTATTGTCTCTTTAAAGTAAATCTGTCACTAAGTTTTTGCTACCTAATCTGAAAGCAGCATGTTGTAAAGGCAAAGATTCTGATCCCTGTGATGTGTCACTTACTGGGCTCTTTACTGTTGTTTTTATAAAATCACACTTTTATCAGCAGGAGATTATCACTACAGGACTAGTTAACCTCTTGCCAGGTTGTTCTCCACATTCATGAACTCTGAATAACCCCGTCCCACCACTGATTTGCAGCTTTCTGTGTAATGATTGTGTCCCGCTCTGGGGAGACCTCTGACGAGTCTGGGACTAGAAGGTCACAACACCTTATTGTTCAAATATCCACAACTTGTATTGAGTGAATCTACTTTCTTTTAGTCCTGTAGGGGTTAAGGACTCTTTCTTATCTTGCTGTCCTTTGTAGCCTTACTCTCAGGTGCAGCTCTTTGGTGACCACTCCCCTTTGATATAAAAAGTCATATGTCTTTCCATCTGACACCAGTTATAGTTTCTCATTCTATGTCGACCATTTTGGTAGGAGCTTGTTTCTGGAAAAAGCTGAAGAATTGTGACTATTGCAGCTGTGGTGTTTAGCTTAATTGGATGAGATTGAAGAGTGTTTCTTTTTGTGTCTATTTTCCCTTTGTCTGTATCCCTTATCTTGTGTTGTAATATTGCAGTGTTGAGACTAATGTTCTCACCAGCCTTCTCATTAGGAAGGGTGAGTTCAAGGCAAGCGAGGGCCTAGGCACATGACGGCGACAGGGGGAAGGACTTGTATAGGGACATTAGGGAGAGTAGAGTACAGACTCAGGTGAGTTGCAGGAGGTGACCCCTTTCCCCTCTCCCTATCACCAGGGCCTTCCTTCAATAGCATTTCCATTGTTACTGTTACCTTGTGCTACGCTGAATGCTGATTGTCTCTAGACTCTGGTGTGACATTGTGGCTATCCACAGTGTACACAGACAGCTGAATCAGTGATGTGGGCAGGGTTATACTGATGTCACCTTAGTTCAGACCGATGATTTCCATGCACCCATAGACTTGAATGGGTATGTGCCATTCAATTTACACAGCAAATCGCACTATGGTGCAGTTTTTGTTATCATGCCAAATCAACATGAGAAAGAAATATGTTGATCAGCACTGTGACAATGAACAACATTGATATGAGTTCTATCCGATAAAACATTGGATAGCGCTGTCAAAGGTGTGTCATGGTTGACAGACAACCCTGTGGTGTCCGGCTGCAGAAGATTGCTGTGTTTGGCTGCACACCCTGCTCCTTGATATTTCATCCTTTCGTTTGTGGTGTGAATGGAGCTTTGCGTGTCTTCTCTGTTAGGGCTTACTCCTTCCTCTTTAGGACCATTCGGAGATCTTTTCCTTTCAGCTGCTAATCATTATCCCTCAGCCTTTGTCATTTTCCCTTGGAATGTTGCTGGTGATAAAGTCTCTATACAGTTCTGATTGCAAGCCGTCGGCTTGTAATCATCTGGAGAAACGTTGTATGTTGCTGTTCCTCTCCCTAAGTAATCTTGGAGATAGGTTGTTTGTTTGCTTTCCCCTGTTTGTGTTCCCTGTGTGTTCGTTAGTGGGGTTGAGCACTTATTCCACCCGTTCATTACCTAGAGCCCAGCTCAGGGTCAGCCAGGGCCAGGTTTCCTGCTCGGCGCATAGGTACGGAACCTACAGTGCCTTGTGAAAGTATTCGGCCACCTTGAATTTTTAAACCTTTTCCCACATTTCAGGCTTCAAACATAAAGATAAACAATTTTAATGTTATGGTGAAGAATCAACAACAAGTGGGACACAATTGTGAAGGTGAACAATATTTATTGTTTATTTTAAATTTTTGTAAAAAAATAATAAACTGAAAATTGGGGCGTGCAATATTATTCGTCCCCGTTAGTTTCAGTGCAGCAAACTCACTCCAGAAGTTCATTGAGGATCTCTGAAAGATCCAATGTTGTCGTAAATGACTGATGATGATAAATATTATCCACCTGTGTGTAATCAAGTCTCCGTATAAATGCACCTGCCCTTTGATAGTCTCAGTGTTCTGTTTAAAGCACAAAAAGCATCATGAAGACCAAGGAACACAACAGGCAGGTCTGTGATACTTTTGTGGAGAAGTTTAAAGCCGGATTTGGTTGCAAAAAGATTTCCAAAACTTTAAACATCCCAAGAAGCACTCTGCAAGTGATCATATTGAAATGGGAGGAGTATCATGCCACTGCAAATCTACCAAGACCCGGATGTCCTTCAAAACTTTCATGTCAAACAAGAAAACTGATCTGAGATGCAGCCAAGAGTCCCATGATCACTCTGGATGAACTGCAGAAATCTACAGCTGAGGTGGGAGAGTCTGTCCATAGGACAACAATCAGTAGTACACTGCACAAATCTGGCTTTTATGGAAGAGTGGCAAGAAAAAAGCCATTTCTCAAAGATATCCATAAAAAGTGTCATTAAAAGCTTGCCACAAGCCGCCTGTGAGACACCAAACATGTGGAAGAAGGTGCTGTGGTCAAATGAAACCAAAATCGAACTTTTTGGGTGCAATGCCAAACGATATGTTTGATGTAAATGCAGCACAGCTCATCACCCTGAACACACCATCCCCACTGTCAAACATGGTGGTGGCAGCATCATGGTTTGGGCCTGATTTGCTTCAGCAGGGACAGGGAAGATGGTTAAAATTGAAGGGAAGATGGATGGAGCCAAATACAGGACCTTTCTTGAAGAAAACGTGTTGGAGTCTGCAAAAGGCCTGAGACTGGGACGGAGATTTGTCTTTCAAAAAGACAATGATCCAAAACATAAACCAAAATCTACAATGGAATGGTTCACAAATAAACGTATCCAGGTGTTTAGATTGACCAAGTCACAGTCCAGACCTGAATCCAATCAAGAATCTGTGGAAAGAGCTGAAAACTGCTGTTCACAAACGCTCTCCATCCAACCTCACTCAGCTCCAGCTGTTTGCAAAGGAAGAATGAGCAAGAATTTAAGTCTCTCGATGTGGAAAACTGATAGAGACATATCACAAGCGACTTTCAGCTTTAATCGCAGCAAAAGGTGGCGCTACAAAGTATTAACTTAAAGGTGCCGAATAATATTGCATGCCCCACTTTTCAGTTATTTATTTTTTATAAAAATTTAAAATAAGCAATAAATATCGTTCACCTTCACAATTGTGTCCCACTTGTTGATTCTTCAATTTATGTTTGAAGCCTGAAATGTGGTGAAAGGTTGAAAAATTCGAAGGGACCAAATACTTTCGCAAGGCACTGTATCTAGGGATGACAGTAGAGCCAGGGGCCAGTGGAAGGTTTTATTGGGGGTCACCATGTCCCTCTTCCCCTGGACACAGGGTTTTCCTCTTCCCTCCCCTCCCTTTTCGCTATTTTCTCGGTATTTCCCCATACCTAGAGTAACAAGCGCTCATCCAATGTATACGCTCATGGGAACAAGTCCTAAAATTGAAACTATACAGAAGACAAAATAGGGTATATGTTAGAAGCCATGGTTATGATTAGAGATGAGCGAACCGGTCCCGGTTCGGCTCGAGGTCGGTTCGCCGAACGGAGCTCCCGTTCGAGTTCGGCTCGTCGAACGTTCGACGAACCGAACTCGAACTGCATAGGAAACAATGGCAGGCAATCACAAACACAGAAAAACACCTAGAAAACACCCTCAAAGGTGTCCAAAAGGTGACAAACAACTCACAACACATGGGAAAGTGACAAGGACATATACTCATGTGAAAACAAAAGAGCTGGACAAGGAAAAAGAGGAGGACACACAGATATATGAGTATATGCAAGGAAACATCGATTCCATTATTGTGCAACTTGAGCCCTGCTCATTTTAGGCTTCCAATCTGGATAAATTGCCTGAGCTCGCCACGTACGCCTTGGGGATCTTGTCATGTCCTACAGCCAGCGTTCTCTCGGAACCTGTCTTCAGTGCTGCTGGTGGTCTGCTGGCAGATAAGCACACGCGTCTGTCCACTGACAATGTGGACATGGCTCTCAGAGGACTTTTCTTCCCCTGGGTCAGCCAGGGGACGGGAAAGGCACGCGTATTTTTGAGAGTGCTTCATGCAAAGCATCTTTTTCTTTGTCAAAAGGGGGCTCAACCGATGCCAGTCAAGTGGGGTGTGTGTGGCCCAGTTAGTGGCAACGAAGGAGACTGTGGTTGGAGTCCCCTCGCTGTGTCTCTAAAAGAACCAAGATGAACAAGTCATGGCTCTCAGAGGACTTTTCTTCCCCTGGGTCAGCCAGGGAACGGGAAAGGCACGCGTATTTTTGAGAGTGCTTCATGCAAAGCATCTTTTTCTTTTTCAAAAGGGGGCTCAACCGATGCCAGTCAAGTGGGGTGTGTGTGGCCCAGTTAGTGGAAACGAGGGAGACTGTGGTTGGAGTCCCCTCGCTGTGTCTCTAAAAGAACCAAGATGAACAAGTCATGGCTCTCAGAGGACTTTTCTTCCCCTGGGTCAGCCAGGGGACGGGAAAGGCACGCGTATTTTTGAGAGTGCTTCATGCAAAGCATCTTTTTCTTTTTCAAAAGGGGGCTCAACCGATGCCAGTCAAGTGGGGTGTGTGTGGCCCAGTTAGTGGAAACGAGGGAGACTGTGGTTGGAGTCCCCTCGCTGTGTCTCTAAAAGAACCAAGATGAACAAGTCATGGCTCTCAGAGGCCTTTTCTTCCCCTGGGTCAGCCAGGGGACGGGAAAGGCACGCGTATTTTTGAGAGTGCTTCATGCAAAGCATCTTTTTCTTTTTCAAAAGGGGGCTCAACCGATGCCAGTCAAGTGGGGTGTGTGTGGCCCAGTTAGTGGAAACGAGGGAGACTGTGGTTGGAGTCCCCTCGCTGTGTTTCTAAAAGACCCAAAATGAACAAATCATGGCTCTCAGAGGACTTTTCTTCCCCTGGGTCAGCCAGGGGACGGGAAAGGCACGCGTATTTTTGAGAGTGCTTCATGCAAAGCATCTTTTTCTTTTTCAAAAGGGGGCTCAACCGATGCCAGTCAAGTGGGGTGTGTGTGGCCCAGTTAGTGGAAACGAGGGAGACTGTGGTTGGAGTCCCCTCGCTGTGTTTCTAAAAGACCCAAAATGAACAAATCATGGCTCTCAGAGGACTTTTCTTCCCCTGGGTCAGCCAGGGGACGGGAAAGGCACGCGTATTTTTGAGAGTGCTTCATGCAAAGCATCTTTTTCTTTTTCAAAAGGGGGCTCAACCGATGCCAGTCAAGTGGGGTGTGTGTGGCCCAGTTAGTGGAAACGAGGGAGACTGTGGTTGGAGTCCCCTCGCTGTGTCTCTAAAAGAACCAAGATGAACAAATCATGGCTCTCAGAGGACTTTTCTTCCCCTGGGTCAGCCAGGGGACGGGAAAGGCACGCGTATTTTTGAGAGTGCTTCATGCAAAGCATCTTTTTCTTTTTCAAAAGGGGGCTCAACCGATGCCAGTCAAGTGGGGTCTGTGTGGCCCAGTTAGTGGAAACGAGGGAGACTGTGGTTGGAGTCCCCTCGCTGTGTTTCTAAAAGACCCAAAATGAACAAATCATGGCTCTCAGAGGACTTTTCTTCCCCTGGGTCAGCCAGGGGATGGGAAAGGCACACGTATTTTTGAGAGTGCTTCATGCAAAGCATCTTTTTCTTTTTCAAAAGGGGGCTCAACCGATGCCAGTCAAGTGGGGTGTGTGTGGCCCAGTTAGTGGAAACGAGGGAGACTGTGGTTGGAGTCCCCTCGCTGTGTTTCTAAAAGACCCAAAATGAACAAATCATGGCTCTCAGAGGACTTTTCTTCCCCTGGGTCAGCCAGGGGACGGGAAAGGCACGCGTATTTTTGAGAGTGCTTCATGCAAAGCATCTTTTTCTTTTTCAAAAGGGGGCTCAACCGATGCCAGTCAAGTGGGGTGTGTGTGGCCCAGTTAGTGGAAACGAGGGAGACTGTGGTTGGAGTCCCCTCGCTGTGTCTCTAAAAGAACCAAGATGAACAAGTCATGGCTCTCAGAGGACTTTTCTTCCCCTGGGTCAGCCAGGGGACGGGAAAGGCACGCGTATTTTTGAGAGTGCTTCATGCAAAGCATCTTTTTCTTTTTCAAAAGGGGGCTCAACCGATGCCAGTCAAGTGGGGTGTGTGTGGCCCAGTTAGTGGAAACGAGGGAGACTGTGGTTGGAGTCCCCTCGCTGTGTTTCTAAAAGACCCAAAATGAACAAATCATGGCTCTCAGAGGACTTTTCTTCCCCTGGGTCAGCCAGGGGACGGGAAAGGCACGCGTATTTTTGAGAGTGCTTCATGCAAAGCATCTTTTTCTTTTTCAAAAGGGGGCTCAACCGATGCCAGTCAAGTGGGGTGTGTGTGGCCCAGTTAGTGGAAACGAGGGAGACTGTGGTTGGAGTCCCCTCGCTGTGTTTCTAAAAGACCCAAAATGAACAAATCATGGCTCTCAGAGGACTTTTCTTCCCCTGGGTCAGCCAGGGGACGGGAAAGGCACGCATATTTTTGAGAGTGCTTCATGCAAAGCATCTTTTTCTTTTTCAAAAGGGGGCTCAACCGATGCCAGTCAAGTGGGGTGTGTGTGGCCCAGTTAGTGGAAACGAGGGAGACTGTGGTTGGAGTCCCCTCGCTGTGTTTCTAAAAGACCCAAAATGAACAAATCATGGCTCTCAGAGGACTTTTCTTCCCCTGGGTCAGCCAGGGGACGGGAAAGGCACGCGTATTTTTGAGAGTGCTTCATGCAAAGCATCTTTTTCTTTTTCAAAAGGGGGCTCAACCGATGCCAGTCAAGTGGGGTGTGTGTGGCCCAGTTAGTGGAAACGAGGGAGACTGTGGTTGGAGTCCCCTCGCTGTGTTTCTAAAAGACCCAAAATGAACAAATCATGGCTCTCAGAGGACTTTTCTTCCCCTGGGTCAGCCAGGGGACGGGAAAGGCACGCGTATTTTTGAGAGTGCTTCATGCAAAGCATCTTTTTCTTTTTCAAAAGGGGGCTCAACCGATGCCAGTCAAGTGGGGTGTGTGTGGCCCAGTTAGTGGAAACGAGGGAGACTGTGGTTGGAGTCCCCTCGCTGTGTTTCTAAAAGACCCAAAATGAACAAATCATGGCTCTCAGAGGACTTTTCTTCCCCTGGGTCAGCCAGGGGACGGGAAAGGCACGCGTATTTTTGAGAGTGCTTCATGCAAAGCATCTTTTTCTTTTTCAAAAGGGGGCTCAACCGATGCCAGTCAAGTGGGGTGTGTGTGGCCCAGTTAGTGGAAACGAGGGAGACTGTGGTTGGAGTCCCCTCGCTGTGTTTCTAAAAGACCCAAAATGAACAAATCATGGCTCTCAGAGGACTTTTCTTCCCCTGGGTCAGCCAGGGGACAGGAAAGGCACGCGTATTTTTGAGAGTGCTTCATGCAAAGCATCTTTTTCTTTTTCAAAAGGGGGCTCAACCGATGCCAGTCAAGTGGGGTGTGTGTGGCCCAGTTAGTGGAAACGAGGGAGACTGTGGTTGGAGTCCCCTCGCTGTGTTTCTAAAAGACCCAAAATGAACAAATCATGGCTCTCAGAGGACTTTTCTTCCCCTGGGTCAGCCAGGGGACGGGAAAGGCACGCGTATTTTTGAGAGTGCTTCATGCAAAGCATCTTTTTCTTTTTCAAAAGGGGGCTCAACCGATGCCAGTCAAGTGGGGTGTGTGTGGCCCAGTTAGTGGAAACGAGGGAGACTGTGGTTGGAGTCCCCTCGCTGTGTCTCTAAAAGAACCAAGATGAACAAGTCATGGCTCTCAGAGGACTTTTCTTCCCCTGGGTCAGCCAGGGGACGGGAAAGGCACGCGTATTTTTGAGAGTGCTTCATGCAAAGCATCTTTTTCTTTTTCAAAAGGGGGCTCAACCGATGCCAGTCAAGTGGGGTGTGTGTGGCCCAGTTAGTGGAAACGAGGGAGACTGTGGTTGGAGTCCCCTCGCTGTGTTTTACATGCTTTTAGAAGGGCATGACATGGCTTGGAGGTTGACTTTCATCATCTGCAAACTGTTGGCTACCAAAATGCTGCCTTTCCAACAAATGTGGTTATAGACAATGAGGAACATACTGATGAAGATGAGACGCAGATACCCGATTGGGATGACAACTTAAATATTCGGTCAGGGCAAGAAGAGGCTCTGTCTGAGGGGGAGGGGAGTGCAAACACAACAATTGATGATGAAGTCCTAGATCCCACCTACTGTCAACCCACAGTCAGACACTCGAGGAGGTCAACAGAGGCGGTGGAGGAGGATGCAACCGACGTCGAAGTAACCTTGCGCCTTCCTGGACACAGTCGGAGCACTGGTAGCACGTCTACAACTGCATCCTCAGCCAACACTCTGCCTCTGAGCATTATTCGGGGTGGATCAACAGGTCGCATGGCCTCTAAGCCTTGCCTAGCCTGGTCCTTTTTTGACATAAAAAAAGATCGCCCTAATTATGTGATCTGTAACATTTGGCATGGTTATCTTAGTAGAGGTCAAAACCTCAGCAGTTTGACAACTTCTTCCATGAATCGTCACATGAATAAATATCATATGGCCTGGTGGGAAGCTCACCGTGCTGCAATGCGGCCTAGCGGAGCCAACCATCCACCGCCTGCCCCTTCCAGTGCATCCGCGCGCTCGTCATCTTCTAGGACTGTGGGGACAGCTGTCACACCTGTTTTTCCACCCACAACTTCCACCACTGTAACCGCAACAGGCAGTTTGCTTGGTAGGTCGTCAGTTGGTTTGGAAGGGGAAACAAGTGATTGTGTACAGCTCTCTCAAACATCGATAGCACCAACGTTGGATGAAGGCAACATCATGTCTCCGCCTGCACTTTCCTCACAAACCTGCATTTTTCCAGGGACACCCTACTCAACACCGTCTACACACAGCAGCCAGATCTCTGTCCCTCAGATGTGGTCAAATAAAAGGCCACTTCCTGCGACCCATGACAAAGCTAAGAGGTTGACTCTATCCCTCTGTAAGCTGTTGGCTACCGAAATGCTGCCTTTCCGCCTAGTGGACACACAGGATTTTAGAGACCTTATGTCTGTCGCTGTGCCCCAGTACCAGATGCCTAGTCGCCACTACTTCTCTAAGAAAGGTGTGCCCGCGCTACACCAGCATGTCACACACAACATCACCACTTCCTTGAGAAACTCTGTGTGTGAACGGGTGCATTTCACCACCGATACTTGGACCAGTAAGCATGGACAGGGACGTTACATGTCGCTGACTGGCCACTGGGTAACTATGGTGATAGATGGTGAAGGGTCTGCTGCACAAGTCTTGCCGTCCACACGACTTGTGTGTCAATCCTCTGTCTGTCCAAGTTCCGCCACTGCTTCTGCATCCTCCACCTCATCTGGGTCCTCCACCTCTGCCCCAAGCCTGCCTGGTCAGGCCACCAGCGTTCTCACTGCACAGAAGGAATCACGCAACCCTCATTACTATGCTGGCAGCAGAGCGCAACGGCATCAGGCGGTCTTTAGCTTGACATGTCTTGGGAGTAAGAGTCACACAGCTGAGGAGTTGTGGTCAGCTCTGCGGTCCGAGTTTCATAAATGGTTGTCTCCACTCAACCTGCAGCCTGGTAAGGCCGTGTGCGACAATGCTGCAAACCTGGGTGCGGCACTTCGCCTGGGCAAGGTGACACACGTACCTTGTATGGCTCACGTGTTGAACCTTGTCGTCCAGCAATTTTTAACACACTATCCCGGCCTAGATGGCCTTCTGAACAGGGCACGAAAACTGTCTGCTCACTTCTGCCGTTCAAGCGCCGCAGCTGAGCGACTTGCATCGCTCCAGAAGTCTTTCGGCCTGCCGGTTCATCGCCTGAAATGCGATGTGGCGACACGCTGGAATTCAACTCTCCACATGTTACAGCGACTGTGGCAGCACCGCAGAGCCATGGTGCAATACGTCATGACGTATAGCCTGGGCCAACGAGATGCAGAGGTGGGGCAGATCACCCTGATGGAGTGATCTCAGATCAAGGACCTATGCACCCTTCTGCACAGTTTCGACATGGCGACGAATATGTTTAGCGCTGACAATGCCATTATCATCATGACGATTCCAGTCATTTACATGCTGGAGCACACGCTAAACACTATTCGGAGTCAGGGGGTGGGACAACAGGAAGGGGAGGAACTACAGGAGGATTCATATGCGCAAGACACAACAACATCACCAAGGTCCAGACGTTCATCATCACCAACGCGGCAGGCATGGGACCATGGGGGACAGGGATCAACAAGGGCGCATGGTAGCAGGAGAGATGTTGAGGAAGGTGCAGGAGGACATGAAGATATGGAGGACGAACTGTCCATGGACATGGAAGACTCAGCAGATGAGGGGGAGCTTGGTCAAATTTCAGTTGAAAGAGGTTGGGGGGAGATGTCAGAGGAAGAAAGAACGGTTAGCACCTCTATGCCACAAACACAGCGTGGACTTGGTCCGCATGGCTGCGCAAGACACATGAGTGCCTTCTTGTTGCACTACCTCCAACATGACACTCGTATTGTCAAAATTAGAAGTGATGATGACTACTAGCTTGCCACACTATTAGATCCCCGGTACAAGTCCAAATTTTGTGACATAATTCCACCCATAGAAAGGGACGCACGTATGCAGGAGTATCAGCAGAAGCTGTTACTCGATCTTAGCTCGGCTTTTCCACCAAACAACCGTGCAGGTGAAGGGAGTGATTCTTCCAGTTGGA
Source organism: Anomaloglossus baeobatrachus (assembly GCF_048569485.1). NCBI lineage: Eukaryota > Metazoa > Chordata > Amphibia > Anura > Aromobatidae > Anomaloglossus > Anomaloglossus baeobatrachus. Next base: position 113,635,095 of record NC_134359.1, on the reverse strand, counting down.
ACTTGACAAACATGGGACGGCCTCGTCATCTTCAACAGTCTACCCGTACCAGTAGGACCGGATCTGGTGCTGGTAACAGCAATTTTATGGAATCTTTTAATAATTTTTTTAGACCCTCCTTTGCAAGGCCACCAGAGACAACAAGTCTGACACATAGTCAACGGATGGAGAGGATGATACAGGAGTATCTCCAAATGAACATCGATGCAATGACTTTTCAAATGGAGCCTTGCTCCTTTTGGGCTTCAAATCTAGAAAAATATCCAGAGCTCTCCAGTTACGCCTTGAAGATTTTGTCGTGTCCAGCTGCCAGCGTTGTCTCTGAACGTGTCTTCAGTGCTGCTGGGTGTGTGCTGACAGATAAGCGCACGCGTCTGTCCAGTGACAATGTGGACAGACTGACGTTCATCAAAATGAACAAGTCATGGATCCAGAATGAATTTACTACCCCTGTGTCATCCTGGGGAGAGTAAATGCTTGTGGATTTGGAATGTGCTTGATGCAAATCAAAACATCCTGTTTGCAACTAGGGCACAAGTGCTGCCACTGAATGGGTGGGTGTGTGTGGGGCACAATTTTTGGAAAAAAGGGAGGCTCCGCTTGGAGTAACCCTTGCTTACATTGTTTTTAAAAGGAGACAAGATGACCAAGTCATGGTTCAGCAAAGACTTTATCTACCTACCCCGGTGTCATGCTGGGGACGGTTAATTATGGCGTATTTTTGAATGTGCTTGATGCAAATCAAAACATCCTGTTTGCAGCTATGGCACAAGTGCTGCCACTGATGGGGTGTCTGTGTGCCCAATTTTTGGAAAAAAGGTAGACTCCGCTTGGAGTAACCCTTGCTTGCTGTGTTTTTTAAAAATGATACAAGATGAACAGATCTGAAGGCAAGATGAAGGCAACATCATGTCTCCGCCTGCACTTTCCTCACAAACCTGCATTTTTCCAGGGACACCCTACTCAACACCGTCTACACACAGCAGCCAGATCTCTGTCCCTCAGATGTGGTCAAATAAAAGGCCACTTCCTGCGACCCATGACAAAGCTAAGAGGTTGACTCTATCCCTCTGTAAGCTGTTGGCTACCGAAATGCTGCCTTTCCGCATGGTGGACACACAGGATTTTAGAGACCTTATGTCTGTCACTGTGCCCCAGTACCAGATGCCCAGTCGCCACTACTTCTCTAAGACAGGTGTGCCTGCGCTACACCAGCATGTCGCACACAACATCACCGCTTCCTTGAGAAACTCTGTGTGTGAACAGGTGCATTTCACCACCGATACTTGGACCAGTAAGCATGGATAGGGACGTTACATGTCGCTGACTGGGCACTGGCAAACTATGGTGAGAGATGGAGAAGGGTCTGCTGTACAAGTCTTGCCGTCCCCACGAGTTGTTTCAATCCTTGTTCTGTATGTAGAAGTTAATACACTGCTTCTGCCTCTTCAACCTCGTGTGGGTCCTCCACCTTGGCGCAAACCCTGTGTGGTCAGGCCACCCTTCCTTGCAACTGCGCACAAGGACTACCACACACCTCTTTACTATGCTGGCAGCAGAGCTCAATGCCATCAGGCGGTCAAAGTTTTACTTTGAAATGTATGGGAAATGTGAGTCACACCGCTATTCCAGAGAATAGTAGTCAGGCAGGGTCAAAACATTAATTGAGGAACAGGAACAGAATGGGACGGCCATGACTTAATCAGAAAACAAGCAGAGGTGAAATGCGGATCGGCCAACAAGGTACATAAACAGCAAGCAGGAAAAGTAGTCAGGTAACAAGCACACAAAATCATAAAACTGAACTAGGGGTAAAATTAACCAGAGGTTCATAGCTATGTCTGGCAGTGGTCTGCAGACAGGATGGGCATAAAAAAGGGTGTGGTGTCTTCACATTGGTTGTAGCTGAATGATGGTATTTCATCTGTGAGATACCCACCAGCTACATTCAGCCAGAGATTCTGCATCTGTCAAGGTAATGCAGCCCAGTGGGTGAGCATAACCTGCGTCCACCTGCGCCGCTGGCATCGACTCCTCTCCCATCATCAGCACTATGCATGAAAGGAACACGTTGTCACCTGGCGACTGGAGTACAAATTGCCAGAGCGGACTCCGTTGGTGACTTAACAGCCGTGTGCGGCAATGATGCAAACCTGGCTGCGGGCCATCCTCAGGGCAATGTGACACACGTGCCTTGTATGGCTCACGTGTTGAATCTGATTCTCCAGCAATTTTTAAAACACCATCACGGCCTACATGGCCTTGTGCAGCGTGCACGCTCGCTATGTGCTCACTTCCATCGTGCGCACACAGCAGCTCCACAACTTTCATCACTCCGGAAGTCTTAGGGTCTGGCAGTTAAACGCCGGAAATGCGATGTTCCGACACGCAGGAATTGGAATCTGCACATGTTGCAGCGTGTGTGGCAGCACCGCAGAGCCCTGCTGAAATACGGTATGACATATAGCCTGGGATAACTTGATCAAGAGGTGGTGCAGATCACGCTGCTGGAGTGGTGTCAGATCAAGGACCTATGCACCCTGCTACACAGTTCACAAATGTCGACGAAGATGTTTAGCACTGGCAATGTCATTCTCAGCGTGACAATTCTGGTCATCTACATGATGGAGCACACTGTAATTATTATTCGGAGTCAGGTGTTGGGACAAGAGGAAGGGGAGGAAGTACAGGAGGAGTCATATGCGGAAGGGATAACAAGATCTACGAGGTCCAGATGGTCAGCGGCACCTATGCGGCAGTCATGGTGAGGGAGAGGGATTAACAAGGGCGCATAGTATCAGCAAAAAGTGTTGATGAAAGTGCAGGAGCCCATGAAGAAATGGAGGACGAACTGGCGATGGGCATGGAAGACTCAGCAGATGAGTGAGAGCTTGCTCACATTTCGGTTGTGCGAGGTTGTGGGTAGAGGGCAGAGGAAGGATGCACGATTCTCACCTCTCTGCCACCAACACACCAAGGACTTGGTCCTCCTGGATGCACAAGACACATGAGCGCCTTCTTGCTGCACTACCTACATAACCCTCGGATTGTATGAATTTGAAGTAATCCTGAATACTGGGTTGCCACACTGTTAGATCCCCGGTACAAGACAAAATTTGGCAAACTAATTCCTGCCATAGAAATAGACGCACGTATACAGGAGTATCTGCAGAATGTGGTACGCAATCTTAGATCTACTTTTCCACTAAACACCAGTGCTGCACAGAGTGAATCTCAACGCTTTGTCATGGATAGGAGGAAATGGTCTTTTACTTGTCCACATCTGAGGGACCGAGGGCTGGCTGCTGTGCTGAGATGGCGTTGAGTACGGTGTCCCTGCAGAGTTGCACTTTTGGTCATATACCAAAATGAGTTGAAAAAGGACAGATGCTGGTGGAAAGGGGAACAGGTGTGTTGGAAAGGGGAAAAAAGTTTTGGTCCGTGGATTTGGTGGTTAAGTAACTGTAACATTTGCTGAAGAAACAACATCTGTTACAGTGGGACTGGCAGATTTGGATAAAGTGGTATATAATCTGTGACCGCTATATAACGAAAATTAATAAGAAAAGAAAGGGAAAGGTATATATCCCCATCAGCAGTCAGTGTCCACCGTGCTCCCAGTTGGAAAAGGAGAGGTTGGCAACTTGAAGGTTTGGTGGAGGATACAGAGCTGTGTGGCTATGAAACTAATAGTAGCCTGAACCGAGTTAGACGCCATTCGGATCTGGAGACTGTGAGCCCTGTTAGCGTCACAGGGTCCACATGCCCACCCAGCCCAGGAACTCCCTGTTAACAACACAGGGGCCATTGAGTACGCTGACCGTGTGCGTAGGGGCCACACCTGTGGACAGCAGGCGCATCAGCAGCAGCAGGCCTGTTAATGCCACTGGGCTGCACAAGCAGGACTGGTAGGACAGGAGCTGGTCTTAACCGTTCTGCGTTACCAACTGTGGTGGTGGCCTGCATCGACACCCTATCCCTGCCTACCTCTGGCCTAAAGCCGCAATGGGTTCAACACATGGAGGTGTGCTCTTTCGGAGCATAATAGAAGACTGCGCACCTCCTTGTTGGCTCCAGCCCCTTTTATAACCTGGGTCCGCCCCAAACCAGGGTGAACCACAATGCACCTCCTGGAGACAAAAGTAGAGTGACACGTCATCAGTGGCATAACTAGCGTCCTATTTGGAAACGCAACTTCAATTATGACCTCATGGCTGCCATGACCCAAACACCTCACCAGTCATCGTCTGACCATCAATAATGCGGTGACAAGTCATAGGTGTGGGCCTCTGCAAGCCATTTGGGAGGACACCTGATGCCCTGTGGTCTATATGGGACCCCCACATCAGGGCCAGGGCCAAAGAGTTCATTATCGGACCTAGTCTCTGATGCAGGAAGTGCCTGAGCATGCTCAGTAGCATGAAATACAGTCTCTGAAAAAAAACTATCAGCTTTAGCATGGTGTCTAGGCACAAAACAGGACTTAGACCCGGCACGGAATGCAAGCACCTGTGCAAAGAGGCTTTTCACACTTAGTGTGGGAGCATGCGCTGTATCCCGAAAAGAAGACTTAGCGTCAGGAATAACACAGTCAGGCTGAGCATACTCACTACGCGAAACACTGTAATTATGCTGCAGCTGGGGTACATCGGCACACGCATGCGCACTAGCTGACTCTCCACACTTAGACGTGGAGGCGAAATTTGTCTTGGAGATGCTGTCTATGAACAGAAGGAAAAGCTAAAGGAAGCCTGACTTTCTATCCCTCCGAATTATGAAATGCAGCAATGAATTCCATGAGTTTGCTATAACATTAGCGTATCAAAATGTGCATGAGGGTGTGATGTAGAGGTGCTAGAAATAGCTTGTCACCAGTGGGGCACTAATGGAATACAACAGCCAGTTCTATGATGCCACTAAATGGCAGTATTTTGTGCTATCATTATAGCTTATTAAAAACAGAGCAGGAGGGTGTCATGCAGAGGTGCTGCACATAGATTTGCAGTAGTGTGAATAGACAAAAGTACAATAGCCGCGTTTAGGATACAACTAGGTACAGTGAGTGTTTGCTAGTATAATGGCTGAGTTTAAAAAAGTTAGAGTGTGCAATGCAGGCAGATGTGCTGCAAATATCGTTCCAATACTGTGAATAGACAAAAGTACAATAGCCACGTTTAGGATACAACTAGGTACAGTGAGTGTTTGCTAGTATAATGGCTGAGTTTAAAAAAGTTTGAGTGTGCAATGCAGGCAGACGTGCTGCAAATAACGTTCCAATACTGTGAATAGACAAAAGTACAATAGCCACGTTTAGGATACAACTAGGTACACTGAGTGTTTGCTAGTATAATGGCTGAGTTTAAAAAAGTTTGAGTGTGCAATGCAGGCAGACATGCTGCAAATATGTTTACAATAGTGTGAATAGACAAAAGTACAATAGCCACGTTTAGGATGCCACTAGGTACAGTGAGTGTTTGCTAGTAAAATTGCTTAGTTTAAAAAAGTTGGAGTGTGCAATGCAGGCAGACGTGCTCTGCAAATGTCTTTGCACTAGTGGGACTATAGCAAAGTCCAATAGCCACGTTTAGGATGCCACTAGGTACACTGAGTGTTTGCTAGTATAATGGCTTAGTTATAATGAGTTGGAGTGTGCAGAGGACAAGAGGGTACAGTGGCAGGATTGTGGTGCTCTGGGTAGAGGAATGGAAGCCTGCCTTTCTATTCCCTCCTAATGGTGAAATGCAGGGAGGAAATCCCTGACCTTGGCTACACAGACGCTGTTGCTGTTTGCAGGACCTGTCACCTATGGCTCTCTGACCCTGCTGGTTTGAGCCCTTAAAAGGACTGCTATAAAGTGCTCTCCCTAAGCTGTCTAACGCTGTGTATGCAGCGCATACAGCTGTATCGGCTATAGGACTCAGGAGGACGGAGCTGCGACAGTGATGTCTGACACCAAAGACGCAGAAGGCAGATAATGGCGTCCTGGAGAAAAATGTCCGTTTTTATAATGCAGGGACATGTGACATGGACATCCTATCACACATGCCGTTGCTTCTCTGGCTCAAAGTCCACTTAGCTGTGTGTGTGTCTGGGATTGGCTGACATGCTGGCCCGCCCCACAAGACGCGCGCGCTTAGGGAAGGAAGACAAGAAAAAAAAAAAAAAAAAATGGCGATCACCATTATACAAACAGCAGTGATCTGAAGGCGCTGTTCCCGCACAGTATACACTGAAATGTCATAATAGTGTGATTCACAGAGTGACTTACACTATTACAGCAGAAACCAAGCTATGATTTAGCTGTTTTTTTGCTGCTAGAACCGTTCTCGAACGTTTCTAGAACTATCGAGCTTTTGCAAAAAGCTCGAGTTCTAGTTCGATCTAGAACATGCCCCAAAATCACTCGAGCCTAGAACTGGAGAACCACGAACCACGAACCGCGCTCAACTCTAGTTATGATAGCTGCAATGAATTCATCCTCCAAAGATAGGGTGGGCAATATCAGTAATTCCAGATATAATATTTCAATGCCTTTATTGTTTGCTTCTCTTCCAGTGACGGAAGTTTGAGTTCTGCAGTTGTAACCTGTCACCATTTTATTTGTTTCACTGTTCCTCTGCGTGGCTGTCTCAGTTAGACCCCTCACATCTCCTTCTGAAGTCACTTAACACTTTCCACCAATAGAACCTGGTTCAGATGAAAGCAACTCAATTTTCAGCCTCAGAAATTTCTGCAAAAAATGTAGCTTGTGTTAATATATCCTTAAAGAAAAAATCACAGTTTCCCATGTTGCTTCTCACTTGCTCTTGATTCTGATGTCTCTGTTGTCTCTAAAAAGGTTTATGAAAAATAAGATGTGAGGCAGAATTAGGTTAGTATAGTAACACTAACAATACACTAATGCAATTGGTGCAAAAACGCAATAAATGATATTTAAGAAGTCTTAAACCTGTGGATTTAGTTGTGGTCAATGAAACTTCTGGTTGATTGTGTGGCGCCCCTGAGGCTTCCGTCGCCACAGGTCATTGCACCCCATCAGCGGTGTGATGCCCCATTCTGGGAGAGGAAGAGAGTGAACTCCGGTCCCCTGGTAAATCCACACTACACCCATTGCTAGGGACACACAGGACCAGGGAAAGTGGCAGGCAACCCTCCCATGCTGCATGCTGAGAGGGGCTGTAAGACCCATCCCTGCTCCCATAGGGTGGTAGCTTAGCAACTGGGGAGGTGGGAGGAGCCACCAGAGAGCAGATAGAGAAAGGAAGGTCAAGTTAGTTTCAGTTTACCTCAGGGAGTGAGAGAAGCAGCATGTAGCTGTGAAAGAGAAAGGAGGGAGGAGGAGGCCTGCTGGAGGCAGGCAAGGAGGAGAAAGAAAAGAAAGAAAGAAAGAAAGAAAGAAAGAAAGAAGGAAAGAAAGCTCCAAGTCAGACAGGAGCAGAGGAACTGAAAGAGACGCTTCCTGGTGAAGACCCTGGGACCCATAGGTCCAGGTGACACCACGTAGGAACAGAAGGAGTCGCAGGGCCGCGGGTAGTCCTGTAGGTACCACGAGCAGTCCTTGTTGGGTACCGAAGCCGAGGGCCCAGAGGCGCTACGAGTAGCTGCAGGCTGCGGTGGCCTGGTCCACATTGACATCGGTGGAGTGATTAAGCTGCGACAGGGGACGGTCCCTAGAGACTGGAGGAGTGCAAAGACAATCTCCAAACAGTAAAAACCGAGGCCCAGGGACGTTGCAAGCTCCCAGGGCCAGAACCCATAGCAGACCTTCAGAACAGGGGTAATCAGCCGACAGGTGACCCCCCAGCCTGGAGGCTGCGGTGGAGGCCAAGTCAGGTCCATCTCAACTAAGGCAAGGCTAGTGAAGACAGCAGAGAAGGAGACACTAAGAGAGAGGGTACCGGCTTTCACACTCTGAATCACCCAGAAGACAGAGGTCCCAGCAGTCCAAGGGTCCTGCCTGCCCTGACAAGAACTGTGAGTAAAGAACTTAAACTGCACCTCTGAAGTTGCCTCAGTTATTTCATCTGCATAGACATTTACAAGCACCAACTGTGCCCCGGGCATTGCTCCACCTGTGGGGAGCAGTACCATCATAGCTGCCATAATATCATCCCGGAGGCCTCACACAGCAGCGGCGGCTTATTAGCCGCATACCACAGGTGGCGTCACGAACACAACCATTAACAAGCAAGCCACATATTCTACTGACACCCACCAGGGCCACGGAGCCGGGCCCAGCCACCACTGACTACCACCGGACTAGTCCAGCCCGGCACCGAGTGTCCCATAGCCCTGGGGTGGGCGAGTCAACTTTTGGCGTCACGAACAGGATTTCGTGCCCGGTCTAACCGGGTACTGTGCGCCTGAAGAACCGTGTGACAGACTGTGTACTTTACTGAGAAACCGCCGCCATTAGCGCAGCTGAGAGCGGGAAGAAGGGGGGCGTGCAAGAAGAAAGGGCGCGAAGAGAAGCCCCGCCCCCTTGTCCAAGAAAAGCGCGCGAAGCGGTGCCCGCCATAGAAAGCGGAAGAAGAAGCTAAAAGGATGGACGCCGAGCAACGAGCGGCCAGAGGAGGAGTGGCCGAGCCGGGACACGCACCTCAGAACCGGGTTGTGTCCTGCGTCCTGGAGAGCGGAGAAGATCCAGCCGCCGCTGCAGAGCCGGGTAAAGAGAGTGACACCCCCAGCCGGCGGAGCCCGGATTGCCCGGTGGGGTTCCTGCCCGGTCCTCCTGCAGGCGCGCGTGCCACGACCGCAGCTCCGATACCAGCACCCTGCAGCAAGACAGCGACCACCAGAACACCGGAGATGCAACTGAGGGGTGAGTCATTTAATGCCCCTGCCGGCGCGAGAGCCCCAACCCCCGCTGCCATGCCCGCGGTCCCTGGAGAGACGCCCGACACGGCGACGCCGATCCGGGCCGCAGCTACGCCAGGTGCGGCCCGCCAAGATCTCACCGCAGCAGCGACTCCAACCCAGGCCGCCGCCATGCCAGGCGCGGCCCGCCAAGACAAGGAGGCAGCCCCAGAAGAGCCAGAGTGGCGCCGTATGGCTGGTAACCCCCTGCAAGCCAGCAGCCTCGCGCCAGCCAGTAACCCTATGCAAGCCAGCAGCACTACCTCAGAGCAGGCCCAGGCCGCAGCATCTTGCAGCAGGCCTGCTACAGCCACGCAGGAGACGCAGACTGTGCTGACCGCTGTCTACCTGCTGCCAGGTGGGGAGCCGGAGAAGAATCCCTACAAGTAAAGATGAAGAGATGCTGAACTGTAGATAGCCCCTGTCTGCCCCTCATTCTTTTCGAAGACGACACCCTTTCCTGCTGTGTTTTGCCCCTTATTCTTTTTAAAGACGTCACCCCCCATGTTATGTGCTACCGGGCCACTGAACTGGAATGTGGGCCCCGGTGGAAGTGTATGTGGCATGTCATACCAGGCCACTGGACTTAGTGGATGGTATGTTGTTTATGTGTCCTATGTAACCAGGCCATTGGACTTAATGGCTGGTTGATTATGTTATTATTATTATTATTATTTATTATTATAGCGCCATTTATTCCATGGCGCTTTACAAGTGAAAGAGGGTATACGTACAACAATCATTAACAGTACAAGACAGACTGGTATAGGAGGAGAGAGGACCCTGCCCGCGAGGGCTCACAGTCTACAGGGAATGGGTGATGGTACAATAGGTGAGGACAGAGCTGGTTGCGCAGTGGTGTCCTGGACTGAGGGCTATTGTAGGTTGTAGGCTTGTTGGAAGAGGTGGGTCTTGAGGTTCCTCTTGAAGCTTTCCACGGTAGGGGAGAGTCTGATGTGCTGAGGTAGAGCGTTCCAGAGTATGGGGGATGCACGGGAGAAATCTTGTACACGATTGTGGGAAGAGGAGATAAGAGAGGAGCAGAGAAGGAGATCTTGTGAGGATCTAAGGTTGCGTGCAGGTAGGTACTGGGAGACTAGGTCACAGATGTAGGGAGGAGACAGGTTGTGCATGGCTTTGTATGTCATGGTTAATGTTTTGAACTGGAGTCGTTGGGCGATGGGAAGCCAGTGAAGGGATTGGCAGAGTGGCGAGGCTGGGGAGTAGCGAGGGGAGAGGTGGATTAAGCGGGCTGCAGAGTTTAGGATAGATTGGAGGGGTGCAAGAGTGTTGGAAGGGAGGCCAGAGAGCAGGAGGTTGCAGTAGTCGAGGCGGGAGATGATGAGGGCATGCACTAATGTTTTTGCAGATTCTTGGTTAAGAAAAGCACGAATCCGGGAGATATTTTTGAGTTGTAATCGGCATGAGGTGAAGAGGGCTTGGATGTGTGGCTTGAAGGATAGAGCAGAGTCGAGGGTCACTCCAAGGCAACGAGCTTGTGAGACTGGGGTGAGTGAGCAACCATCAAGTTTGATGGAAAGGCTTGTTGGAGGAGATGAGTGAGGAGGAGGAAAGACAATGAACTCTGTTTTGTCCATGTTAAGCTTTAGGAATCGTGCAGAGAAGAAGGATGAAATAGCAGACAAACATTGTGGTATTTTGGTTAGTAGAGAGGTAATGTCAGGTCCAGAGAGGTAGATCTGTGTGTCATCGGCATAGAGATGATACTGGAAGCCGTGGGACTCTATGAGCTGTCCCAAGCCGAAGGTGTAGATGGAGAACAGCAGGGGTCCAAGAACTGAGCCTTGAGGGACACCGACAGATAGGGGGCGAGATGAGGAAGTGGTGTGAGAATGGGAGACGCTGAAAGTTCGGTCGGTTAAGTATGAGGAGATCCAAGATAGGGCCAAGTCTGTGATGCCCAGAGATGAGAGAATCTGTAGTAGGAGGGAATGGTCTACTGTGTCGAAGGCAGAAGACAGGTCCAGGAGGAGGAGGATAGAGTAGTGTCGCTTGGCTTTGGCAGTTAGTAGATCATTGGTGACTTTGGTTAGGGCAGTTTCGGTAGAATGATGTGGTCGGAAGCCAGATTGAAGCCGGTCAAAGAGGGAGCAGGAGGAGAGGTATGAGGACAATTCAAGATGGACATGCTGTTCCAGTAGTTTTGAGGCGTAGGGGAGAAGGGATATGGGGCGATAGTTTGACACAGAGGATGGGTCAAGGGAGGGCTTTTTGAGGATGGGTGTAATAGAGGCATGTTTAAAGCATGAAGGGAATACACCACTTGCTAGTGATAGGTTGAAGAGATGGGTTAGGGCTGGGATGAGGACTGCGGTGATGTTGGGGATGAGGTGCGATGGGAGCGGGTCCAGTGCACAGGTGGTTAGATGTGATCTTGAGAGTAGAGTGGAGAGATTGTTTTCTGTCATGGTGGAGAAGCTGGATTTGGAGGAAGAGGGATGAGTAGCTATGATGAGGGGCTGTGGTGATTGTGGGCCAAAGCTTGCTCTGATGTTGTCAATCTTCCGCTTGAAGAAAGAGGCAAAGTCTTCAGCTGAGATGAGAGGAGAGGGAGGTGGTGCCGGAGGACGGAGGAGAGAATTGAAAGTGTTGAATAGCTGTTTAGGGTTGTGAGAGAAAGAAGATATGAGGGATGAGAAGTAGGTTTGTTTTGCAGCAGTGAGTGTGGACTTGAAAGTGGTGAGGGACTCTTTATATGCAATGAAGTGCTCAGTGGAATGAGACCTCTTCCATCTGCGCTCAGCAATTCTGGAAGCCCGTCTAAGTTCTTTAGTCTGCCTTGTGTGCCAGGGTTGCCTGTTGATTGTGCGGGTTTTGGTGTGTGTGAGGGGGGCAGCTGATTCGAGAGCTGCAGAGATTGTAGTGTTGTATAAAGTTGCAGCGGCATCTGCATCGTGTAGAAATGCAATGTCTGTGAGGGGGAGAAGGGACTGAGAAAGGGCGTGTAAATCAATGTGTTTGATATTTCTTCGAGGGTGTGAAAATTTGTGGAGGGGGGGTTGGATACTTGGAGAAGAGAGGGAAGAGAATTTGAGTAGGTTGTGGTCAGACAGGGGGAGAGGCGAGTTAGAGAGGTTAGATAGGGAACAGAGGCGAGTGAAGATGAGGTCCAGCGTGTGGCCATCTTTGTGAGTAGCTGCAGAAGACCATTGGGTGAGGCTGAAGGAGGAAGTGAGTGTTAGAAGTTTGGAGACAGATGAGTGGGAAGTGTCAATGGGGATATTGAAATCACCCATGATGACGGTGGGGATGTCGGTGGAAAGGAAGTGTAGTAGCCAGGTGGTGAAATGGTCAAAAAAGGCAGTGGCTGGTCCTGGAGGGCGGTAAATGACAGCCAGCTGAAGGTTGGAGGGGGCGTAGATGCGTACGGAGTGCACCTCAAAAGAGGGGAGAGTAACAGAGGGTGGTAGTGGAATTGTTGTAAAGGAGCATTGGTCGGACAGGAGCAAACCAACTCCTCCACCATGCTTGTTACTGGGGCGGGGGGTGTGAGAGAGTTGGAGACCGCCATAAGAAAGTGCAGCAGGAGAGGCAGTGTCAGAGGGGGTGAGCCAGGTTTCTGTGATGGCGAGGAAGGAGAGTTTATTAGTGATGAACAGATCATGAATATAGGATAGTTTGTTGCAGACAGAGCGAGCGTTCCATAGAGCTCCTGTTAGTGGGACTGGGGGAGCGGGGGCTGGGTGAATGGGTATGAGGTTTGCGAGGTTGCGGAAATTTGTGTTAGGTTGTTGAAGAGGGTTTGAAGTGACAATAGGGATGTGGTGAGGAGGACCAGGATTTGAAGCAATATCCCCAGCAGTGAGGAGAAGCAGTGAGAGTGTTAGTAGGTGGGAGCAGGAGAGGCCATGAGATGGACGTGTGTATCTGGAGACACTGGGTGAAATGTGGAGGAAAATATCTGAGGGGAAGGTAAGATGGGTGGGGAGGATGGAGGGAGAGATGAATAGTTCATTACTGGCTTTAGGGATCAGAGGGAGCAGTAAAAAGTGAAGTATTATAGGGGAGAAAGTAAAGAAAAACACAAACATTGTTTACAGTGACTATGTATGCAGTTACCTTCCGGTCACTTCCGGCCCAATTCTGGCCTAATTCAATGCATCATACTTATATGGTGCATACTTGTCATGGTGCAGACGAAAAGTCTTGTGCAGACTTTTAATTGCCCCACTATATACACATACAAGTGCACTCAGCTGTGAAGGGGTGGGTTGCAAGACTAACCCCTTGATCACTCAAAAAAAAAAAAAAAAAAAAAAATAAAAAAAAATGCAGCTTAACATATGTCATTTTGTTTGATTGAAAGAAACGAACTGCCGGGCTACTGGACTTGTTGTAGCCAAAAATGTAATTAGTTGCACCTGTTGTGCCCCCTACCAGAATTATGGGGGATTTGCCAAACCGTGCAATGGACTGGAAGTGCACACTTAGAGTTTTCTTTATAAGAAGTTCGCAACGTTCACTGATATGTGCCTCCCATAAAGGGAAGAAATGTTTTATTGTTTTATGTTTTGCATAACAAAAATTTTGCAGTTTCTCCACATGTTTTTGTTGTTTTTCAGCCCGAGGACGTGCTGGGATTTGCTGTGGGGGAGTGTGGCGCCCCTGAGGCTTCCGTCGCCACAGGTCATTGCACCCCATCAGCGGTGTGATGCCCCATTCTGGGAGAGGAAGAGAGTGAACTCCGGTCCCCTGGTAAATCCACACTACACCCATTGCTAGGGACACACAGGACCAGGGAAAGTGGCAGGCAACCCTCCCATGCTGCATGCTGAGAGGGGCTGTAAGACCCATCCCTGCTCCCATAGGGTGGTAGCTTAGCAACTGGGGAGGTGGGAGGAGCCACCAGAGAGCAGATAGAGAAAGGAAGGTCAAGTTAGTTTCAGTTTACCTCAGGGAGTGAGAGAAGCAGCATGTAGCTGTGAAAGAGAAAGGAGGGAGGAGGAGGCCTGCTGGAGGCAGGCAAGGAGGAGAAAGAAAAGAAAGAAAGAAAGAAAGAAAGAAGGAAAGAAAGCTCCAAGTCAGACAGGAGCAGAGGAACTGAAAGAGACGCTTCCTGGTGAAGACCCTGGGACCCATAGGTCCAGGTGACACCACGTAGGAACAGAAGGAGTCGCAGGGCCGCGGGTAGTCCTGTAGGTACCACGAGCAGTCCTTGTTGGGTACCGAAGCCGAGGGCCCAGAGGCGCTACGAGTAGCTGCAGGCTGCGGTGGCCTGGTCCACATTGACATCGGTGGAGTGATTAAGCTGCGACAGGGGACGGTCCCTAGAGACTGGAGGAGTGCAAAGACAATCTCCAAACAGTAAAAACCGAGGCCCAGGGACGTTGCAAGCTCCCAGGGCCAGAACCCATAGCAGACCTTCAGAACAGGGGTAATCAGCCGACAGGTGACCCCCCAGCCTGGAGGCTGCGGTGGAGGCCAAGTCAGGTCCATCTCAACTAAGGCAAGGCTAGTGAAGACAGCAGAGAAGGAGACACTAAGAGAGAGGGTACCGGCTTTCACACTCTGAATCACCCAGAAGACAGAGGTCCCAGCAGTCCAAGGGTCCTGCCTGCCCTGACAAGAACTGTGAGTAAAGAACTTAAACTGCACCTCTGAAGTTGCCTCAGTTATTTCATCTGCATAAACATTTACAAGCACCAACTGTGCCCCGGGCATTGCTCCACCTGTGGGGAGCAGTACCATCATAGCTGCCATAATATCATCCCGGAGGCCTCACACAGCAGCGGCGGCTTATTAGCCGCATACCACAGGTGGCGTCACGAACACAACCATTAACAAGCAAGCCACATATTCTACTGACACCCACCAGGGCCACGGAGCCGGGCCCAGCCACCACTGACTACCACCGGACTAGTCCGGCCCGGCACCGAGTGTCCCATAGCCCTGGGGTGGGCGAGTCAATTGCAGTTTCTTATAGATGATAGTAGCTACTGCGACCGATCTCCTCTGCTATGGCATGCAGACTGGAGGGGAAGATGTTATAATGTGGGTTAGAGAAGGTAGTGTTTTAGTCTTTTAAGTTCATTTATCAGCAATGATATTCCAAACTTGTCAGGAATATTTTATTTTAAGTTTATGCAAATGTCCTAATAAACCATGCAGTGTTTAAAGTGGTTGTCTCATCTTGTTAAATGGGTAAAATTACAGGATTCTTGTAAAAACAAGCAGCTTTGCAATTTGCCTCTTATTAAAAATACTTTCTGTTCTCAAGAATGGAAGTATTTTTTAATTCTTTAGTTTACTGCTCATTGCTTAGGCTACTGTTCACTACAGTTGAGCGCGGTTCGCGGTTCGTGGTTCTCCAGTTCTAGGCTCGAGTGATTTTGGGGGCTGTTCGAGATCGAACTAGAACTCGAGCTTTTTTGCAAAAGCTCGATAGTTCTAGATACGTTCGAGAACGGTTCTAGCAGCAAAAAGCAGGGCTTTTTACAGCTACAGTGTGCAGGAGCCATCGCTGGCAGCCTGCCAGAAGCTGGTAACCAAGATAAACATCGGGTATCCAAGCAAAGCGCTTTGGTTAGTAACCCGATGTTTATCTTAGTTACGTGCAGAAAGCCCACACTTCCCCGCTCAGCTCACTCCGCCCCCTCCTGCCCGCGGCATGTACACATATACACACACACACACACACACACACACATGGTCCCGCTCGGCTTACCTGCGGTGATGAAGTCCCGCCATCCCGACCTCAGCGCTGTCACTGTCCTCCATGGCCGCCGCTTGTCACATCACCTCTCGCTTCCGACCCGAGACTGACTAGCGGTGACGTCACGGGCCTCTCGCGATATTTGGCTGTGAAGGCGGCGGTCATTGAACTCAGTGACAGGTGCTGTCAGTGTGCTGGAGATCAGCGCAGGTAATGTACCTCGCTGACAGCAGCACTTGTCATGCCCTGCAGTGACCTGGGCTGACCCATTGATGTTAGCTCAGGTCACTGCATTGGTCTCCCAGCCAATGGGGAACATCCTGCTCTTCATTGACTGGGACAGTGTGGATCGTCATGGCAACCCCTTGGATTACACCAGACCTGGATTTGTTTTTCATTCTAATAAATTGGTTAAAGAGGGAATGTTTTGGGGAGTGTTTTTTCAAATAAAAATGTGTTTGTCGTCTATTTTTTTTTATTACTGATTGGGTTGGTGATGTCGGGTATCTGATAGACGCCTGACCTCACCAACCCCAGGGCTTGATGCCAGGTGACATTACACATCTGGTATTAACCCCATATATTACCCCGTTTGCCACCGCACCAGGGCGCGGGATGAGCTGGGGCGAAGCACCAGGATTGGCGCATCTAATGGATGCGCCACTTCTGGGGCGGCTGCGGCCTGCTATTTTTAGGCTGGGGAGAGTCCAATAACCATGGACCTCCCTAGTCTGAGAATATCAGGCCCCAGCTGTCTGCTTTACCTTGGATGGTGATCCAATTTTGGGGGACCCCTACGTGTTTTTTTTTTAAAATTATTTATTTAATTTAAAATAACAGCGTGGGGTGCCCTCAGTTTTGGATTACCAGCCAAGGTGAGGTTGCCAGCTGTGGTCTGCAGGCTGCAGCCGTCTGCTTTACCCTAGCTGGCTACAAAACTAGGGGGAACCCTACGTCATTTTTTTTTTCATTTTTTTGGCTAAATACAAAGCTAAGCACCCCTTAGTGCCACATGAAAGGCACCAAAGGGTGCTCCACTTTTTCTCCATTTTTTCTCCACTTTTCTACATTTTTTCTCCACTTTTTCTACATTTTTTTCTCCATTTTTTCTCCATTTTTTCTCCACTTTTTCTCCACTTTTTCTCCACTTTTTCTCCACTTTTTTCTCCACTTTTTCTCCACTTTTTTCTCCACTTTTTATCCATTTTTTTCTCCACTTTTTCTCCACTTTTTCTCCACTTTTTCTCCGTTCTTTTTCTATGGTCGGTCTACCCATTAGCTCTGCCATGCATACTGTAGCTCTACACCTACTGCACATGTTACTTTATGATTGACATCTCTTTCGTACCAGAGCTGTCTAAGCCTACTCTGACCCCATATTTGTCATTACTATATTGTCCTTGTACTGTATTATGACATTTAAAAACAGGAGAAAACGAGTAGAGCTGCTTCACCAAAATATGTATTTTTATTATTATTCAACGTCTTAATTTATTTTTTATCAAAAAAGTGAATCCGAAAAAATACATATACACAATACATATGAGATCATAATGGTGGAAAAGTGAGAACAAGAGGAGGGATGTTAAAAAGACACAAAACATGACCTACAAGGATGCTTATGCAATCAAATATCAAAACAACCACGTAGTGGTCACATAGAAAGTATATCAAATGAAGTATACCAAGAGATTAACTGAGACACTTCTGCATGCCGTACTGGTTTTGTATAGAAACTCTTAGAAGAGATCATGTAAGCATGCAAGAGAGACTCAGGAGCTGCATATCAGTGTTTACAATTTTTGGTTTAAGGCAAAAGAGCACATATACGTGCCCTTATCCCAATAAGCAATATATGACCGCACCATAAGCAGACCAGGCTTATAAATAGTCCATTACCCGTATATATAAAAACGGAGGTTCTCAGCCAAGGTCTACTCAGGGCCGGTCATATACCAGTTAGATTGTTTACACATCATCTGAAGCTCACACATATGTATACTCAAACCATGCAGCATGTGATATTATAAATACAACTGGTGGTTGCAGAAGGATCTCTACCAAATATGATGTCCCACTTAGCCGATTAAATATCAGTGCTTTGGGTCAGCATTTAAACAGGAAAACTTCCCACGGCAAAAGGAGCATATAACTTGGCAGGATCCCCATACATACCACAAAGAAGTCTGCAATTGCAAAGTAACCTAGGAGGTCTATGAGGTGAGGAAGGGGTTAAGTCCCCCAAAGAACTCCAACGTACGTTTCACAGGTGACTGCTTGTGCGCCGTTGCTTCATCAGGGAGTGACTGATTATAACTCTCGGCTAGTTTAAATAGCCGCTCACCCAATACAAACAGCTGATTCCTATCAATGGATATCGCCGGCGCATGCGCGCATCGCGCCCACAGGATCCGAAAACCCCCACACGCCGTCATACCAATAGCGCATGCGCGGGTGCAGGGACGCGTCTCCATAGCACCCGCGCATGCGCACCAGTCATCCAAAGACGGCCGGGAGGAAGGCGGACCCGCAGCGCGACCCGCGCATGCGCACAACCATGATGGATCGAAAGACATGGAAACCAAATAATCCCAGGCACGGGTAATTCTGGCTATGTGATCGCATAAAGAAAAAAATTGCAAATATAATTATAAATGCGGTCACATGCAAACATGTGACATAGATAAAGATAAGTATACAGTAAATACGCCACACACGCCGTCCAGTGTCTGTATCCACTTAAGTGAGCCAAGAATCTTCAATATCACTTTTTTTGACAGGTGATTCATAATCATGCAGGATCAATGCTGTTATTTAAAAGGGACAAATACAAGGGAAAAAGGAAACATAATGAATAAAGAAGCACAATTAAAAACACATAAATAAAAAAGTAAAAAAGTGCTATATATCCATATCCCTAATCAGACAACAAGGAAGGACAAGACCCACATAGTGGGGTAATGTCAAAGAAAAGGGGCGAAGCTCAAAGCCTCATTGAGACCCGATGGGGTTATTGTATCCAACAACACCATCCATCGCGTCTCACGCTGGGCCAACCTTTTCTTAATATTGCCACCCCTAATCCCACCATGAATAACCTCAATCCCACGTATCAGTAGGGATTTTGGATCACATCCATGGTAGGCTTTGAAGTGGCGTGGGATGGTTTTTAAAGAAACACAGTCAGTCACGGTCTTAGCCGCAACAATGTCGCGCACATGCTCGCGGACACGGACGCGCAGTTCACGCGAGGTCAATCCTATGTAAATCAATGGGCACCCACAGACGGCATAATATATGACGTTTGAGGTGCCACAAGAGACGTAGTCCCTAATATGGAACTCGCGCGTCCCGTCTGATGACAAAAACACCGAGCTGCGAGCGACATTGCTGCATGCGAGACAATGACCACATGGGAAGCACCCAACCCGAGGGTTGGACAGACCCAAAAAGGTAGATACTGGTGGAACATAATGGCTTCTGACAAGCACATCGCGAAGATTAGCCGATCTCCTGGCTGTCATCAAGGGGTACTCGGACAAAGAGTCCTTCAAGGCGGGGTCGGATGTTAGGATAGACCAATGGCGATTCAGGATGGCACGAATATTATGCCATTCGTGATTAAAGGTGGTGATAAATCTAACCGCCGAATGTTCAGGTCTATCATTTTTCCTTGTCAATAGGAGTTGGGACCTTGGAGTGTTTTTGGCCCTAAGGTAACCCTTCTTAATACTGCGGTTGCTATAACCCCTTTCCTGGAACCGTGACTTAAGGTCAGCAGCCTGCTCCTCAAATTTTAAGTCTGATGAGCAAATTCTCTTCATTCTCAGGAACTGTCCGGTGGGGACAGCGCGAATAGTGGATAAGTTATGGGCAGACGAGGCATGAAGCAACGCATTCACAGATGTGCTTTTCCGAAACACATCCGTTTGAATCAAATTATTATGATCGACAGTAATTAAGATGTCTAAGAAGTCGATGCATTTGTTATGATATTTGTGCGTTAACTTGATATTAAACGGATTCATGCCCAGCCTGCCCACAAAAGTCTCAAGCTGCTCCGCCGTACCCTGCCACAAAATCAATAGATCGTCTATGTATCTGAGCCAGCACTGCACCTGGGATACGGCCTGGTCGCCCTCGTCGCCAAAAATGAATCTCTCCCAGTACCCTAGGAAGAGATTGGCGTACGAGGGCGCACAGGCCGCACCCATCGCAGTGCCGCGCTGCTGCAGATAGAATGAATCTTTAAAAGTGAAGAAATTGTGGGTGAGGATGAAGCGGAGCAGCTGGAGAATCAGATCACACATCGCGCTGTCCCGACCGGAGGTCCCAAGAAAGAATTGAGCAGCTGCCAACCCATCGTCATGGCGGATGCAGGTATACAATGATTCTACATCCGCCGTGACTAATAACATGTTAGGCTCCATGTAGATGCCATTGACCCTATTGAGCACGTCCGTCGTGTCTTTTAGATAGGAGGGAAGTGTTTCCACCAGTGGTTTTAAGTAGAAGTCAATAAACTTACATACTGGGTCACATAATCCCTCCAATCCAGACACGATCGGACGGCCCGGCGGGTCAAGGGCATCCTTATGAATTTTGGGGAGCAAGTATAAGGTGGGTACCTTAGGATATTTAACCAACAAGCCGTCCACAACCTTCCTTGTGACAAGACCCAAATCCAGTGCTCGCTCAAGGATCATTGAGAGCTCTCTAGAGAAGGAGTTTACAGGGTTAAAATCCAACTTTTTATACGTCTCTCTGTCTCTCAACTGACGAAAGGTTTCCCTTTCATATTTGATGGTAGGCCATATTACTATGTTTCCCCCCTTGTCAGCAGGTTTTATTACTACGTCCTTCCAGCTCTCTAGTTGTTTTAGAGCGGTTCTCTGTCGAGATGTAAGGTTGTCACTATGGCGCCTTGATGGCAACCCGGCAAGATCATTCACTACCAACCTTGTAAATATCTCGACAGAGGGACAAAGTGACAAGAGGGGAAACTTTGTAGATCTAGGTAAAATTGATGATGGAAACACACCTGTGCCGTCAGGGGGTTGTTGTTCCGATTGGAGTTCCTCTAAAATTGCCAGGGCTTCTCTCTCTTCCCGACTATCCAAGCCAAAAGTTGGCATCTGACGATTATGTAATTTCTTCAATACAAGCTTTCTAGAAAAAAGATGTAGATCCTTCATAGCTGTGAAGAAATTAAAGGCATTAGTCGGAGAGAAAGAGAGCCCCTTGGATAGAACCTCCATTTGCGCTCCCGACAGCACATGAGTGGATAAATTGATTACCTGAAGGGTACGGTTATCCCTCTTAGATGTCTTTGGTGGGGCTTGTTTAGTAGCTTTAAGTCGCGTCATTACCCCTGGGAGGGCAGGGTTCGAGCCCGAATTCATCCCATCCGTACCACCAGGGGCCGTTGTTTCGTCAGAAGAGAACCCAGATATTATAGACGCAGAACGTGACCGTGATCCTGATTTTGATCGAAATCTAGATCTGGATCTATATGATGGCTGTTGCCATCTATAGGTCTGATTAAGTTGTTGATCACGAAGATCACGTTGGAATTTTTTAATTTTAAACGCCTGTATCTCCTTCTCCATCTTACTGAGCTCCAAATCGATATCAGCGTTAAATTTGGAAAGCGCTTCAGACGATAACGAAGGTTTTATCGTAAGAAGAAGTTGTTCCATTTCTTTTTCCATATCGCTGATAGATGAGCTATTAAGCTCACTTAAAAGTTGTAAAAATCCTCTAGAGCAGGTGCTGGATAGTTCTTCCCATTTGTTCCTGAATGACTCATTCTCCACTGGGAAGGATGGAAAAACTTGTACCCGCAAGCCACGAGGGATCAGATTTCTTTGTATATACTTGTCAAGAAAAGCCCGGTTCCACCAGGTTTTGGTTCGCTTCCTCAGGAGATCCCTATATCGTATGACTGCCTCTTTCGTAGTGACATCACCACACACCTCCTCACCATTGGTGCCAACCTCCTCGAGTGCCACATTTAATTGTGTGAGCCACGCATTATCGCGGGCCCTGAAATCCATACTGTATAAAAGAAGGAAAACTGTGGAAACCACAGGAAAAAATGTTAGATACATAAGTCCAACAATATATGCAGACACACAGCAGTTATCCCTAGTGGGGACACTGCATTGTGTGCCAGAGCTACTCACAAGCAGATTCAAAAACAGGAGAAAACGAGTAGAGCTGCTTCACCAAAATATGTATTTTTATTATTATTCAACGTCTTAATTTATTTTTTATCAAAAAAGTGAATCCGAAAAAATACATATACACAATACATATGAGATCATAATGGTGGAAAAGTGAGAACAAGAGGAGGGATGTTAAAAAGACACAAAACATGACCTACAAGGATGCTTATGCAATCAAATATCAAAACAACCACGTAGTGGTCACATAGAAAGTATATCAAATGAAGTATACCAAGAGATTAACTGAGACACTTCTGCATGCCGTACTGGTTTTGTATAGAAACTCTTAGAAGAGATCATGTAAGCATGCAAGAGAGACTCAGGAGCTGCATATCAGTGTTTACAATTTTTGGTTTAAGGCAAAAGAGCACATATACGTGCCCTTATCCCAATAAGCAATATATGACCGCACCATAAGCAGACCAGGCTTATAAATAGTCCATTACCCGTATATATAAAAACGGAGGTTCTCAGCCAAGGTCTACTCAGGGCCGGTCATATACCAGTTAGATTGTTTACACATCATCTGAAGCTCACACATATGTATACTCAAACCATGCAGCATGTGATATTATAAATACAACTGGTGGTTGCAGAAGGATCTCTACCAAATATGATGTCCCACTTAGCCGATTAAATATCAGTGCTTTGGGTCAGCATTTAAACAGGAAAACTTCCCACGGCAAAAGGAGCATATAACTTGGCAGGATCCCCATACATACCACAAAGAAGTCTGCAATTGCAAAGTAACCTAGGAGGTCTATGAGGTGAGGAAGGGGTTAAGTCCCCCAAAGAACTCCAACGTACGTTTCACAGGTGACTGCTTGTGCGCCGTTGCTTCATCAGGGAGTGACTGATTATAACTCTCGGCTAGTTTAAATAGCCGCTCACCCAATACAAACAGCTGATTCCTATCAATGGATATCGCCGGCGCATGCGCGCATCGCGCCCACAGGATCCGAAAACCCCCACACGCCGTCATACCAATAGCGCATGCGCGGGTGCAGGGACGCGTCTCCATAGCACCCGCGCATGCGCACCAGTCATCCAAAGACGGCCGGGAGGAAGGCGGACCCGCAGCGCGACCCGCGCATGCGCACAACCATGATGGATCGAAAGACATGGAAACCAAATAATCCCAGGCACGGGTAATTCTGGCTATGTGATCGCATAAAGAAAAAAATTGCAAATATAATTATAAATGCGGTCACATGCAAACATGTGACATAGATAAAGATAAGTATACAGTAAATACGCCACACACGCCGTCCAGTGTCTGTATCCACTTAAGTGAGCCAAGAATCTTCAATATCACTTTTTTTGACAGGTGATTCATAATCATGCAGGATCAATGCTGTTATTTAAAAGGGACAAATACAAGGGAAAAAGGAAACATAATGAATAAAGAAGCACAATTAAAAACACATAAATAAAAAAGTAAAAAAGTGCTATATATCCATATCCCTAATCAGACAACAAGGAAGGACAAGACCCACATAGTGGGGTAATGTCAAAGAAAAGGGGCGAAGCTCAAAGCCTCATTGAGACCCGATGGGGTTATTGTATCCAACAACACCATCCATCGCGTCTCACGCTGGGCCAACCTTTTCTTAATATTGCCACCCCTAATCCCACCATGAATAACCTCAATCCCACGTATCAGTAGGGATTTTGGATCACATCCATGGTAGGCTTTGAAGTGGCGTGGGATGGTTTTTAAAGAAACACAGTCAGTCACGGTCTTAGCCGCAACAATGTCGCGCACATGCTCGCGGACACGGACGCGCAGTTCACGCGAGGTCAATCCTATGTAAATCAATGGGCACCCACAGACGGCATAATATATGACGTTTGAGGTGCCACAAGAGACGTAGTCCCTAATATGGAACTCGCGCGTCCCGTCTGATGACAAAAACACCGAGCTGCGAGCGACATTGCTGCATGCGAGACAATGACCACATGGGAAGCACCCAACCCGAGGGTTGGACAGACCCAAAAAGGTAGATACTGGTGGAACATAATGGCTTCTGACAAGCACATCGCGAAGATTAGCCGATCTCCTGGCTGTCATCAAGGGGTACTCGGACAAAGAGTCCTTCAAGGCGGGGTCGGATGTTAGGATAGACCAATGGCGATTCAGGATGGCACGAATATTATGCCATTCGTGATTAAAGGTGGTGATAAATCTAACCGCCGAATGTTCAGGTCTATCATTTTTCCTTGTCAATAGGAGTTGGGACCTTGGAGTGTTTTTGGCCCTAAGGTAACCCTTCTTAATACTGCGGTTGCTATAACCCCTTTCCTGGAACCGTGACTTAAGGTCAGCAGCCTGCTCCTCAAATTTTAAGTCTGATGAGCAAATTCTCTTCATTCTCAGGAACTGTCCGGTGGGGACAGCGCGAATAGTGGATAAGTTATGGGCAGACGAGGCATGAAGCAACGCATTCACAGATGTGCTTTTCCGAAACACATCCGTTTGAATCAAATTATTATGATCGACAGTAATTAAGATGTCTAAGAAGTCGATGCATTTGTTATGATATTTGTGCGTTAACTTGATATTAAACGGATTCATGCCCAGCCTGCCCACAAAAGTCTCAAGCTGCTCCGCCGTACCCTGCCACAAAATCAATAGATCGTCTATGTATCTGAGCCAGCACTGCACCTGGGATACGGCCTGGTCGCCCTCGTCGCCAAAAATGAATCTCTCCCAGTACCCTAGGAAGAGATTGGCGTACGAGGGCGCACAGGCCGCACCCATCGCAGTGCCGCGCTGCTGCAGATAGAATGAATCTTTAAAAGTGAAGAAATTGTGGGTGAGGATGAAGCGGAGCAGCTGGAGAATCAGATCACACATCGCGCTGTCCCGACCGGAGGTCCCAAGAAAGAATTGAGCAGCTGCCAACCCATCGTCATGGCGGATGCAGGTATACAATGATTCTACATCCGCCGTGACTAATAACATGTCAGGCTCCATGTAGATGCCATTGACCCTATTGAGCACGTCCGTCGTGTCTTTTAGATAGGAGGGAAGTGTTTCCACCAGTGGTTTTAGGTAGAAGTCAATAAACTTACATACTGGGTCACATAATCCCTCCAATCCAGACACGATCGGACGGCCCGGCGGGTCAAGGGCATCCTTATGAATTTTGGGGAGCAAGTATAAGGTGGGTACCTTAGGATATTTAACCAACAAGCCGTCCACAACCTTCCTTGTGACAAGACCCAAATCCAGTGCTCGCTCAAGGATCATTGAGAGCTCTCTAGAGAAGGAGTTTACAGGGTTAAAATCCAACTTTTTATACGTCTCTTTGTCTCTCAACTGACGAAAGGTTTCCCTTTCATATTTGATGGTAGGCCATATTACTATGTTTCCCCCCTTGTCAGCAGGTTTTATTACTACGTCCTTCCAGCTCTCTAGTTGTTTTAGAGCGGTTCTCTGTCGAGATGTAAGGTTGTCACTATGGCGCCTTGATGGCAACCCGGCAAGATCATTCACTACCAACCTTGTAAATATCTCGACAGAGGGACAAAGTGACAAGGGGGGAAACTTTGTAGATCTAGGTAAAATTGATGATGGAAACACACCTGTGCCGTCAGGGGGTTGTTGTTCCGATTGGAGTTCCTCTAAAATTGCCAGGGCTTCTCTCTCTTCCCGACTATCCAAGCCAAAAGTTGGCATCTGACGATTATGTAATTTCTTCAATACCAGCTTTCTAGAAAAAAGATGTAGATCCTTCATAGCTGTGAAGAAATTAAAGGCATTAGTCGGAGAGAAAGAGAGCCCCTTGGATAGAACCTCCATTTGCGCTCCCGACAGCACATGAGTGGATAAATTGATTACCTGAAGGGTACGGTTATCCCTCTTAGATGTCTTTGGTGGGGCTTGTTTAGTAGCTTTAAGTCGCGTCATTACCCCTGGGAGGGCAGGGTTCGAGCCCGAATTCATCCCATCCGTACCACCAGGGGCCGTTGTTTCGTCAGAAGAGAACCCAGATATTATAGACGCAGAACGTGACCGTGATCCTGATTTTGATCGAAATCTAGATCTGGATCTATATGATGGCTGTTGCCATCTATAGGTCTGATTAAGTTGTTGATCACGAAGATCACGTTGGAATTTTTTAATTTTAAACGCCTGTATCTCCTTCTCCATCTTACTGAGCTCCAAATCGATATCAGCGTTAAATTTGGAAAGCGCTTCAGACGATAACGAAGGTTTTATCGTAAGAAGAAGTTGTTCCATTTCTTTTTCCATATCGCTGATAGATGAGCTATTAAGCTCACTTAAAAGTTGTAAAAATCCTCTAGAGCAGGTGCTGGATAGTTCTTCCCATTTGTTCCTGAATGACTCATTCTCCACTGGGAAGGATGGAAAAACTTGTACCCGCAAGCCACGAGGGATCAGATTTCTTTGTATATACTTGTCAAGAAAAGCCCGGTTCCACCAGGTTTTGGTTCGCTTCCTCAGGAGATCCCTATATCGTATGACTGCCTCTTTCGTAGTGACATCACCACACACCTCCTCACCATTGGTGCCAACCTCCTCGAGTGCCACATTTAATTGTGTGAGCCACGCATTATCGCGGGCCCTGAAATCCATACTGTATAAAAGAAGGAAAACTGTGGAAACCACAGGAAAAAATGTTAGATACATAAGTCCAACAATATATGCAGACACACAGCAGTTATCCCTAGTGGGGACACTGCATTGTGTGCCAGAGCTACTCACAAGCAGATTCAAAAACAGGAGAAAACGAGTAGAGCTGCTTCACCAAAATATGTATTTTTATTATTATTCAACGTCTTAATTTATTTTTTATCAAAAAAGTGAATCCGAAAAAATACATATACACAATACATATGAGATCATAATGGTGGAAAAGTGAGAACAAGAGGAGGGATGTTAAAAAGACACAAAACATGACCTACAAGGATGCTTATGCAATCAAATATCAAAACAACCACGTAGTGGTCACATAGAAAGTATATCAAATGAAGTATACCAAGAGATTAACTGAGACACTTCTGCATGCCGTACTGGTTTTGTATAGAAACTCTTAGAAGAGATCATGTAAGCATGCAAGAGAGACTCAGGAGCTGCATATCAGTGTTTACAATTTTTGGTTTAAGGCAAAAGAGCACATATACGTGCCCTTATCCCAATAAGCAATATATGACCGCACCATAAGCAGACCAGGCTTATAAATAGTCCATTACCCGTATATATAAAAACGGAGGTTCTCAGCCAAGGTCTACTCAGGGCCGGTCATATACCAGTTAGATTGTTTACACATCATCTGAAGCTCACACATATGTATACTCAAACCATGCAGCATGTGATATTATAAATACAACTGGTGGTTGCAGAAGGATCTCTACCAAATATGATGTCCCACTTAGCCGATTAAATATCAGTGCTTTGGGTCAGCATTTAAACAGGAAAACTTCCCACGGCAAAAGGAGCATATAACTTGGCAGGATCCCCATACATACCACAAAGAAGTCTGCAATTGCAAAGTAACCTAGGAGGTCTATGAGGTGAGGAAGGGGTTAAGTCCCCCAAAGAACTCCAACGTACGTTTCACAGGTGACTGCTTGTGCGCCGTTGCTTCATCAGGGAGTGACTGATTATAACTCTCGGCTAGTTTAAATAGCCGCTCACCCAATACAAACAGCTGATTCCTATCAATGGATATCGCCGGCGCATGCGCGCATCGCGCCCACAGGATCCGAAAACCCCCACACGCCGTCATACCAATAGCGCATGCGCGGGTGCAGGGACGCGTCTCCATAGCACCCGCGCATGCGCACCAGTCATCCAAAGACGGCCGGGAGGAAGGCGGACCCGCAGCGCGACCCGCGCATGCGCACAACCATGATGGATCGAAAGACATGGAAACCAAATAATCCCAGGCACGGGTAATTCTGGCTATGTGATCGCATAAAGAAAAAAATTGCAAATATAATTATAAATGCGGTCACATGCAAACATGTGACATAGATAAAGATAAGTATACAGTAAATACGCCACACACGCCGTCCAGTGTCTGTATCCACTTAAGTGAGCCAAGAATCTTCAATATCACTTTTTTTGACAGGTGATTCATAATCATGCAGGATCAATGCTGTTATTTAAAAGGGACAAATACAAGGGAAAAAGGAAACATAATGAATAAAGAAGCACAATTAAAAACACATAAATAAAAAAGTAAAAAAGTGCTATATATCCATATCCCTAATCAGACAACAAGGAAGGACAAGACCCACATAGTGGGGTAATGTCAAAGAAAAGGGGCGAAGCTCAAAGCCTCATTGAGACCCGATGGGGTTATTGTATCCAACAACACCATCCATCGCGTCTCACGCTGGGCCAACCTTTTCTTAATATTGCCACCCCTAATCCCACCATGAATAACCTCAATCCCACGTATCAGTAGGGATTTTGGATCACATCCATGGTAGGCTTTGAAGTGGCGTGGGATGGTTTTTAAAGAAACACAGTCAGTCACGGTCTTAGCCGCAACAATGTCGCGCACATGCTCGCGGACACGGACGCGCAGTTCACGCGAGGTCAATCCTATGTAAATCAATGGGCACCCACAGACGGCATAATATATGACGTTTGAGGTGCCACAAGAGACGTAGTCCCTAATATGGAACTCGCGCGTCCCGTCTGATGACAAAAACACCGAGCTGCGAGCGACATTGCTGCATGCGAGACAATGACCACATGGGAAGCACCCAACCCGAGGGTTGGACAGACCCAAAAAGGTAGATACTGGTGGAACATAATGGCTTCTGACAAGCACATCGCGAAGATTAGCCGATCTCCTGGCTGTCATCAAGGGGTACTCGGACAAAGAGTCCTTCAAGGCGGGGTCGGATGTTAGGATAGACCAATGGCGATTCAGGATGGCACGAATATTATGTCATTCGTGATTAAAGGTGGTGATAAATCTAACCGCCGAATGTTCAGGTCTATCATTTTTCCTTGTCAATAGGAGTTGGGACCTTGGAGTGTTTTTGGCCCTAAGGTAACCCTTCTTAATACTGCGGTTGCTATAACCCCTTTCCTGGAACCGTGACTTAAGGTCAGCAGCCTGCTCCTCAAATTTTAAGTCTGATGAGCAAATTCTCTTCATTCTCAGGAACTGTCCGGTGGGGACAGCGCGAATAGTGGATAAGTTATGGGCAGACGAGGCATGAAGCAACGCATTCACAGATGTGCTTTTCCGAAACACATCCGTTTGAATCAAATTATTATGATCGACAGTAATTAAGATGTCTAAGAAGTCGATGCATTTGTTATGATATTTGTGCGTTAACTTGATATTAAACGGATTCATGCCCAGCCTGCCCACAAAAGTCTCAAGCTGCTCCGCCGTACCCTGCCACAAAATCAATAGATCGTCTATGTATCTGAGCCAGCACTGCACCTGGGATACGGCCTGGTCGCCCTCGTCGCCAAAAATGAATCTCTCCCAGTACCCTAGGAAGAGATTGGCGTACGAGGGCGCACAGGCCGCACCCATCGCAGTGCCGCGCTGCTGCAGATAGAATGAATCTTTAAAAGTGAAGAAATTGTGGGTGAGGATGAAGCGGAGCAGCTGGAGAATCAGATCACACATCGCGCTGTCCCGACCGGAGGTCCCAAGAAAGAATTGAGCAGCTGCCAACCCATCGTCATGGCGGATGCAGGTATACAATGATTCTACATCCGCCGTGACTAATAACATGTCAGGCTCCATGTAGATGCCATTGACCCTATTGAGCACGTCCGTCGTGTCTTTTAGATAGGAGGGAAGTGTTTCCACCAGTGGTTTTAGGTAGAAGTCAATAAACTTACATACTGGGTCACATAATCCCTCCAATCCAGACACGATCGGACGGCCCGGCGGGTCAAGGGCATCCTTATGAATTTTGGGGAGCAAGTATAAGGTGGGTACCTTAGGATATTTAACCAACAAGCCGTCCACAACCTTCCTTGTGACAAGACCCAAATCCAGTGCTCGCTCAAGGATCATTGAGAGCTCTCTAGAGAAGGAGTTTACAGGGTTAAAATCCAACTTTTTATACGTCTCTCTGTCTCTCAACTGACGAAAGGTTTCCCTTTCATATTTGATGGTAGGCCATATTACTATGTTTCCCCCCTTGTCAGCAGGTTTTATTACTACGTCCTTCCAGCTCTCTAGTTGTTTTAGAGCGGTTCTCTGTCGAGATGTAAGGTTGTCACTATGGCGCCTTGATGGCAACCCGGCAAGATCATTCACTACCAACCTTGTAAATATCTCGACAGAGGGACAAAGTGACAAGGGGGGAAACTTTGTAGATCTAGGTAAAATTGATGATGGAAACACACCTGTGCCGTCAGGGGGTTGTTGTTCCGATTGGAGTTCCTCTAAAATTGCCAGGGCTTCTCTCTCTTCCCGACTATCCAAGCCAAAAGTTGGCATCTGACGATTATGTAATTTCTTCAATACCAGCTTTCTAGAAAAAAGATGTAGATCCTTCATAGCTGTGAAGAAATTAAAGGCATTAGTCGGAGAGAAAGAGAGCCCCTTGGATAGAACCTCCATTTGCGCTCCCGACAGCACATGAGTGGATAAATTGATTACCTGAAGGGTACGGTTATCCCTCTTAGATGTCTTTGGTGGGGCTTGTTTAGTAGCTTTAAGTCGCGTCATTACCCCTGGGAGGGCAGGGTTCGAGCCCGAATTCATCCCATCCGTACCACCAGGGGCCGTTGTTTCGTCAGAAGAGAACCCAGATATTATAGACGCAGAACGTGACCGTGATCCTGATTTTGATCGAAATCTAGATCTGGATCTATATGATGGCTGTTGCCATCTATAGGTCTGATTAAGTTGTTGATCACGAAGATCACGTTGGAATTTTTTAATTTTAAACGCCTGTATCTCCTTCTCCATCTTACTGAGCTCCAAATCGATATCAGCGTTAAATTTGGAAAGCGCTTCAGACGATAACGAAGGTTTTATCGTAAGAAGAAGTTGTTCCATTTCTTTTTCCATATCGCTGATAGATGAGCTATTAAGCTCACTTAAAAGTTGTAAAAATCCTCTAGAGCAGGTGCTGGATAGTTCTTCCCATTTGTTCCTGAATGACTCATTCTCCACTGGGAAGGATGGAAAAACTTGTACCCGCAAGCCACGAGGGATCAGATTTCTTTGTATATACTTGTCAAGAAAAGCCCGGTTCCACCAGGTTTTGGTTCGCTTCCTCAGGAGATCCCTATATCGTATGACTGCCTCTTTCGTAGTGACATCACCACACACCTCCTCACCATTGGTGCCAACCTCCTCGAGTGCCACATTTAATTGTGTGAGCCACGCATTATCGCGGGCCCTGAAATCCATACTGTATAAAAGAAGGAAAACTGTGGAAACCACAGGAAAAAATGTTAGATACATAAGTCCAACAATATATGCAGACACACAGCAGTTATCCCTAGTGGGGACACTGCATTGTGTGCCAGAGCTACTCACAAGCAGATTCAAAAACAGGAGAAAACGAGTAGAGCTGCTTCACCAAAATATGTATTTTTATTATTATTCAACGTCTTAATTTATTTTTTATCAAAAAAGTGAATCCGAAAAAATACATATACACAATACATATGAGATCATAATGGTGGAAAAGTGAGAACAAGAGGAGGGATGTTAAAAAGACACAAAACATGACCTACAAGGATGCTTATGCAATCAAATATCAAAACAACCACGTAGTGGTCACATAGAAAGTATATCAAATGAAGTATACCAAGAGATTAACTGAGACACTTCTGCATGCCGTACTGGTTTTGTATAGAAACTCTTAGAAGAGATCATGTAAGCATGCAAGAGAGACTCAGGAGCTGCATATCAGTGTTTACAATTTTTGGTTTAAGGCAAAAGAGCACATATACGTGCCCTTATCCCAATAAGCAATATATGACCGCACCATAAGCAGACCAGGCTTATAAATAGTCCATTACCCGTATATATAAAAACGGAGGTTCTCAGCCAAGGTCTACTCAGGGCCGGTCATATACCAGTTAGATTGTTTACACATCATCTGAAGCTCACACATATGTATACTCAAACCATGCAGCATGTGATATTATAAATACAACTGGTGGTTGCAGAAGGATCTCTACCAAATATGATGTCCCACTTAGCCGATTAAATATCAGTGCTTTGGGTCAGCATTTAAACAGGAAAACTTCCCACGGCAAAAGGAGCATATAACTTGGCAGGATCCCCATACATACCACAAAGAAGTCTGCAATTGCAAAGTAACCTAGGAGGTCTATGAGGTGAGGAAGGGGTTAAGTCCCCCAAAGAACTCCAACGTACGTTTCACAGGTGACTGCTTGTGCGCCGTTGCTTCATCAGGGAGTGACTGATTATAACTCTCGGCTAGTTTAAATAGCCGCTCACCCAATACAAACAGCTGATTCCTATCAATGGATATCGCCGGCGCATGCGCGCATCGCGCCCACAGGATCCGAAAACCCCCACACGCCGTCATACCAATAGCGCATGCGCGGGTGCAGGGACGCGTCTCCATAGCACCCGCGCATGCGCACCAGTCATCCAAAGACGGCCGGGAGGAAGGCGGACCCGCAGCGCGACCCGCGCATGCGCACAACCATGATGGATCGAAAGACATGGAAACCAAATAATCCCAGGCACGGGTAATTCTGGCTATGTGATCGCATAAAGAAAAAAATTGCAAATATAATTATAAATGCGGTCACATGCAAACATGTGACATAGATAAAGATAAGTATACAGTAAATACGCCACACACGCCGTCCAGTGTCTGTATCCACTTAAGTGAGCCAAGAATCTTCAATATCACTTTTTTTGACAGGTGATTCATAATCATGCAGGATCAATGCTGTTATTTAAAAGGGACAAATACAAGGGAAAAAGGAAACATAATGAATAAAGAAGCACAATTAAAAACACATAAATAAAAAAGTAAAAAAGTGCTATATATCCATATCCCTAATCAGACAACAAGGAAGGACAAGACCCACATAGTGGGGTAATGTCAAAGAAAAGGGGCGAAGCTCAAAGCCTCATTGAGACCCGATGGGGTTATTGTATCCAACAACACCATCCATCGCGTCTCACGCTGGGCCAACCTTTTCTTAATATTGCCACCCCTAATCCCACCATGAATAACCTCAATCCCACGTATCAGTAGGGATTTTGGATCACATCCATGGTAGGCTTTGAAGTGGCGTGGGATGGTTTTTAAAGAAACACAGTCAGTCACGGTCTTAGCCGCAACAATGTCGCGCACATGCTCGCGGACACGGACGCGCAGTTCACGCGAGGTCAATCCTATGTAAATCAATGGGCACCCACAGACGGCATAATATATGACGTTTGAGGTGCCACAAGAGACGTAGTCCCTAATATGGAACTCGCGCGTCCCGTCTGATGACAAAAACACCGAGCTGCGAGCGACATTGCTGCATGCGAGACAATGACCACATGGGAAGCACCCAACCCGAGGGTTGGACAGACCCAAAAAGGTAGATACTGGTGGAACATAATGGCTTCTGACAAGCACATCGCGAAGATTAGCCGATCTCCTGGCTGTCATCAAGGGGTACTCGGACAAAGAGTCCTTCAAGGCGGGGTCGGATGTTAGGATAGACCAATGGCGATTCAGGATGGCACGAATATTATGCCATTCGTGATTAAAGGTGGTGATAAATCTAACCGCCGAATGTTCAGGTCTATCATTTTTCCTTGTCAATAGGAGTTGGGACCTTGGAGTGTTTTTGGCCCTAAGGTAACCCTTCTTAATACTGCGGTTGCTATAACCCCTTTCCTGGAACCGTGACTTAAGGTCAGCAGCCTGCTCCTCAAATTTTAAGTCTGATGAGCAAATTCTCTTCATTCTCAGGAACTGTCCGGTGGGGACAGCGCGAATAGTGGATAAGTTATGGGCAGACGAGGCATGAAGCAACGCATTCACAGATGTGCTTTTCCGAAACACATCCGTTTGAATCAAATTATTATTTGATTAAGTCACGGTTCCAGGAAAGGGGTTATAGCAACCGCATTATTAAGAAGGGTTACCTTAGGGCCAAAAACACTCCAAGGTCCCAACTCCTATTGACAAGGAAAAATGATAGACCTGAACATTCGGCGGTTAGATTTATCACCACCTTTAATCACGAATGGCATAATATTCGTGCCATCCTGAATCGCCATTGGTCTATCCTAACATCCGACCCCGCCTTGAAGGACTCTTTGTCCGAGTACCCCTTGATGACAGCCAGGAGATCGGCTAATCTTCGCGATGTGCTTGTCAGAAGCCGTATGTTCCACCAGTATCTACCTTTTTGGGTCTGTCCAACCCTCGGGTTGGGTGCTTCCCATGTGGTCATTGTCTCGCATGCAGCAATGTCGCTCGCAGCTCGGTGTTTTTGTCATCAGACGGGACGCGCGAGTTCCATATTAGGGACTACGTCTCTTGTGGCACCTCAAACGTCATATATTATGCCGTCTGTGGGTGCCCATTGATTTACATAGGATTGACCTCGCGTGAACTGCGCGTCCGTGTCCGCGAGCATGTGCGCGACATTGTTGCGGCTAAGACCGTGACTGACTGTGTTTCTTTAAAAACCATCCCACGCCACTTCAAAGCCTACCATGGATGTGATCCAAAATCCCTACTGATACGTGGGATTGAGGTTATTCATGGTGGGATTAGGGGTGGCAATATTAAGAAAAGGTTGGCCCAGCGTGAGACGTGATGGATGGTGTTGTTGGATACAATAACCCCATCGGGTCTCAATGAGGCTTTGAGCTTCGCCCCTTTTCTTTGACATTACCCCACTATGTGGGTCTTGTCCTTCCTTGTTGTCTGATTAGGGATATGGATATATAGCACTTTTTTACTTTTTTATTTATGTGTTTTTAATTGTGCTTCTTTATTCATTATGTTTCCTTTTTCCCTTGTATTTGTCCCTTTTAAATAACAGCATTGATCCTGCATGATTATGAATCACCTGTCAAAAAAAGTGATATTGAAGATTCTTGGCTCACTTAAGTGGATACAGACACTGGACGGCGTCTGTGGCGTATTTACTGTATACTTATCTTTATCTATGTCACATGTTTGCATGTGACCGCATTTATAATTATATTTGCAATTTTTTTCTTTATGCGATCACATAGCCAGAATTACCCGTGCCTGGGATTATTTGGTTTCCATGTCTTTCGATCCATCATGGTTGTGCGCATGCGCGGGTCGCGCTGCGGGTCCGCCTTCCTCCCGGCCGTCTTTGGATGACTGGTGCGCATGCGCGGGTGCTATGGAGACGCGTCCCTGCACCCGCGCATGCGCTATTGGTATGACGGCGTGTGGGGGTTTTCGGATCCTGTGGGCGCGATGCGCGCATGCGCCGGCGATATCCATTGATAGGAATCAGCTGTTTGTATTGGGTGAGCGGCTATTTAAACTAGCCGAGAGTTATAATCAGTCACTCCCTGATGAAGCAACGGCGCACAAGCAGTCACCTGTGAAACGTACGTTGGAGTTCTTTGGGGGACTTAACCCCTTCCTCACCTCATAGACCTCCTAGGTTACTTTGCAATTGCAGACTTCTTTGTGGTATGTATGGGGATCCTGCCAAGTTATATGCTCCTTTTGCCGTGGGAAGTTTTCCTGTTTAAATGCTGACCCAAAGCACTGATATTTAATCGGCTAAGTGGGACATCATATTTGGTAGAGATCCTTCTGCAACCACCAGTTGTACTTATAATATCACATGCTGCATGGTTTGAGTATACATATGTGTGAGCTTCAGATGATGTGTAAACAATCTAACTGGTATATGACCGGCCCTGAGTAGACCTTGGCTGAGAACCTCCGTTTTTATATATACGGGTAATGGACTATTTATAAGCCTGGTCTGCTTATGGTGCGGTCATATATTGCTTATTGGGATAAGGGCACGTATATGTGCTCTTTTGCCTTAAACCAAAAATTGTAAACACTGATATGCAGCTCCTGAGTCTCTCTTGCATGCTTACATGATCTCTTCTAAGAGTTTCTATACAAAACCAGTACGGCATGCAGAAGTGTCTCAGTTAATCTCTTGGTATACTCCGTTTGATATACTTTCTATGTGACCACTACGTGGTTGTTTTGATATTTGATTGCATAAGCATCCTTGTAGGTCATGTTTTGTGTCTTTTTAACATCCCTCCTCTTGTTCTCACTTTTCCACCATTATGATCTCATATGTATTGTGTATATGTATTTTTTCGGATTCACTTTTTTGATAAAAAATAAATTAAGACGTTGAATAATAATAAAAATACATATTTTGGTGAAGCAGCTCTACTCGTTTTCTCCTGTTTTTGAATCTGCTTGTGAGTAGCTCTGGCACACAATGCAGTGTCCCCACTAGGGATAACTGCTGTGTGTCTGCATATATTGTTGGACTTATGTATCTAACATTTTTTCCTGTGGTTTCCACAGTTTTCCTTCTTTTATACAGTATGGATTTCAGGGCCCGCGATAATGCGTGGCTCACACAATTAAATGTGGCACTCGAGGAGGTTGGCACCAATGGTGAG
Organism: Anomaloglossus baeobatrachus; assembly: GCF_048569485.1. Classification (NCBI taxonomy): domain Eukaryota; kingdom Metazoa; phylum Chordata; class Amphibia; order Anura; family Aromobatidae; genus Anomaloglossus; species Anomaloglossus baeobatrachus. Next base: position 113,598,727 of record NC_134359.1, on the reverse strand, counting down.
GAGGTGTGTGGTGATGTCACTACGAAAGAGGCAGTCATACGATATAGGGATCTCCTGAGGAAGCGAACCAAAACCTGGTGGAACCGGGCTTTTCTTGACAAGTATATACAAAGAAATCTGATCCCTCGTGGCTTGCGGGTACAAGTTTTTCCATCCTTCCCAGTGGAGAATGAGTCATTCAGGAACAAATGGGAAGAACTATCCAGCACCTGCTCTAGAGGATTTTTACAACTTTTAAGTGAGCTTAATAGCTCATCTATCAGCGATATGGAAAAAGAAATGGAACAACTTCTTCTTACGATAAAACCTTCGTTATCGTCTGAAGCGCTTTCCAAATTTAACGCTGATATCGATTTGGAGCTCAGTAAGATGGAGAAGGAGATACAGGCGTTTAAAATTAAAAAATTCCAACGTGATCTTCGTGATCAACAACTTAATCAGACCTATAGATGGCAACAGCCATCATATAGATCCAGATCTAGATTTCGATCAAAATCAGGATCACGGTCACGTTCTGCGTCTATAATATCTGGGTTCTCTTCTGACGAAACAACGGCCCCTGGTGGTACGGATGGGATGAATTCGGGCTCGAACCCTGCCCTCCCAGGGGTAATGACGCGACTTAAAGCTACTAAACAAGCCCCACCAAAGACATCTAAGAGGGATAACCGTACCCTTCAGGTAATCAATTTATCCACTCATGTGCTGTCGGGAGCGCAAATGGAGGTTCTATCCAAGGGGCTCTCTTTCTCTCCGACTAATGCCTTTAATTTCTTCACAGCTATGAAGGATCTACATCTTTTTTCTAGAAAGCTGGTATTGAAGAAATTACATAATCGTCAGATGCCAACTTTTGGCTTGGATAGTCGGGAAGAGAGAGAAGCCCTGGCAATTTTAGAGGAACTCCAATCGGAACAACAACCCCCTGACGGCACAGGTGTGTTTCCATCATCAATTTTACCTAGATCTACAAAGTTTCCCCCCTTGTCACTTTGTCCCTCTGTCGAGATATTTACAAGGTTGGTAGTGAATGATCTTGCCGGGTTGCCATCAAGGCGCCATAGTGACAACCTTACATCTCGACAGAGAACCGCTCTAAAACAACTAGAGAGCTGGAAGGACGTAGTAATAAAACCTGCTGACAAGGGGGGAAACATAGTAATATGGCCTACCATCAAATATGAAAGGGAAACCTTTCGTCAGTTGAGAGACAGAGAGACGTATAAAAAGTTGGATTTTAACCCTGTAAACTCCTTCTCTAGAGAGCTCTCAATGATCCTTGAGCGAGCACTGGATTTGGGTCTTGTCACAAGGAAGGTTGTGGACGGCTTGTTGGTTAAATATCCTAAGGTACCCACCTTATACTTGCTCCCCAAAATTCATAAGGATGCCCTTGACCCGCCGGGCCGTCCGATCGTGTCTGGATTGGAGGGATTATGTGACCCAGTATGTAAGTTTATTGACTTCTACTTAAAACCACTGGTGGAAACACTTCCCTCCTATCTAAAAGACACGACGGACGTGCTCAATAGGGTCAATGGCATCTACATGGAGCCTGACATGTTATTAGTCACGGCGGATGTAGAATCATTGTATACCTGCATCCGCCATGACGATGGGTTGGCAGCTGCTCAATTCTTTCTTGGGACCTCCGGTCGGGACAGCGCGATGTGTGATCTGATTCTCCAGCTGCTCCGCTTCATCCTCACCCACAATTTCTTCACTTTTAAAGATTCATTCTATCTGCAGCAGCGCGGCACTGCGATGGGTGCGGCCTGTGCGCCCTCGTACGCCAATCTCTTCCTAGGGTACTGGGAGAGATTCATTTTTGGCGACGAGGGCGACCAGGCCGTATCCCAGGTGCAGTGCTGGCTCAGATACATAGACGATCTATTGATTTTGTGGCAGGGTACGGCGGAGCAGCTTGAGACTTTTGTGGGCAGGCTGGGCATGAATCCGTTTAATATCAAGTTAACGCACAAATATCATAACAAATGCATCGACTTCTTAGACATCTTAATTACTGTCGATCATAATAATTTGATTCAAACGGATGTGTTTCGGAAAAGCACATCTGTGAATGCGTTGCTTCATGCCTCGTCTGCCCATAACTTATCCACTATTCGCGCTGTCCCCACCGGACAGTTCCTGAGAATGAAGAGAATTTGCTCATCAGACTTAAAATTTGAGGAGCAGGCTGCTGACCTTAAGTCACGGTTCCAGGAAAGGGGTTATAGCAACCGCAGTATTAAGAAGGGTTACCTTAGGGCCAAAAACACTCCAAGGTCCCAACTCCTATTGACAAGGAAAAATGATAGACCTGAACATTCGGCGGTTAGATTTATCACCACCTTTAATCACGAATGGCATAATATTCGTGCCATCCTGAATCGCCATTGGTCTATCCTAACATCCGACCCCGCCTTGAAGGACTCTTTGTCCGAGTACCCCTTGATGACAGCCAGGAGATCGGCTAATCTTCGCGATGTGCTTGTCAGAAGCCATTATGTTCCACCAGTATCTACCTTTTTGGGTCTGTCCAACCCTCGGGTTGGGTGCTTCCCATGTGGTCATTGTCTCGCATGCAGCAATGTCGCTCGCAGCTCGGTGTTTTTGTCATCAGACGGGACGCGCGAGTTCCATATTAGGGACTACGTCTCTTGTGGCACCTCAAACGTCATATATTATGCCGTCTGTGGGTGCCCATTGATTTACATAGGATTGACCTCGCGTGAACTGCGCGTCCGTGTCCGCGAGCATGTGCGCGACATTGTTGCGGCTAAGACCGTGACTGACTGTGTTTCTTTAAAAACCATCCCACGCCACTTCAAAGCCTACCATGGATGTGATCCAAAATCCCTACTGATACGTGGGATTGAGGTTATTCATGGTGGGATTAGGGGTGGCAATATTAAGAAAAGGTTGGCCCAGCGTGAGACGCGATGGATGGTGTTGTTGGATACAATAACCCCATCGGGTCTCAATGAGGCTTTGAGCTTCGCCCCTTTTCTTTGACATTACCCCACTATGTGGGTCTTGTCCTTCCTTGTTGTCTGATTAGGGATATGGATATATAGCACTTTTTTACTTTTTTATTTGTGTTTTTAATTGTGCTTCTTTATTCATTATGTTTCCTTTTTCCCTTGTATTTGTCCCTTTTAAATAACAGCATTGATCCTGCATGATTATGAATCACCTGTCAAAAAAAGTGATATTGAAGATTCTTGGCTCACTTAAGTGGATACAGACACTGGACGGCGTGTGTGGCGTATTTACTGTATACTTATCTTTATCTATGTCACATGTTTGCATGTGACCGCATTTCTAATTATATTTGCAATTTTTTTCTTTATGCGATCACATAGCCAGAATTACCCGTGCCTGGGATTATTTGGTTTCCATGTCTTTCGATCCATCATGGTTGTGCGCATGCGCGGGTCGCGCTGCGGGTCCGCCTTCCTCCCGGCCGTCTTTGGATGACTGGTGCGCATGCGCGGGTGCTATGGAGACGCGTCCCTGCACCCGCGCATGCGCTATTGGTATGACGGCGTGTGGGGGTTTTCGGATCCTGTGGGCGCGATGCGCGCATGCGCCGGCGATATCCATTGATAGGAATCAGCTGTTTGTATTGGGTCAGCGGCTATTTAAACTAGCCGAGAGTTATAATCAGTCACTCCCTGATGAAGCAACGGCGCACAAGCAGTCACCTGTGAAACGTACGTTGGAGTTCTTTGGGGGACTTAACCCCTTCCTCACCTCATAGACCTCCTAGGTTACTTTGCAATTGCAGACTTCTTTGTGGTATGTATGGGGATCCTGCCAAGTTATATGCTCCTTTTGCCGTGGGAAGTTTTCCTGTTTAAATGCTGACCCAAAGCACTGATATTTAATCGGCTAAGTGGGACATCATATTTGGTAGAGATCCTTCTGCAACCACCAGTTGTATTTATAATATCACATGCTGCATGGTTTGAGTATACATATGTGTGAGTTTCAGATGATGTGTAACAATCTAACTGGTATATGACCGGCCCTGAGTAGACCTTGGCTGAGAACCTCCGTTTTTATATATACGGGTAATGGACTATTTATAAGCCTGGTCTGCTTATGGTGCGGTCATATATTGCTTATTGGGATAAGGGCACGTATATGTGCTCTTTTGCCTTAAACCAAAAATTGTAAACACTGATATGCAGCTCCTGAGTCTCTCTTGCATGCTTACATGATCTCTTCTAAGAGTTTCTATACAAAACCAGTACGGCATGCAGAAGTGTCTCAGTTAATCTCTTGGTATACTTCATTTGATATACTTTCTATGTGACCACTACGTGGTTGTTTTGATATTTGATTGCATAAGCATCCTTGTAGGTCATGTTTTGTGTCTTTTTAACATCCCTCCTCTTGTTCTCACTTTTCCACCATTATGATCTCATATGTATTGTGTATATGTATTTTTTCGGATTCACTTTTTTGATAAAAAATAAATTAAGACGTTGAATAATAATAAAAATACATATTTTGGTGAAGCAGCTCTACTCGTTTTCTCCTGTTTTTGAATCTGCTTGTGAGTAGCTCTGGCACACAATGCAGTGTCCCCACTAGGGATAACTGCTGTGTGTCTGCATATATTGTTGGACTTATGTATCTAACATTTTTTCCTGTGGTTTCCACAGTTTTCCTTCTTTTATACAGTATGGATTTCAGGGCCCGCGATAATGCGTGGCTCACACAATTAAATGTGGCACTCGAGGAGGTTGGCACCAATGGTGAGGAGGTGTGTGGTGATGTCACTACGAAAGAGGCAGTCATACGATATAGGGATCTCCTGAGGAAGCGAACCAAAACCTGGTGGAACCGGGCTTTTCTTGACAAGTATATACAAAGAAATCTGATCCCTCGTGGCTTGCGGGTACAAGTTTTTCCATCCTTCCCAGTGGAGAATGAGTCATTCAGGAACAAATGGGAAGAACTATCCAGCACCTGCTCTAGAGGATTTTTACAACTTTTAAGTGAGCTTAATAGCTCATCTATCAGCGATATGGAAAAAGAAATGGAACAACTTCTTCTTACGATAAAACCTTCGTTATCGTCTGAAGCGCTTTCCAAATTTAACGCTGATCTCGATTTGGAGCTCAGTAAGATGGAGAAGGAGATACAGGCGTTTAAAATTAAAAAATTCCAACGTGATCTTCGTGATCAACAACTTAATCAGACCTATAGATGGCAACAGCCATCATATAGATCCAGATCTAGATTTCGATCAAAATCAGGATCACGGTCACGTTCTGCGTCTATAATATCTGGGTTCTCTTCTGACGAAACAACGGCCCCTGGTGGTACGGATGGGATGAATTCGGGCTCGAACCCTGCCCTCCCAGGGGTAATGACGCGACTTAAAGCTACTAAACAAGCCCCACCAAAGACATCTAAGAGGGATAACCGTACCCTTCAGGTAATCAATTTATCCACTCATGTGCTGTCGGGAGCGCAAATGGAGGTTCTATCCAAGGGGCTCTCTTTCTCTCCGACTAATGCCTTTAATTTCTTCACAGCTATGAAGGATCTACATCTTTTTTCTAGAAAGCTGGTATTGAAGAAATTACATAATCGTCAGATGCCAACTTTTGGCTTGGATAGTCGGGAAGAGAGAGAAGCCCTGGCAATTTTAGAGGAACTCCAATCGGAACAACAACCCCCTGACGGCACAGGTGTGTTTCCATCATCAATTTTACCTAGATCTACAAAGTTTCCCCCCTTGTCACTTTGTCCCTCTGTCGAGATATTTACAAGGTTGGTAGTGAATGATCTTGCCGGGTTGCCATCAAGGCGCCATAGTGACAACCTTACATCTCGACAGAGAACCGCTCTAAAACAACTAGAGAGCTGGAAGGACGTAGTAATAAAACCTGCTGACAAGGGGGGAAACATAGTAATATGGCCTACCATCAAATATGAAAGGGAAACCTTTCGTCAGTTGAGAGACAGAGAGACGTATAAAAAGATGGATTTTAACCCTGTAAACTCCTTCTCTAGAGAGCTCTCAATGATCCTTGAGCGAGCACTGGATTTGGGTCTTGTCACAAGGAAGGTTGTGGACGGCTTGTTGGTTAAATATCCTAAGGTACCCACCTTATACTTGCTCCCCAAAATTCATAAGGATGCCCTTGACCCGCCGGGCCGTCCGATCGTGTCTGGATTGGAGGGATTATGTGACCCAGTATGTAAGTTTATTGACTTCTACTTAAAACCACTGGTGGAAACACTTCCCTCCTATCTAAAAGACACGACGGACGTGCTCAATAGGGTCAATGGCATCTACATGGAGCCTGACATGTTATTAGTCACGGCGGATGTAGAATCATTGTATACCTGCATCCGCCATGACGATGGGTTGGCAGCTGCTCAATTCTTTCTTGGGACCTCCGGTCGGGACAGCGCGATGTGTGATCTGATTCTCCAGCTGCTCCGCTTCATCCTCACCCACAATTTCTTCACTTTTAAAGATTCATTCTATCTGCAGCAGCGCGGCACTGCGATGGGTGCGGCCTGTGCGCCCTCGTACGCCAATCTCTTCCTAGGGTACTGGGAGAGATTCATTTTTGGCGACGAGGGCGACCAGGCCGTATCCCAGGTGCAGTGCTGGCTCAGATACATAGACGATCTATTGATTTTGTGGCAGGGTACGGCGGAGCAGCTTGAGACTTTTGTGGGCAGGCTGGGCATGAATCCGTTTAATATCAAGTTAACGCACAAATATCATAACAAATGCATCGACTTCTTAGACATCTTAATTACTGTCGATCATAATAATTTGATTCAAACGGATGTGTTTCGGAAAAGCACATCTGTGAATGCGTTGCTTCATGCCTCGTCTGCCCATAACTTATCCACTATTCGCGCTGTCCCCACCGGACAGTTCCTGAGAATGAAGAGAATTTGCTCATCAGACTTAAAATTTGAGGAGCAGGCTGCTGACCTTAAGTCACGGTTCCAGGAAAGGGGTTATAGCAACCGCAGTATTAAGAAGGGTTACCTTAGGGCCAAAAACACTCCAAGGTCCCAACTCCTATTGACAAGGAAAAATGATAGACCTGAACATTCGGCGGTTAGATTTATCACCACCTTTAATCACGAATGGCATAATATTCGTGCCATCCTGAATCGCCATTGGTCTATCCTAACATCCGACCCCGCCTTGAAGGACTCTTTGTCCGAGTACCCCTTGATGACAGCCAGGAGATCGGCTAATCTTCGCGATGTGCTTGTCAGAAGCCATTATGTTCCACCAGTATCTACCTTTTTGGGTCTGTCCAACCCTCGGGTTGGGTGCTTCCCATGTGGTCATTGTCTCGCATGCAGCAATGTCGCTCGCAGCTCGGTGTTTTTGTCATCAGACGGGACGCGCGAGTTCCATATTAGGGACTACGTCTCTTGTGGCACCTCAAACGTCATATATTATGCCGTCTGTGGGTGCCCATTGATTTACATAGGATTGACCTCGCGTGAACTGCGCGTCCGTGTCCGCGAGCATGTGCGCGACATTGTTGCGGCTAAGACCGTGACTGACTGTGTTTCTTTAAAAACCATCCCACGCCACTTCAAAGCCTACCATGGATGTGATCCAAAATCCCTACTGATACGTGGGATTGAGATTATTCATGGTGGGATTAGGGGTGGCAATATTAAGAAAAGGTTGGCCCAGCGTGAGACGCGATGGATGGTGTTGTTGGATACAATAACCCCATCGGGTCTCAATGAGGCTTTGAGCTTCGCCCCTTTTCTTTGACATTACCCCACTATGTGGGTCTTGTCCTTCCTTGTTGTCTGATTAGGGATATGGATATATAGCACTTTTTTACTTTTTTATTTATGTGTTTTTAATTGTGCTTCTTTATTCATTATGTTTCCTTTTTCCCTTGTATTTGTCCCTTTTAAATAACAGCATTGATCCTGCATGATTATGAATCACCTGTCAAAAAAAGTGATATTGAAGATTCTTGGCTCACTTAAGTGGATACAGACACTGGACGGCGTGTGTGGCGTATTTACTGTATACTTATCTTTATCTATGTCACATGTTTGCATGTGACCGCATTTATAATTATATTTGCAATTTTTTTCTTTATGCGATCACATAGCCAGAATTACCCGTGCCTGGGATTATTTGGTTTCCATGTCTTTCGATCCATCATGGTTGTGCGCATGCGCGGGTCGCGCTGCGGGTCCGCCTTCCTCCCGGCCGTCTTTGGATGACTGGTGCGCATGCGCGGGTGCTATGGAGACGCGTCCCTGCACCCGCGCATGCGCTATTGGTATGACGGCGTGTGGGGGTTTTCGGATCCTGTGGGCGCGATGCGCGCATGCGCCGGCGATATCCATTGATAGGAATCAGCTGTTTGTATTGGGTGAGCGGCTATTTAAACTAGCCGAGAGTTATAATCAGTCACTCCCTGATGAAGCAACGGCGCACAAGCAGTCACCTGTGAAACGTACGTTGGAGTTCTTTGGGGGACTTAACCCCTTCCTCACCTCATAGACCTCCTAGGTTACTTTGCAATTGCAGACTTCTTTGTGGTATGTATGGGGATCCTGCCAAGTTATATGCTCCTTTTGCCGTGGGAAGTTTTCCTGTTTAAATGCTGACCCAAAGCACTGATATTTAATCGGCTAAGTGGGACATCATATTTGGTAGAGATCCTTCTGCAACCACCAGTTGTATTTATAATATCACATGCTGCATGGTTTGAGTATACATATGTGTGAGCTTCAGATGATGTGTAAACAATCTAACTGGTATATGACCGGCCCTGAGTAGACCTTGGCTGAGAACCTCCGTTTTTATATATACGGGTAATGGACTATTTATAAGCCTGGTCTGCTTATGGTGCGGTCATATATTGCTTATTGGGATAAGGGCACGTATATGTGCTCTTTTGCCTTAACCCCTTCACCCCCGGCCACTAAAACACCCTAATGACCGGGCCATTTTTTGCAATTCTGACCAGTGTCACTTTGACAGGTTATAACTCTGGAACGCTTCAACGGATCCTGGCGATTCTGAGATTGTTTTTTCGTGACATATTGTGCTTCATGTCAGTGGTAAATTTAGGCCGATATTTTTTGCGTTTATTTGTGAAAATTTAGGAAATTTGGCGAAAATTTTGAAAATTTCGCAATTTTCAAACTTTGAAAATTTATGCCCATAAATCTGTGAGATATGTCACACAAAATAGTTACTAAATAACATTTCCCACTTGTGTACTTTACATCAGCGCAATTTTCGAAACAAATTTTTTTTCCGTTAGGAAGTTAGAAGGGGTCAAAGGTCATCAGCAAATTCTCATTTTTCCAACAAAATTTACAAAATAATTTTTTTAGGGACCACATTACATTTGAGGTGACTTTGAGAGGCCTAGGTGACAGAAAATACCCAAAAGTGACCCCATTCTAAAAACTTCACCCCTCACACTGCTCAAAACCACATCCAATAAGTTTATTAACCCTTTAGGTGCTTCACAGGAACCAAAGCAATGTGGAAGGAAAAAATGAAAATTTTACTTTTTAACACAAAAATGTTACTTTAGCCATAAAATTTTCATTTTTACAAGGGAGAAAAGAGAAAGTACACAATACAATTTATTGTGCATGTTCTCCTGAGTACGCTGATACCCCATATGTGGTAAAAATCAATTGTTTGGGCGCACGGCAGAGCTCGGAAGGGAAGGAGCGCCATTTGAATTTTTGAACGCAAAATTAGCTGCACTCATTAGCAGACGCCATGTCGGGTTTGAAGACCCCCTGAGGTGCCTAACCAATGGAGCTCCCCCACAAGTGACCCCATTTTGGAAACTAGAGCCCTCAAATAATTTTTCTAGATGTTTGGTGAGCACTTTGAACCCCTGGGGGCTTCACATAAGTTTATAGCGTTGAGCCGTGAAAATAAAAAAAAATTTTTTTACCACAAAACGGTTGCTTCAACTAGGTAGCTTTTTTTTTCACAAGGGTAACAGGAAAAAATGCACCATAAAATGTATTGTGCATTTTCTCCTGAGTACGCAGATACCTCATATGTGGTGGAAATCAAATGTTTGGACACACAGCAGTGCTCGGAAGGCAAGGAGCGCCATTTGAATTTTTGAGTGCAAAATTAGCTGCACCTGTTAGCGGACGCCATGTCGGGTTTGAAGACCCCCTGAGGTGCCTAAACAATGGAGCTCCCCCACAAGTGACCCCATTTTGGAAACTAGAGCCCTCAAATAATTGTTCTAGATGTTTGATGAGCACTTTGAACACCTGGGGGCTTCACAGAAGTTTATAGCGTTGAGCCGTGAAAAGAAAAAAAATTTTTTTTACAACAAAACGGTTGCTTCAACTAGGTAGCTTTTTTTTTCACAAGGGTAACAGGAAAAAATGCACCATAAAATGTATTGTGCATTTTCTCCTGAATACGCAGATACCTCATATGTGGTGGAAATCAAATCTTTGGACACACGGCAGTGCTCGGAAGGCAAGGAGCGCCATTTGAATTTTTGAATGCAAAATTAGCTGCACTCATTAGCGGACGCCATGTGGGGTATGAAGACCCCCTGAGGTGCCTAAACAATGGAGCTCCCCCACAAGTCACCCCATTTTGGAAACTAGAGCCCTCAAATAATTTTTCTAGATGTTTGGTGAGCACTTTGAACACTTGGGGGCTTCACAGAAGTTTATAGCGTTGAGCCGTGAAAAGAAAAAAAATTTTTTTTACCACAAAACGGTTGCTTCAACTAGGTAGCTTTTTTTTTTACAAGGGTAACAGGAAAAAATGCACCATAAAATGTATTGTGCATTTTCTCCTGAGTACGCAGATACCTCATATGTGGTGGAAAGTAATTGTTTGGGCGCATGGCGGGGCTCAGAAGAGAAGGAGCGCCATTTGACAGCAAAATTGGTTGGAATCATTAGCGGACGCCATGTCACGTTTGGAGACCCCCTATGGTGCCTAAACAGTGGAGCTCCCCCACAAGTGACACCATTTTGGAAACTAGAGCCCTCAAATAATTTTTCTAGATGTTTGATGTGCACTTTGAACACCTGGGGGCTTCACAGAAGTTTATAGCGTTGAGCCGTGAAAAGAAAATTTTTTTTTTTACCACAAAACAGTTGCTTCAACTAGGTAGCTTTTTTTTTCACAAGGGTAACAGGAAAAAATGCACCATAAAATGTATTGTGCAATTTCTCCTGAGTACGCAGATACCTCATATGTGGTGGAAAGTAATTGTTTGGGCGCATGGCGGGGCTCAGAAGAGAAGGAGCGCCATTTGACAGCAAAATTGGTTTGAATCATTAGCGGACGCCATGTCACGTTTGGAGACCCCCTATGGTGCCTAAACAGTGGAGCTCCCCCACAAGTGACACCATTTTGGAAACTAGAGCCCTCAAATAATTTTTCTAGATGTTTGATGTGCACTTTGAACACCTGGGGGCTTCACAGAAGTTTATAGCGTTGAGCCGTGAAAAGAAAATTTTTTTTTTTTACCACAAAACGGTTGCTTCAACTAGGTAGCTTTTTTTTTCACAAGGGTAACAGGAAAAAATGCACCATAAAATGTATTGTGCATTTTCTCCTGAGTACGCAGATACCTCATATGTGGTGGAAAGTAATTGTTTGAGCGCATGGCGGGGCTCAGAAGAGAAGGAGCGCCATTTGACTTTTCAAACGCACAGACGCAGTGCACTGATCGGCCGCTGCAGGACGCACGGTCGGATGCGATAAAAAAAAGCGTCGGGGATACGTAAAAAAAAAAAAAAGTCACGCCAAAAATTGACCATGGATGCAGATCCGTTATGTGCATCCCTGATCAGCGCTTGGTGGGACGCACGGACGGATGCGATACAAAAAGCGTCGCAAATATGGAAAAAAGTCACGCCAAAAATTGACCATGGATGCCGATCCGTTATGTGCATCCCTGATCAGCGCTTGGCGGGACGCACGGATGGATGTGATACAAAAAGCGTCGGGGATACGGAAAAAAAAAAGTCACGCCAAAAATTGAGCAGGGATGCCGATCCGTTATCTGCATCCCTGATCAGCGCTTGGCGGGACGCACAGACGGATGCGATACAAAAAGCGTCGGGGATACGGAAAAAAAAGTCACGCCAAAAATTGAGCAGGGATGCCGATCCGTTATCTGCATCCCTGTTCAGCGCTTGGCGGGACGCACGGACGGATGCGATACAAAAAGCGTCGGGGATACGGAAAAAAAAAAAAAAGTCACGCCAAAAATTGAGCAGGGATGCCGATCCGTTATCTGCATCCCTGATCAGCGCTTGGCGGGACGCACGGACAGATGAGGTGTAAAAATGGACAGGGGATACGGAAAAAAAAAAAAAAGTTATACTCACAGTACCCAGAGGACTAGCAGGAGGATCACTGACCAGAAGAGCTGCAGAGGAACAGATGGCAGAGAGATGGACAGCTTTACAGGAGCAGCAGGCAGATCAGCAGAATGCCCAGGAAGGACCCAGCGATGGACGCAGATGTGATCAGGCCGGTGAAGACAGGTAAGAGGACGTCGGGGGAGAGCAGAGGGGGAGAGGGGGGGGGAGTGAGAGCAGAGAGGGGGGGGGGGAAGCAGAGGGGGAGGGGGTAGAGCAGAGGGGGAGACCGGAGAGGGAGCTGCAGAACAGAGATAATGGGGGAGGCAGTCAGATCGCGGGGGGAGCAGATCGGGATGTCGGGGGGGGGGGGGGGGGGGGTTGGGGGGAGCAGATCGCGGGGGGGGCACGGCAGGGGCTACCATGGCAGCGCGCAGGGGCACCACGGGAGCGCGCACGGGCTGGCTGCAAAGTGAGCACAGTACTCACGTGCAGCAGCGGTGACAGCTAGGGCGGCGGCGGCGGCAGCAGCGGCGGTGGCGTGGTACCACAAGTACCAGCCACTGCACGCTGCAGACATGTTGGGGGAGGGCTCGCAGGCCAGCACAGGCCTGGGGAGGGCGGCCACCGGCAAATCACACCGCCCCACTGCACACTGATTGGAGCGATTGCGCGTCATAGCACGATCGCTCCAATCAGTGCTGCAGGGGCTGGGGGCGGCATGTTTGAGGTCCACCTATGATATGCTGCAGCAGCTGCGGCATCTCATAGCTGGATCTCACAGGATCGCACTAATTCGGGCATTATTTTTGCCGAAATTAGTGCGATCGATGTGGTTGGCGGTTCAGATTTGAACAGCCAATCACATCGATCGTCGATAGGGGGTGGCGATGCCGCCCCCCCTAGGGTCAAGCAAAGGTCCCCTGCTGTAAGAAACAGCAGGGGACATCATTTGAAAGCCGTTGCTATGGCCACGGCAATCAAATGAAGTTTAGGCAGTAAAATTACGTCCCTGGTCGTTAAGTCACGTTAAAATAGGACGTAATTTTACTGCCCGCGGTCGTGAAGGGGTTAAACCAAAAATTGTAAACACCGATATGCAGCTCCTGAGTCTCTCTTGCATGCTTACATGATCTCTTCTAAGAGTTTCTATACAAAACCAGTACGGCATGCAGAAGTGTCTCAGTTAATCTCTTGGTATACTTCATTTGATATACTTTCTATGTGACCACTACGTGGTTGTTTTGATATTTGATTGCATAAGCATCCTTGTAGGTCATGTTTTGTGTCTTTTTAACATCCCTCCTCTTGTTCTCACTTTTCCACCATTATGATCTCATATGTATTGTGTATATGTATTTTTTCGGATTCACTTTTTTGATAAAAAATAAATTAAGACGTTGAATAATAATAAAAATACATATTTTGGTGAAGCAGCTCTACTCGTTTTCTCCTGTTTTTGAATCTGCTTGTGAGTAGCTCTGGCACACAATGCAGTGTCCCCACTAGGGATAACTGCTGTGTGTCTGCATATATTGTTGGACTTATGTATCTTGTATTATGACATTTGTATCATGTGTTTCATTTCTTGCTGTGTTGCAATTTTTTTGCTGCATCCCAATTGTACCTCTACATTGTTCGAGTTTATGTTATTGTTCTCTCACTCTTATGTGATACTGATTATTGTCATTTTTCATGATTACACGCAGATAAGTCCAATCTGACGAAGGCTCAGGCCGAAACGTCATTTGTAACTTGTTTTGGACAAAAACATATATGCTTATGAAAATTTTTTTTTTCTTAATACGGACCAATAAAGAGTGATTTTGCATTACTATCCGTTGTGACTTACTGACTTAGTCTGGGAGATTTAGAGTGCCGAGGTTACTCACTAATTTTATCTATTATTACCTCTGAGCACCTATATACCAGTGAGCAGAGCTTCCTTTACAGTAGTTCTCCTGATTAGGCATGCCCTTACCTCATGAGCAGGGCATTGCAGCTTTGGTAGCAACCATTACGACATGGACTCTGCTGCTGTGGACCCGAGAAGAGTGAGTGCAGATTCATTGCACCCACACTCCTCACATGAAGGGTCCGCACTCCTAGAAAATGGGGGATACGTTCCCTGAGTGTCTCCCCCCCATATTCTAGACGGTCCAGAGTCGTCGTGGGACCCCTTTATTTTTTTTCTTACAATAAATTGGTGAAAGAGGAAATGTTTTGGGGACTGTTTTTTCAAATAAATTTCTTTTGTCGATTTTTTTTTTTTTGTTAGTACTGGCAGTTTATGATGTTGGGTATCTAATAGACGCCATGACATCACAAACTGCTGGGCTTGATCTCAGGTGACTTTACAGCTAGTATCAACCCGATTTATTACCCCGTTTGCCACTGCACCAGGGCACGGGAGGAGCTGGGGTGAAGCGCCAGGATTGGCGCATCTAGTGTATGCGCCACGTCTGGGGTGCCTGCGGCCTGCTATTTTTAGGCTGTGAAGGCCCAATAACTATGGACCTTCCCACCATGAGAATACCAGACCACAGCTGTCCGCTTTACCTTGGCTGGTGATCCAATTTGGGGGGGACCCTACTTTTATTGTGTAATTATTAATATTTATAAAATAATTATAAAAAAGAGCCTGAGGGGACCTCCACATTGGATCCCCAACCACGGTAAAGCTGCCAGCTGTGGTTTTCAGGCTACAGCCGTCTGCTTTACCCTAGCTGGCTATCAAAAATGGGGGGACCCAACGTCATTTTTTTTTTAACTATTTTTTAGATAGAAAAAATTAATGGGCTTCCCTGTATTTTGATTGCCAACCAAGGTAACGGCAGGCAGATGGGGGTGGCAACCCATAGCTGTCTGCTTTATCTGCGCTAAGAATCAAAAATACCGTGGAGCGCTACGTCATTTTTGTAAAGATTTATTTTTACAGCACTGTGATGTCCAGCAATCAAAATACAGGGAAGCCCATTTTATTTTTAGTTATTTAAATAAATAATTAAAAAAAATATATATGGGCTCCCGCTGCATTTTTTGTATTGCTAGCTAAGGGTAATCCAAGCAGCTACTGGCTGCTAACCCCCACTGCTTGGTGTTACCTTCACTGGCAATGGAAAATCCAGGGAAGCATTTTTTATTTTTTTTGCCAAAAAACTACAAAAAAAAGGACGTGAGCTTCGCCATATTTTTGTATGCTAGCCAGGTATAGCAGGCAGGTGCTGGAAGAGTTGGATACAGCGCCAGAATATGGCGCTTCTATGAAAATGCCACTTTCTGAGGCGGCTGCAGACTGCAATTCGCAGCAGTGGGGCCCAGAAAGCTCAGGCCAACCTGTGCTGTGGATTCCAATCCCCAGCTGCCTAGTTGTACCTGGCTGGACACAAAAATGGGGCGAAGCCTACGTCATTTGTTTTCTAATTATTTCATGAAATTCATGAAATAATAAAAAAAGGGCTTCCCTTTATTTTTGGTTCCCAGCCGGGTACAAATAGGCAACTGGGGGTTGGGGGCAGCCATACCTGCCTGCTGTACCTGGCTAGCATGCAAAAATATGGCGAAGCCCACATAATTTTTTCAGGGGGCAAAAAACTTCTGCATACAGTCCTGGATGGAGTATGCTGAGCCTTGTAGTTCTGCAGCTGCTGTCTATCTGTATGGAGAAGAGCAGACAGCAGCTGCAGAACTACAAGGCTCAGCATACTCCATCCAGGACTGTATGCAGAATTTTTTTGCCCACCAAAAAAATGACGTGGGCTTCGCCATATTTTTGTATGCTAGCCAGGTACAGCAGGCAGCCACGGGCTGCCTCCAACCCCCAGTTGCCTATTTGTACCCGGCTGGGAACCAAAAATATAGGGAAGCCCGTTTTTTTAATTATTTCACTTATTTCATGAAATAATTAAAAAACAAATGACGTGGGCTTCGCCCCATTTTTGTGTCCAGCCGGGTACAACTAGGCAGCTGGGGATTGGAATCCGCAGCACAGGTTAGCCCGAGGTTTCTGGGCGCCACTGCTGCAGATTTCAGTCCGCAGCCGTCCCAGAAAATGGCGCTCTCATAGAAGCGCCATCATCTGGCGCTGTATCCAACTCTTCCAACAGCCCTGGAGCCGGGTGGCTTGTTGGCTAATCATGAGTTAATACTGGCTTTGTTTTACTAGCCAGTATTAAGCCAGAGATTCTTAATGTCAGGCACGTTTGACCCGGCCATTAAGAATCTCCAATAAAGGGTTAAAAAAAAGACACCACACAGAGAAAAAATACTTTAATAGAAATAAATACACAGACACATTAGAGACTCCATCTTTATTACCCCCTGTCAGCCCTCCACGATCCTGCTCTTCTGTCTTCTTTCTTTCTAGTGTAGTAGTAGTGACGATTGTAGTGAGGAAGGATGAGGTTCACCAGCTCATCACTTGGGGCTGGGGAACCTCATCCTCACTACAATCCTCACTACAATCGTGAAGCAGCCTGCAGCCTTCACTCCGTGAGTGATCAGTGCTGGCTGCTAGCGGTAACAGCGGTAACGCTGACAGACGCATTACCATAGCAATGGTGCTCTCGGAGCCGCGGTTAGCGGTGACGTCACCGCTAACTGCGTTGCTATGGCAACGGTGATCTCCGTTAATGACCGGCTGTGTCAGCCGGTCCCTAACGGAACGGGGAGTCGACCGTGTGCTAGAGCATGTCGCCGGTACACGGCGATACACATATGTGCACCGTGTACCGGAGAGATGCACTCGCGGGTCCTACATGACGCGTCATAGTCATGTGACCAGTCTGTAGCCAATGAGATAATAGCCACGTGACTGGTCACATGGCTATTTTGACGTCACGATAGGTCCTGCATCTCTGCTGGCAGTGCAGGTCACCAGGAGGATTAAGCGATCATCGGATGGAATAGCGGCAGGAGACAGAGTGCAGAAGGGATCGCGGGGACCGGTAAGTGTTATGGCAATGTTTATTAACTGTTTGTGTACATTTATAATGCATTTTTATGTGTTTGTGATTGCCTCCCATTATAGCCTATTGGTTCGCGTTCGGTTCGTCGAACGTTCGACGAACCGAACTCGAACGGGACCCCCGTTCGGCGAACCGACCTCGAGCCGAACCGCGACCGGTTCGCTCATCTCTACTGTTCACCTCTGCACAAAAAAAAAGTGACCAGCATCCACATACATTTTTTTTTAAGCTTTATTGGAGATTCATGTTAAAAACATGCGGTAAAACAAAACCATTAAGGTAACATGTCAGGAAGACGCGTTTCGGATGTCTTGCGTCCTTATTCATGGTCCCTACCACAATGAATGAGAAGCAGGTTTAAAAAAGACATTCACCGGATATGACATAGAAAAACCAGACCCATCTGGACATTCATTGTGGTAGGGACCATGAATAAGGACGCAAGACGTCCGAAACGCGTCTTCCTGACATGTTACCTTAATGGTTTTGTTTTACCGCATGTTTTCAACATGAATCTCCAATAAAGCTAAAGAAAAACTTTTACGTGGATGTGGAAGATGGCAACTTTTTTTTCTCGTGCTTATCTGGATTTGCCTCCCATTTTCCGTGCACTGTCCCAGGATTGAGTCTCCATTCAGTGGTGAGCTGTACTTTCTTTCTGTTCACCTCTTCAATCCATCAAAGATAGCTGGCTTCAAAGGCAAGGAGCAAACGTTTGTAAGCTATCTGCCATAGAACTTGAAAGTGTTGTTCGGATGTAAGGGGATCGCAGACAGAAGATACAAGCATCCAACACCCTACAGCAGAGCTGGGCAGAGTGCGGGCACGAGCCATATCCAGACCATTGGTTGTTTCAGTCTGGCCCATGGACCGAGACAGCCAATGTACTGAAAACAGCGGACCGTGTGCTGCACCATGCCCTCCCCCACTGCCCGTCTGCAGCTGCTGCTGCCCGTCGCACAATGTCACAGCTATGTGTCCAGGGTCCAGACAGTGGTGAACACATTGGTGGAGGACAATGCCACTGGTTCCATCTTCAGCAAACAGTGTGAGGCAGAGCAGACCAATGACATCACATGGTAATTTCTTGTGCTGTGCGGAAAGTCTGTGCATCAAAGGCCAGAGCAGAGCGCTGGGGTAACAGGAGCAAGGAGAGTATGTGGTGTTTTTTTCATCATGTTTATGGGATATTTGTGTGTATGTAAGAGGTCATGTGGGGACTCATAATGTATTTAAGGGTCTTTGTGGGGGCTCAGGAATGTACATAGGAGGCTATGTGGGGGTTCATAATGTATATAAGGGGCTATGTGGGGGCTCAGGAATGTATATAGGAGACTATGTGGGGTCTCATAATGTATATAGGAGGCTATGTGGGTGCCCATAAAGTATATAGTAGTCTATGTGGGAGCTCAGGATATATATAGGAGGTTATGTGGGGCCCATAATGTATTTGGGTGACTATGTTTGGCTCATACAGTATATAAAAAGATATGTGTTGGTTTTGAAATAAATATATATATATATATAAAAACTACCTTCTCACCCCCTGTGGGTGGTTATTTGTCCTTCCTCATTCTTGGGTCCTCTACCAGAGGCCTGGGAGTTTGAGGGTTCTGCGCAGGATCTTAGTTGTTCCCAGTGTAACGGGGTGCCAGGGGCGCCTCTGGGCTTGTAGTCGTGGCGCCTTCTGTCAGGCTTACCCCTGGCTCCGCCGTCACTATCGGGACGGGAGATGTCTTGGTGGGGCAGAGTGTGGTGGTGCAGATGTCGTCCGACGTATAAACACTCTCCAGGCATGGTTCGATGCAAATAAAAGACATTCTTTATTTCACAACTCTTTCCAAAAACCGGCAATTACAGATGACTTCACGTTCTTTTCTTAGCTGGGGAAAGCCTGCCCTGACGTCTCCTCCAGTGGGGATGTGCCCGGCTACTCTACTTCACCTGGCTCCCACTTATGGCTACCCACAGCCCGGACCCACACCGGGACTGCTTCGCACTATGAGGTTCCGCCCGCTCCTTTTCTCTCCGGCTTCCCTGTTTTTCCAGCTCCCTTCTTTCTTTCTTTCTTTCTGCCCACTCAGCTCCACACTCTGCCCCTGGCTGTTTCTTCTCTCCCATCCCGGACACAACTGACTTCAACACACACACACTTCTCTCTCTAAGCTGCCGGCTCCTCCTCTCTCCTGCCCTGTTTCTATGGGGACAGCCGTCCCACCCGGGCTCTAGGGGAAAACCCACTGCACAGTAAAAACATGTTTATTAATAACATCAACAGTAACTACCCCAGAGTGAGGTATCTTCAGGGGGAAACTGCACCTCCTTGTAAGGGGTCTGCCCACCCCTTACATTCCTCCCCTCTTTAAGCCTAAGCCTCCCGGCAAGGCATAAATCTAACACCACATGTAAAAACAAACAAAGTCATTTTAATAAAACTTCAAACATGTTCACCTTAGGGCACCCGCAAGGGCACACCAGTCCAGCGCCCGGAGTTCCTCCTGGAAGCTCCCGGTCTTAGTCGTGCCCGGAGGCCGTCGGCAGGCACTCCCGGTCTTAGTGGAGTTTCTGCCCGGAGGCTTTTGCAGCACTCCCGTCTTTGAAGGCAGGCACACGGACACTAAAGTCTTCCTTAACAACACGGAGGGAGCCCCTGGCTCAGTCCAGCATCAGGCTCCTTCCGGGCTCCGTAGCTTGAACAAAGGTTGCAACTGTGAAACTTTGCCGGCTCCGTAACAATGCCGGTATTCAACACAAACATGTCCATAACCTCCGGTTTTGTATCTTCAACCCCCGCAGGGGTGACGGTTTCACTGGGTCCCAGAAGAATCCCCACTCGTCTTCTTCTAGCTCCCGGGTAGGTTGCTCTTCCGGGGCCGGAACTGCTGTGTGAGTTGGAGGTCCCACCTCGACTGGCGGGGACACCTCCGGACACTGATATGTAGTTCCCAGGACTTTGCTTCCCGGCTGCAGCTGTGCCCTATAGGTGGCGCGGACTTCAGTCGAGGTCTCGCCGGTCGAGGCATCCCAGGTAGTGACCCAGGTTACTTTGGTGGGCCGCTCCGGTCCTTCTGGCACAGCCGGTAAAATAAGGGTAAGTCCTTCTGCGGCCGCAGTCTGCTTCGGCCGTCCTCTCCCCCGGCTGATTTCTACCAGCGCGCCCACTGCAGCATGCTGTTTTCTCGGGGTCTCCATCTTGCTCGGAGTTAGCGTTTTTGGTAAAGGCGTCGGGGTCAGTGGAGATGCTGGAGAAAGTGGAGGCGGGCCTACTTTTCCCGCTCTTGGGTATACTCCACCCCCAGTCTCACACATCAGGTCGACCCCTACGCGGCGGTTCTTCTTTTTCTCTGGAACACTGCCCACTTCCCATATCTTCCTTCGTGCCCTGGGACCAGCACCTCCCCTCTTTGGGCGGAGTACTCCGAACTTCTTTTTCGGCACCGGCCAGCCCCAGGCTCTCCTTTTGGCGCCAATTCTGCGCGCGCTTTCTGTGTCTTCACAGACAACGGCCATCTTGCCGCCATCTTGTGCCCGGTCCAACGCCTTAGGCACTTCTTCCTCTTCCCACCATGGGATCGGGACTCTTTTCCAATAATCTGGATCCAGTGTCCTCGGCATCACTTGATCTCCTTCTTCTTGGAGCGGGACCCCTTGCATATGATCCGGATCCTGCCGACTACGCCACATGAAACGGGGTGCCAGGGGCACCTCTGGGCTTGTAGTCGTGGCGCCTTCTGTCAGGCTTACCCCTGGCTCCGCCGTCACTATCGGGACGGGAGATGTCTTGGTGGGGCAGAGTGTGGTGGTGCAGATGTCGTCCGACGTATAAACAGTCTCCAGGCATGGTTCGATGCAAATAAAAGACATTCTTTATTTCACAACTCTTTCCAAAAACCGGCAGTTACAGATGACTTCACGTTCTTTTCTTAGCTGGGGAAAGCCTGCCCTGACGTCTCCTCCAGTGGGGATGTGCCCGGCTACTCTACTTCACCTGGCTCCCACTTATGGCTACCCACAGCCCGGACCCACACCGGGACTGCTTCGCACTATGAGGTTCCGCCCGCTCCTTTTCTCTCCGGCTTCCCTGTTCTTCCAGCTCCCTTCTTTCTTTCTTTCTTTCTGCCCACTCAGCTCCACACTCTGCCCCTGGCTGTTTCTTCTCTCCCGTCCCGGACACAACTGACTTCAACACACACACACTTCTCTCTCTAAGCTGCCGGCTCCTCCTCTCTCCTGCCCTGTTTCTATGGGGACAGCCGTCCCACCCGGGCTCTATGGGAAAACCCACTGCACAGTAAAAACATGTTTATTAATAACATCAACAGTAACTACCCCAGAGTGAGGTATCTTCAGGGGGAAACTGCACCTCCTTGTAAGGGGTCTGCCCACCCCTTACACCAGCACTGCGCTTTTCTGGACAGAGAGCTCAGATGTTGCTCCTGGAATCTGTTGCAGCCATTTTCCCAACTTAGGCTGCTTTCACACCTCCGGTTTTTGCTATGCGGCACAATCCGGCACTTTGCAGGAAAATCGCAACCGTTTTTTTTTTGCTGCCGGTTGCGATTTTCCTGCATAGACTTTAATTAGTGCCGCATTGGGCCGCATGGCCTTGCGTTCCGTCCGTTTTTTGCCGCATGCGGCAGATTTAGCCGATGCGGAGGCCAGATGGAACGTTGCCTGGCACGTTTTTTCGTGCGGCAAAAAAAAACGCATCGCGCCGCATTTGGCCGATGCGGCGCATTTTTCAATGCATGCCTATGGCGGCCGGATGCGGCGCGATGCGGCAATAACCGCATCCGGCCGCCGCATGCGGTTTTTGCCACTGCGCATGCTCAGTAGCATGCCGCAAGCGGCAAAAACCGGACTGGCCGCAAAGGAAAAACTTATGCAAAGGATGCGGTGTTTTCACCGCATCCGTTGCATAGCTTGCACAGCCGGATTGAGCCGCAGAGCTCAAGCCGGATGTGTGAAAGTAGCCTTAGGGGTCACTTCTCCAAGTGCTCCTATCAACATTAAAATCACTGTTACCTTCACCTTCCACATCTTCTTCAGTTGTTCTTTAAGGCCCTGTTATTTCTCCAGCTTCTTGTATTCCTTCTTTCTGATGTTACTGTCATTAGGCACTGCCACATCTATTATAATTGCTGTCTTCTGACCCTTGTCTACTATTACGATATCTGGTTGGTTAGCTACCACTTGCTTATGCGTCTGGATCTTGAAGTCCCACAGGATTTTAGCCCTTTCATTCTCCACCACTTTTTCTGGGGTCTCCCACCTGGATGTAGGGCGACTTAGCCCATATGCTGTACAGATATTCCTGTATACAATTCCCGCTACTTGGTTATGGCGTTCGGTGTACGCTGTTCCTGCTTGCATTTTGCATCCTGCCACTATATGTTGGATTGTTTCCATGGTTTCTTTACATAGTCTACACCTTGGGTCTTGTCTTGTGTGGTAGATCCCTGCTTCTATGGATCTGGTACTTAGTGCCTGCTCTTGTGCTGCTATGATTAGTGCCTCTGTGCTGTTCTGGAGTCCAGCTTTCTCCAGCCATTGGTAGGATTTCTTCATGTCAGCCACCTCCATTATCTGTCTATGGTACATCCCATGCAGCGGCTTGTCTTGCCATGGCACTTCATGTTCTTGTTCTTCCTTCCCGGACTGTTGTTGTTGCTGTCTTAGGCTCTCCCTCAGCCTCTCATCTTTTGGTGCCATTTTTCTGATGTATTCCTGGAAACTTCTTGTTTCATCCATGATGGTGACTTGGACACCTATCAAGCCTCGACCACCCTCCTTTCTGTTGGTATACAATCTTTGGGTGTTTGACTTGGGGTGGAGACCACCATGCATTGTGAGGAGCTTCTAGGTCTTCACATCTGTAGCTTCCATTTCTTCTTTTGTCCAGCACACTATGCCAGCAGGGTATCTGATAACTGGCAGAGCGTATGTATTAATGGCGCGGATATATATATGAGGTTATGTGGTGACTCAGAAATGTATATAGGAGGGTATGTGGGGCTCATAATATACTTAGAAGGCTATATGAAGGCTCATGCTTTATTTACAAGGCTTATGTGAGGCTTATACTGTATATAGGAGGCTATGTGGGGGCTCATACTGTACATATGATGCTATGTGAGGCTCATACTGTATATCAGGGGTGGTCGGGGGCCATTTGGAAATTTCTACCAACCTTCGAGGGCCACACAAAATTATCAATGTGAAAATGACTCTGCTATATTTGGTCAAACAATTAACTCACCGCTACTGTGGTGGCCGGAGCTGCTTGTCTTTGGTACGGCCATGATGTTTGGTGATACTAATCATGTTTCTTCTCACAGCTGCTTTTTCAAGTTTGTCTTGGTCTGGAGCACAGTCAACCCTTTGTGACAATAAGATTGGTAAAGCATATATATCACATAACAGACACTGTATATACATCACAGGAGACACTGGGACTGCTGTATATACATCATAGGAGACACAGGGGGCACATACATCATTGGAGAGCTGGGGGCATATATATTACATAGGAGACACTGGGAATGCTGTATATACATCATATAGGAGATTCTGGGACTGCTGTATATACATCACAGGAGATACTGTGATCACATACATCACCCAAGGGGCTGGAGACATGTATATGCCCCCAGCCCTTCTTGTTATGTATATGCCCCAGCATCTGCAATGTGATGTATAAGTCACAGGAGACGCTGGGAGCATACACATCACAGGAGACGCTGGGGGCATGTGTTGTGAATACATTTGAATTAGATTCCAGTTTGGGGCTCCCTCTTGTGGTCATAGCTGGCAGTGCAGTTGACTTGCTGAATGGGAATAGCTGAGGAGGATTGGCAATCAGGCCATTCGGATTGGGCCTATATAACTGAATAGTTTCCTCCTGTTCTTTGAGGTGCTCCATGTATCTCCTGTGTGCTAAGCACATTCTGAAACCATCCTTTTCTCTGTGTCTACCAGAACAACTCTCAGATAAGTTGGTCTTTGTACCTCTGCTTATGGTTTTTACTTTCTTGTTATTTTGCCTGTGTGGGATTCTTGGTGGAGTTGGATCATTCCCTGCTGGGCGTATCTGTGTACCTTGCTCCGTGTTCTGCTATGTATGGTGTTTTGTCATGCTTGGTACTAAATTCAGTCCTTCCTCTATATCAGTGTTTTTCTTGGATCTCAGTAACACCAGAGTACTGATATAGTGGGGGAGAGCCTGTGTAGGCTCAGTATTTTTCCATATCAGGCGTGCTGGTATTTACTAGGGTTATTACAGCTGCAGTCAGTGCTCTTTCCTATCCTTTCCTATGCAGATAGTTTGGTAGTTTGGGCCTTTGCTGAATTTATTCTCTAGCTACATGTTGTGTTTTCCTATATCACCATAGTCTTTACATGTGGTGGTCTATCTATATCATTGGGGACTGCTCCGAGGCAGATTAGTTTTTCTAATATTTCTCTCTGTAAGAATATTTAGTTCTCCGGCTGTGTCAAGGTAACCAGGTCATCGTAGGCACACCCCACGGCTACTTCTAGTTGTGTGTCAGTATTAGGTCTGCAGTCCGTTAGGTTCCAGCCACTCTGGTTATTTTTTGGGTTTACGAGTTTTTGTCCTTTTTCTGATCCTCATTGGTCACTGAATCATAACAGGCATGCACATCACAGAAGACGCTGGGGGCATGCACATCACAGGAGACGCTGGGGGCATGCACATCACAGGAGACACTGAGGGCATGCACATCACAAGAGACGCTGAGGGCATGCACATCACAAGAGACGCTTGGGGCACAGACATCCCAAGAGGAGGCACAGCTATATCACTGAGGGGAGGCACAGCTATATCACTGGGGGAGGCACAGCTATATCACTGGGGGGAGGCATAGCTATATCACTGGGGGGAGGCACAGCTATATCACTGGGGGAGGCACAGCTATATCACTGGAGGGATGTACAGCTATATCACTGGGGAGAGGCACAGCTATATCACTGGGGGAAGCACAGCTATATCACTGGAGGGATGTACAGCTATATCACTGGGGGGAGGCACATCTGTATCACTGGGGGGAGGCACAGCTACATCACTGGGGGAGGCACAGCTATATCACTGAAGGGGCACACAAACCTGAGGTGATACACAACATTGGGGGGCACACTGCACTGAGGGTTGCACGCAACTTGGAGAGGGGGTGGTGAACAGAACTGGGGGGTCCCACAAAGCACTGGACAGGGCACACTGTAGCAAAGGGCGGGAGCTGGACACACAACAGCGCCAGACTCACAGCACCGGAGAGCAGACGCCGGACACACAGCATCAAAGGGCAGAGGGCGGGCACAGAGCTTCAGAGACCAGAGGGCGGACACAGAGCTCCGACGGGCAGAGGGCGAGCACACGCCGCTGGAAGCTGTGAATCTGCTGTGGGACGGAAGCGCAGAGTGCTAAACCCACCCACAAAGTTAATCCTTGCCGCACCAGCACTGGCCAGTGGAAGAACCCATTGGTACCCACAAGCAGCGCATGTGGGGATTTAAAGGGCCGGCGGCCTGCAAGACTGCAGTGGTGGCTTGAACACTGCCGCCCCTGGGAATCTGCCTGGGGGCCGCAGAAAAGGTCATAGTGGGCTGCATACGGCCCGCGGGCCGAAGGTTCCCTACCCCTGCTGTATATAGAAGGCTATGTGGGGGCTCATGCTGTATTTAGGAGGCTATATGGAGCTCATAATGGATATAGGAGGCTATGTGGGGCTCAGAGACGTATATAGGAGTCCACCCTATCAACTCCCATGAATGTAAGGCCGATCCTCATGTCCTTGATTATTGTGGCGTGTTAGTTGTGTATCTCTCTTGTGGTTTATATCACCAACATGGTCTCCAATCCGTCTTCTAAATTCCCTCTTCGTCTTCCCTACATATTCCTTGTTACATGACCATGTGGCTTTATAAACAACACCTTTTAGCTTTACAATTTATGAAGCTTCTTATGGTGTAGATATGTCCTGTGACTCCACTTTGGAAGGTTTTACCCTTAGTGATATGAGTGCATGCTATTCATCCACCACATGCTATGATTCTAATATTAATATGAAATAACCATTACAATTAATATGTTAATATTAATATTGAGCAGAATTAATTTCAGCCTATTGGTTCGGCCCACCACCCTAGTGAAGATGTTCATGTGTCTCTGTCAGGAAAATTAATTGACTACCCCTGTCTCACAGTATGTACAAGCAAATGTCACCATCTGTTGGTTGCACCGTGCAGGCAGGAACTGAAGGAAAAGGTGTGTGTCCCTCAAGGAAAGAATTTGAATGAGACACCGGTTCAGGTAGCAGTTGTGGCACAGTTGTATAATATAAAAACCCAGGATGCTCAAGAAGGAGAGAAATTGGCGCCAAGACTTGAGAAGAGACAGATGTGTGGGCAGCGGTGTGTGAGCCAGACTGCCAGGACCCAACCACCACCTTTTCCCCCCTAGAAAGACACCACACCGTTCTTTATAAGTTAAATTGCTTTTATTTTCACTTATTCACTTTTGGAGAGGCATAGGGAAAAACACTCTCATCTTTTACTTTGGCATAAATTTTTGGTCGCAGCTTTCAAATTAGGCATTACCAGCCAACACCACGGGGTTTTGGGAAATTTTCCGCCACCGGCCGTCCGGTGCGGGTATTTCACCCCCATTTTTCCTACCCCTTCCGCTGCTGCGACTTAACCAGAAACACTCCACAAAACTCATAAAACCAAGGGGAGGGAGGGTGGGAAACTGGTCCGGGTCCAGGAACAGAGAGACCGGAAGCTGGGCAGCGCCGTGACATATATCTGGGAGGCGGGGCAAGAGCAGGTCATACCACAGGAGCGGGGGTATCTGGTGAGTGTCTTTTTAGGGGGAGAACCTCCTAAAAATTAGCATAGAGGGCCTGCAGTCAGGTGGCAGCATCTCAAATTTTGGCTGCAGTGCCCCTCAGACTGCCAGGACCCAACCACCACCTTTTCCCCCCTAGAAAGACACCACACCATTCTTTATAAGTTAAATTGCTTTTATTTTCACTTATTCACTTTTGGAGAGGCATAGGGAAAAACACTCTCATCTTTTACTTTGGCATAAATTTTTGGTCGCAGCTTTAAAATTAGGCATTACCAGCCAACACCACGGGGTTTTGGGAAATTTTCCGCCACCGGCCGTCCGGTGCGGGTATTTCACCACCATTTTTCCTACCCCTTCCGCCAAGGAGCAGCACAGCGCTAGCAAGCTGCGACCCCCCCCAAAACCACAGAACCTGAGCCATCTCCTCACCATTCTCACTGCCAAACCTCCGAAACAGCATCATTTAAGATGTTCTCGCTCCCTCATGGGGACAGCAAAGTTAATACCTTCCAGCTGGCGGTACCACACCAACAAATTTTTTTTTTTTTTTATATTTTACAGAATCAACTTAGGTAGGCACTGGTTGCCCGTGCGCCAAGGACAGCTCCGTAACACATCCTTCCTTAGATACGTTCCAATATGAGCTGAAAATCACCTCTGGCTGGCCCATCTTCCATTAGGAAAATAACAGGGAAAGTTGTACATCTCCGACCGGATGAGGGTACGGGGTGGAGCGCAGCTAGGTGGCAGGGGACCAGATCTGTGATGCCTACTTGGGTCGCCAAGTCAACTGTGGAGGGCGGCTCACCAATCCTGAACACCTCAGGTAGCGCACTCAGCTCAACCAGCTCCCGGCAACTTCTACAATCACATCCAGGTCAATGGAAACCAAGGACCAACCACCAGGGCGAGGATCAGCTTTTCCCGCTGCCCGAAAAGTATGGGCATGACCTAAGCTCGAACCCTAGGCCGACTTACATCTGAATAGGAAAACATTGTCAGAAAGGAAAAACTCTCGAAACCAGCAAAATTCTCTTAACCAGCAGATCCCCTTCCCCTTGGGGTTGATTTGGCAAAAACTCGCGTTTTTTTTTGTTTTTTTTTGTTTTTTTTTATTAATGCACAAATCTGGAACGTATGTAATGTTACGCTAGCCTATATGACAGTCAGTAGCCTCTTGCGCTTCTACTAGTGGCGGTTTATAAAACAAACTCGGTACGGACGTCCCTCAAAATGCATTTGCTTTGCCAACCCCATCCCATTGAAACCACGCTCATACACACTTGCCCCAAAGATTCAGCAGCACCCCAGTTCTGGGGGGGAAGGGAGGGGTGTTTACATCCCAGATACTGCAGCTGGCGCACCCACAATAAACAATCATCACCAAGTTACCGCCAAGAAATTGTCCGCCAAATATGTGAAAAAGTCTTCATGTTTAAAAGATGCTCCCCGTCACCCCTGTTCGTCTAAGGGCTATCACTAACACCTTAGGCATACCAACCAGGGGTGGGGGGAAAAGATCCCAAAACTGTGAGGGAAGACAGGCTTGGCTAGATAGACCTAGGCCTTTCTTCAGCCTGTGTGACTAAGCTTTAAGATCAAAACCACAATGGGCGTAACCACCCAGCCCGGTACCTTATTAGGTCGACAAACAGCCAGGAGTATTAGGCCTCCTGACATCCACCCACCTGCCGCTAATCCACTACCCATTCCATACCGTGGGTCCCACTAGGCCTTGGTCGCGCAGGTCCAGTTCCGCAACTGAAAAATTGCAAGGCAAAACCCCGTACCAGTTTGCTCACAACAGGAAAAAACGGTACCCGTTGGTGAAGTAGAATCACTAAATACTGCCGGTTATATATTAGCAAGGGATCGCTTGAAAATCATCATACTTTTCACCCGCCTGGTAAACCCCACTCGCTGCATACCTTACTATAGGCCCATCATGTCTGTGTTTTAACGAGAGGCCGGGTCATCGGCCTCCTTTCAATGGGAGTACCACTACGAATTTAAGGAATCAAAACCTTTGGACCTGCCAGCGGACGGAGTTAACGAGGATACCTGGGATTGGAAAAGCAATAGGGAGTAAACAATGCTATCACGGCAACTGGATACCTGGTATGACTTTAACCTTTCGTTGACTGATGCGCATTCTAAAAACCGAAAAGCCTAAACAGCCCACTACTGATGAGGGAAGTTGTAAACAGGTAGTTAGACGGTTTTTCCCCCGGGCTTGGTAAACCAACTGATAATACCACTTTTTTTTTTTTTTTTTAAAAAAAAAACCATTGTGTTGAAAACAAACCCAAACAGCCAGACCTGCTGCTGTTAAATACACCCCCCAGCGATTCAGCCGTTACTGCTCTTGAAGCGAATGTAGCCGTTGAAGCTTAAAGAAAAATTCAGATACACAATCAGTTCCTCCTTTTCAGGTGCCTGATTCCATGTAGCGGAAAATAAAGTTTAATCTTACCGCACCTAGGGTTGGACCAATGTACCGATACCAGGTAACGTGACCCTGCCACTTAGTCCTACACTGGAAGCCTAGGAAAGGCGCCTTGGAAACAATGACAGCAATAGAAATGACCTTAACCCCAAAGTTGAAGTTCATACCTATGGATCCGCAGGGGCCGAAAGATAAACCTCCATACGATGGGTAAAAGCCGATAATCGCTATGTCCATGCGGCAAAACCTTCCAAAACAAAAGTCAAACCCAAAGGGAGGGGCTTTTTTATATTTTTTTTTTTTTTTAAAAATTCATAATAGGTGCTTCAAATAATGAAGCTACTTGACACCCTCTATAGTCTAGTATTAGAATGATTGTTGTCTACTAACACATGGGAAAGCACTTGTCAGTTGTGCACACCTGAGACCTAAACTAAAATTGTGTATTTTTTTTTTTTTTTTTTGAGGCTATTTATGTGGACATAATTGCCCAGGAAATATTAGTGGGCATAATTATGCAATTACATAAAAATGCCAATTTTCGCATCTCACATGTTCATTTTCGTCTGTTAAACTGAAACTCCAACAAACACGAAAATGCATAGAAATACACTTTGCTATTACCATAAAGTTATCAGTGACAAACATAACTTACGCCTTTTCAACTGCAGCGCTAAGTTAGAGTGTATACCAAGGAGGGGTGATATCCTGTGAGCCCAACATTTTGTAACCCTCCTATAAATCACTTGACAGGCCACATCTAAAATCTGGGATCCAGTTTTGACTCGACTTTTTTTTTTTTTTTTTTTTGTTTGTTTGTTATCAAAAAGGCGGTGGGTGGACATTCTGAGATTAGTTGGTTCAAGGAGACAACTAGATTATTGCAAGGAATGGAGGAGGAGATCTCATTTTTATGCATAAATCGTGTGTGGTCACTATAAAGGACTGGAACATTACTTCCTCCTACCGCAGCTAAATGGGAAGGGTTCTTTACAGTAAGAGCAATCAGACTGCGGAATGCCGACCACAAGAGGTAGTAATAGCAGCTACTATAGCGCCTATTACGGCGGGTGTATGATTTCCTCAGTACACCTATGGTGTCGGTCACACATAACTTAATTACAGAATGTTGAATAGGGAGGAAAACCTGTTGCCTGGTGACATCACGTGACCCCCCCCCAGGGCGCTTATTCCACCCCACAATCCCACGTAATGGTACTTGCCACATTGTGCAGGATAAAAGGGGGCGGCCGGACTCCGGATGTTCCTGCCCAATTCCAACAGCACTCTGCTGTCCAGGCCAATGTACACTCAGATGCTCATCATCCCGCCGCGGGACCGCCCCGGGGCTTAGTCTGAAGAAAAAGGGTGTCTAAATCTACATGTGACTCATGACGCCCGGGGCCCCAACGCCCGTGCATATCCCCAGGTGAAGGGGACAGAGTCCGATCCAAGCCGCTACCCACAGAAGGGGAGGTGGGGGATTGTTCAAGTGACTGAGGGTTGTTCATCCTAAGGTGTCATGCTGACCCCTAAAGGGGAGGGGGGTGAAAATCACTGGCACTAGTGGAAGAGGTGGGGTATCAGCAGGTGGAGGCTATGCCACCTGCTGCAACTTCTCCCTGCAATACTGCAAATGCACATGTCTCAGCTTACCTCCCCCCTCACCCTGCACTGTTGAAGTGAGGCCTGACCACACCCCTTAATTCACCCCACTGGCCGGGATACCCAGATGACCCCTAGCTCCTTCATGACTAGCAGCTTTTTTTTTTTATTTATAATTTATTTATTTAATTTTTTTTATTTTTTTTATTTATAATTTATTTATTTAATTTATTTATTTATTTTTTATTTTTTATTTATTTATTTTTTTATAATTTATTTATTTAATTTATTTATTTATTTTTTTTTTTTTTTAACTTGTCTGGGGATACCAATAGGGGATGGGTGGATTCTGCTGACTTCTGCAGTCAGCACATACACCAATGCAGCACCTCCAATCTGAGCTGCATCAGAGGCTGCGCCCATCCGCAGCCTGCCCCCGCAATCTCCCCGCTCCCCTGTACAGGCTGTGACAGGGCAGCGGTGACAGGGCGGTGGAGGGAGCAGGGGCACGGGGTTTGTTACTCCCACAAGGCCGGCGGGTCCCCCGCTGCAGCGCTTCCACCTGCGCTGTATCAGGGACCGCGCCGGCTCACAGCCTGCACCCGCACCCCCCGCTGGCGGTGGCAGGGCGGCGGGTGGGCGGCGCCATAAGCAAAGAGCGCTTTCGCGCTCTTTTTCAAACTGAGGGGCGGGCTCCAGCTGACCGGCGGGCAGGTAGTTCACTCAGAACACCGCTCGCCGGCACACCTAGCTGGAGCCTCAGCAGAGAGGAAGCCGCTCACAACTAACAGCGCTGTGAGTAGGACGCTTCCTTCCCTGCTGATGGGGGATTTGTGACAGACGGCGAGCACAGGCGGACCGGCGGTCGGGTATTTCCCTGAGAACACCGCTTGCCGGCACATGTCACCTGTGCCTCAGCAGGGAGGGAGCCGCTCACAGCTAAAGCGCCGTGGGCAAAACTCTTCCCTCCCTGCTGATAGCTCTCTTACCGCCTTCCGAAGCGGGTACACGCCACCGGCCGCCCAAACAGGTCCGGGTCCAGGAACAGAGAGACCGGAAGCTGGGCAGCGCCGTGACATATATCTGGGAGGCGGGGCAAGAGCAGGTCATACCACAGGAGCGGGGGTATCTGGTGAGTGTCTTTTTAGGGGGAGAACCTCCTAAAAATTAGCATAGAGGGCCTGCAGTCAGGTGGCAGCATCTCAAATTTTGGCTGCAGTGCCCCTCAGTAGCCATTACTGCAGTAGAAGCACCTGAGAGTGATCCGAGGCCAGAGGTGAAGCTTCCAAGAACCAAATGACGAGAACCACACTTCGCAGGTCAAGCACTTGTAAGATGCCGACCCACTATATTATAAATGGCAGGCATGTACAACAGAAGTGGTGTAATCCTGGAGGTCCATTCTGGTTCTTGTAGTTCCATGTGTTTTGTTAAAGTATTCACAGGGCCAGGTTTACAGATAGCTGGAGAGATAGGTAGGTCTGGCTATCCACATACCTCCACCCATGGGTGTGTCTCAGATGTCTTAATGAGACAGTTTGTTTGGCACATGAAGAATCTACTGCAGGAAAGAGGGGATTTGTTTGACGTGACTGGGAATGAAGATAGAGCTATTAAAGCCTCTCTGGAGGGACCACGTGGAAGAAGAGAGGGTTCGCTTGGTGCTGACTGGGATCAGTGTATGAAGGACTACGATGCTCTGAATTTATGGACTTAAAACTCATGTGTGTTATGTACCACAAGTGCGATTTATGTAATATGTAATAAATCAGTTGAATTTTTAAAAAGTGCGTTCTTGTGTGCTACCTCTAAGACGCTGCCAACTGAGTGACCTCCATTATGTGAATAAGTGAATTGTCACACACCGAGGACCAAACGCTGAAATCTAGAGTTCACAGGTCAAGCACTGAAGACCAGACAATGAGAACCAGACTTCACAGATCAAGCACTGAAGATCAGACGCTGCTTACCGGATACAGACAATAGAAACTCTGAGTGAGTCAGATCGTTGCTTCCTGTTCAGACATACGGTACTAATTGAGGAATGTTACTAACTAGAATTGGTCTTATGATTTAGCAAATTGTACCATTGTTCCACTGAGCCCTGTGTGGCGATTAATTGTGCTATTTCTTGCTATAAAAACTTATCTAGTTAAGGGGAAGTGGTTACCAGTTGGAATGATACTGATACTTCCCTGACAGAGACCAGAATTAGGTTAATGCTAGATAATACCTGTTGATTAGTCTTTAAGGCTAGTTTCACACTTGCATTGAACGTCATCCGTTGCATTGCGTTGTGTGACGGATGCAACGGATGCGTTGCATATAATGGCACAACGGATGCAACGGATCGTACAAAACAACGGAAAACTTTTTTTTTTTTCCTTCTTTACAGTTTTACCAGCAGCAGACTATTGTGAACAATCAGCTGATCACCCGGCGGCCTGTCACATGCTGGCGGCCGGGCGCTCAGCTGATCGCTCTCACATGCCAGCGGCCGGGCGCTCAGCTGAACGCTCTCACATGCCGGTGGCCGGGCGCTCAGCTCAGCGCTCTCACATGCCGGCGG
The DNA here is from genome assembly GCF_048569485.1 of Anomaloglossus baeobatrachus. Taxonomy (NCBI): domain Eukaryota; kingdom Metazoa; phylum Chordata; class Amphibia; order Anura; family Aromobatidae; genus Anomaloglossus; species Anomaloglossus baeobatrachus. The sequence goes on along the minus strand of NC_134359.1, from coordinate 113,564,915 downwards.
CCGGGCGCTCAGCTGAACGCTCTCACATGCCGGCTGCCGGGCGCTCAGCTGAGCACTCTTACATGCCGGCGGCCGAGCACTCAGCTGAGAGCTCTCACATGCCGGCTGCCGGGCGCTCAGCTGAACGTTCGGCCACCGAGAGACAAAATAAAGTTTCTGTGATTTAAAAAAAAAAAAAAAGATGAGCATACGCAGTGAAAAATAGAGGATTCTGCTGCTCAAAAAACGTTACATGCTGCATTCCTTCCGCCCGGCGGAAGCAATGCAGCGTCGGCCGGTGGAAGCAACGCAGGTACTTGTGGCACAATCCGTCATCCATACAAGTCTATGGGAAACAGCGGAATCCGTTAACGGATTCCGCTGTTTTCCAAAAGGGCGGATTGTGACTGAAGGTAATTAACGCAAGTGTGAAAGTACCCTAATAGCTGAATGTAAAGTGTCACATTTATGCTTTGTATATTACTGATTTTGTATTGATCTGCCTCTTGAAAGTCATTAAGGGTATGTGCACACATTGCGTTCTGGCGTGACAAATAAAACGCTGCGTTTTGGATACATTTTGAATACATTTTGACTGCAGAATTCATGCATTCTGGATGCTTGCTCTCCCATAGACAGAGAGGGAAAAGCATCCAAAACGCACAAAAGAAGTGACATGTTGCTTTTTAGAACAAAGCGATTTTGTCAAACATTTGGCATCCAAAATGCAGTGTTTCAAAACGCAACGTGCGCATGGAATTTGCTTAATTCTCATAGACTTTGCTGGGGACGCAGAACGCATGCGTTTACGCTGCAGTTCAAAAAGCTGCGTAAATGCATGTAAATACTCAACGTGCGCACTGACCCTTATATTCTTTCTGCATTATCTCTTATCATCCCTAACTTTTTATTTCTATAAATAAAATACCCATTGTGAGTCATCACTGAGTCGCCTTTATTGTGCTATTGCATTCTGGGCACATGTTCTAGACTTGGCATAGTCGGCAGGATGCAACATTAGAGCGCAGAAATACTGGACCAGTTAGTGACCGAGTTCACTATGGACAGCATTCCTCTGGAATGTCAAACAAACCACAGCAGCAGACGCAACGCAGATATCGCTGGATTAACACCCGCCTGGAAGATGAGAAGGTGTTTTTATTTTACATAAGTTCACTGCTGACTTTAAAGGGGTTGCCTAGCCTTGGGGTGCAAGTCTGCTGTCAAGCAACGTGACTGCAAACTTGTGAATCCTCACAGCGCTCAGTGTGCGTGCTGTCAGGATTCTCTGGTGCAGGGTGCAGGTGGTCATGTGACCACATATATGTAATTTACCACAGCCCCACTCAATATAAGTGAATTGAAGAAGGCCTAATGCATCTAGTTTGAATGAGGCTAGTAGTATGCAAACCTGTAACGTCTGCCTGAGACCACAGACTCACTATGGCTGTCATGGACAGACTAGAGGCTAGTGGCCCACTCAGCAGGATCCCAAGAACCCCGAAATCCTTTAACCCGTGTACAGGGATTTGGAATTACTAAAGGGTCCCGGAAATCGCTACCTATGGATGGCTGCTATTCAGAGAAGAGTAGTTGACAGGCAGGGTCACAACCAGCAGGTACAAAAAGGGACACAATTGGCAGGCAAGAGAGTAGTTAGGTAATCAGGCCAAGGTCAAACCGGAGATGGAAGCGAAGTACAAAAACAGCAGACAGCAGAGTTGTCAGAGAACAGGAAGAGGTCAAAACACAGGGATCAATAGTACAGAACAGGGTGTGAACCAGAGAAAAATCAAATTAAACAAAAACGTTCAGCTGCCATTAAGCAAACAACCTTTCCATCAGGGTGCGCGGAAGAAAGCAAAGGGAGGGCGGTCCACCTCCACAGGAAAATCCAAATACAAAGAAAAAAATCCAGCACCTGTAGTCCGATCTTCAATTTAAATAAAACATCCTTTTATTGGAAACATGTTAAAATATAAATAATAATAAAATATTTTTTTCTTTATATGTGAACCAGAGACACAGCAGTAATACCACAAGACTATATCTGGTGGGGACCAGCAAACTGAAGGAGGAATAAGAAGGGTGTAGTGCCTCCATTGGCCATGGCTGAAAGGTGGTAACTTCAGCTGGAAGGCACACGCCACCACAGTCAGCCAGTGGTACTACAGGTCCTAGTGAAACCCAGCTTAGTGGATAGGCGGAGCCTGCGACCACCAGAGCCACTGGTACTGACTCCTCCTCTATCACCAGCACTGACAACGGCGGGAATAGGGCAGCACCAGGTGATCAAAGCAGAAGTCGCAAGAGCGGACTCTGGTGGAGACGTGACAAAATCACATACTTGAAGTTATGACTACCTGTTCCCAGCGCAAGTACTGTGCTGTTCCAACATGTTTAATGTTATAACCACTGTTATTCAATGTGTGTTTTTCATGCTTGTCTTCTGCTGCCATCTACTGGTCAGACCTTTTCGGCTCCTCTGTTTCTTCTCATCCAGCCCATGGGAGTGTTTACTGTTCCTCTTACATCACATCCTGGCATCCATGCTCAGTTTCCAGCCTGCGATCGTGACAATCACACCCCTCATTTCAGCTGCAGAAAGCAAAGTCTTCTGACCTTAGTGGCCTCAGAAACAAACATCACAAGTTCACCACAATAACAGGAACTCGGTTCTCTGTACCTGTGCATGTTTTATGGAGAAAATAAACCACCGTTGTTCACCTCAGCGTGTGCACATTCTATCCATCATCTGGAGCATTATGGTCATGTGTGCCTCACCTATCGGAAAACGAAGGTAAGATTCTCACGACATCCCACAATTACACACCTTCAATCGCCTTTAAGTGGGGACAGAACAAGTACTGGAGAATCCTGACAGCATGCACACTGCGTGTTGTAAGGATTCACAAGTCTGCAGTCACATAGCGTGACTTTATATATAGAAAAATTCCGGCACACTAATAAAGTTTTTTTTAAAACGTTTCTATTTTTGCGTTACGCTTGTGAAGATGTCAAAAAAAAGTAATTTGTTCAAGTCCAACGTTACGACCACAATCTTTGGTCTTTATCAAGGACTATAATGTACAAAGAAACATAAAAGAACTTAGAAAAACAAAATATGAGTACAACAGGTAAATTGAACAGCATATACAATCGTAATGGTGTATAGCATATCCTCAATTATGAGGAAAGAAAATTAAGTACATACAGCGTGACTTTAGACTTGCTCTTCAAGGCATGACAACCCCTTGTAGAAGGTGTTGTCCAAGTAGTGGACAACCCCTATAAGAATCCCCAGCTCAACAATATGCTACCTAAAGATTGCGTAACATTAAAATGATGACACCTTCCTTTTTAGGAGGGCTTAGTTGCATGTGATAAGTTTGAACATTGAGGTTATTTTCTGTGTGCATAGATGTGCACTCATCTGCAAAACTCTTCCTCTAGAATACAACTCTCCTTGTTCTGTGCCCTATACTGTAAGTTATAGTGATGGGCAATCCGGCTCTATTTGGTGATCCAGCTCATTTTTCTGCTCTCACCAAAAAGAACAGGATCTTTTGTATCCTAAATATATCTTTATTAAATATGTGTTCACCTCATTTAATGTGCCGCCCCCGTGCCAGCAGCCGGCGCTGCTCGGATCCGGACCTGCTGCGTGGCTCAAGGGATCCTCCAGACTCGGGGGTCACGCGGTCACGCCGAATGAAAAGGGGGAACGTAGCTTTATGGCCTTGACCGTTTTTGGTTCGTGACGCCACCCACGGTGTGTGATGAAGTGGTACACCACCGCTGCTGTTGTGGGATACCCGGGGGAGATGTAATGGTAGCCGGATGTTAACCCCTCCGTGGGTAGGGATGGTTGCCGCGGGGCCCAGTGCAAGGTATGGCGATGGTAGGGGCTTGTGCACCCGGACATACCAGGGGATGTTTGGTTACTCACAAGTAAATGAATCACACGAGTCTTTTGGTAAACCAAGGTGCTGGTGGCCGGCCGCCGCGGCCGGTTGTAATCTGGTCCCCCACCCGGGCTGGTGGTCGCCGTCTCTTCCTCTGTACTGGTTGTGGTTGTGTGTTTGGACTCCCCGGTATGGAACACAGGAGTCCGCTCCCTGCTTGCTGTGTGCCTGAGGAGCCATGCCCGCTTACGCTGACACGTGGGATCTCTGGGCCCTGGCGGTTGCCCTATCCCTATCTGTGGGTGGTTGTCTGCTTTTGGGACTTTGGTTGGGACAGGACCTGTAATCCTGCCCTCAATCGGTGATTGGCTAGGCCGTTGGTTCCGGTACTGGCTTCAGGGTCCAAGTACCCCCTCTGTGCACGGTTTCCGGTCGGGTCTCCGGTGTCGGTACCGGCGGGCTCCAACCCTGCTCCGGTCCTCCTCGGATCTGCCGAGCCATCTTCCTGTCTCCTGCTGACGGAGACCACCGTCTGCCACCTAGCCAAGGTACCAGAGCTCCAACACTGGTACCGTTCAACTTGGACTTCTCCTCTGCTGGAGCTACACGTAGCTCCAGCCCACACTCCTCTCAACTTGAACTACAAAACTAATTGGTTTGTTTTCCCGCCCCGGGCTGTCTAGACCCCTAGGTGGGCGTTTCCTAATGCCTGGTCTCGCCCACTGGTGTGCCTGTCTTGCCCTCAGGGGGGGGGTGGCTAGGGTTTCAGGTCGGTTGTATGTGACCTAGGTGAGGGAAGGTGTTATGCGGGGGCCTATTGTGTGACTACCTGGTTTTGCCAGGGCGTCACATAAACACATTTTAAGATGACGGTAAAGCGGCTAAAACCCCACCCACCCATGGTAAAAACCACACCCATGTCAAGAACCACACCCACTTGCAGTTTGCCAATTACATTGATGAGTGGGTGGGATTTGGTTAGGCAGGATTTCGTCTGCCGAACACTGGAATTTTATGCCCAAAGCGAGAGCCATTAGGAGAATTTAGAGGCCCTCACTGGGGTGCCAGCTCCCATCATTCACAGCAGAGAGCCAGCTCTTTGTCTCTGATCATTCACGAACGACCCATCACTGGTAGGTTAAATACACGCTTTGAAGTTGCTAGTTCTGCATGTGCTTTATTGATGAGGCCAAAATAAAACAAACACATTCAATTTTTGATGGACTTTGTTTAAGTAAGGACTGTCAGCTTGTAAAAATGCAGTTCCCAAAGACACGGTCTCCTGTTGACAGGACTATATTTTATTGCATTTCCTTTTAAACATTGTCCAAAACGTCTGCTTATTTTTACTGTCAGGATCTGTTTTTATTAGTGTTGTTGGCAGTAACGCCTCCAAGATGACAAAGAAATCCAAAGTCCAAAACTTTCTTTCATTTACAGGGTAACCATGCTTCATACTTTCAAGTAACGTTTTAGAATAAGATCTTCTGTGTGTGTACATGCAGCAAGTAAAAGCTAAAAACTATAAAAATATTTCAATATGTGTCCAGGATTCACAATTTCTCTTTCTCTGTACAAACCAGTGACTGACTGTAAGACAATTGGTTGAAAATAAAGGCTTCCTCCTCACAAATAATCTTCAGCTCCAGTGATTGGCTGGGCCCTTGTAGTAGCTTTATTTTCTTTCTCTGAAACCAATTGAGTTTCCTTGGCTGTGTGTTTGGGATCATTGTTTGCTGAAATGTCCACCTTCATCTCATCTTTATCATCCTGGTAGACGGCAACAGATTTTTATCCATAATGTCTCAGTACATTTGTCCATTCACCCTTCCTTCCATTATATAAAGTTTACCAGAACTGTATGCTGAAAAACAGCCTCACACCATGATGTTCCCCCCTCCAAGACACCATGATGTTCCCATCTCCAATCTTCACTGTTAGCATGGTGTTTTGGGGTGATATGCAGTGCCTTTTGGCTTCCAAACATGGCATGTATTATGGCATCCAGAGAGTTCAATTTTGGTCTCTTCAGATTGGACTGTATTCTCCCAATATTTCACAGGTTTATCTAAATGTTGTTGACTAAACTTTAAACACACTTGAACATGCTTTTTGTTCAGCAACAGTCTTGTGTGGTGAGCATGCATACAGGCCATGGAGGTTGAGTGCATTACTTGTTGTTTTCTTTTAAACAATTGTACCTGCTGATTCTAAGTCTTTTTGTAGCTCTTCACAGGTGGTCCTTGTCTCTTTGATGACTCTTCTGGTGATTCTTTTCCCTCTTCTGTCTAAAATCTTGTGGGGAGCAACTGGTCATGGCCAGTTTATGGTAAAATGATGTTCTTTTCACTTCCAGACTATGTCCCCAACAGTGCTCACTGGAACATTCAGTAGTTTAGAAATTCTTCTGTAACCAATGCCATCAGTAGAACAATCAAAGTTCAGCTCACCCCTTTAGAAGGTATACTGAGTCCTCCTGCTGCTCGGAAAGGCAGGTACTGTCACCTGTAGCAATCATAAGAAGAGAAGGAAAATCCGGCTCTTCAGAGTGTATCAGCCACCACTCAGGATAAATTTCCAAATTGTTTATTGCTGTTCATTAAAAAGTGAAGCATGTACAATATCTCCATACAAAAACTTCCAGCATGTAGAAAAAATATTGACAGTGCTACCAGTTTCGGCTACATATTGTAGCCTTTGTCAAGACTTGAAGAGCCGGATTTTCCTTCTCTTCTTATGAATGCCATCAGTATGTTTTGCAACGATAAGCTTTTGAAGGTCTTGAAATAGCTCACTGGTTTTACCCATAATGAGATGTTTTTTATCTGGCACCTTGGTAATGAGAAACCTTTTTATAGGCCATCTGTTGAACCAGTTGATATTATTTTTCACTAAAGGCTACTTTACACACTGCGATATCGGTCCCGATATCGCTAGTGTGGGTAGCCGCCCCCATCTGTTGCGCGACACGGGCAAATCGCTGCCCGTGCCGCACAACATCGCCCAGACCGGTCACACATACATACCTGTCCGGCGACGTCGCTGTGACGGGCGAACCGCCTCCTTTCTAAGGGGGCGGTCCGTGCGGCGTCACAGCGACGTCACTGAACCACCGCCCAATAGCAGCGGAGGGGCGGAGCTGAGCGGGACGTAACATCCCGCCCACCTCCTTCCTTCTGCATAGCGGCCGGGAGGCAGGTAAGGGGAGCTTCCTCGTTCCTGCGGCGTCACACGCAGCGATGTGTGCTGCCGCAGGAACGAGGAACAACCTCGTTACTGCTGCAGTAACGAGATTTGAGAATGGACCCCCGTGTCGCCGATTAGCGATTTTGCACGTTTTTGCAACGATGCAAAATCGCTTATCGGTGTTACACGCAACGGCATCGCTAATGCGGCCGGATGTGCGTCACGAATTCCGTGACCCCAACGAGTTCGCATTAGCGATGTCGCAGCGTGTAAAGCCCGCTTAAGTGTCTGGATTGCTTTCTAATTACTGATAGATTTCAGCTGATGTTTTGATTGTCCATTGCATTTTGTATCTCTTTCTTCATTTGTTCAATACTTTTACCCTGTATCATTTCCCATTATTACTTTAATTTATGTACATGTATGGTATGGTTGATTCCTTTGCCTGTGTAGATTGGACGAGTTGTTACCAACATCCGTGGGGAAATTTATGTTAATAGCATCTTTATAATTATATTTACTTAGAAAACTAGTGATGTGTTCAATACTTATTTCACCCTGTATGTCCCGAATCAACTATGTATGGCACAAAAAAGATCTTTTATTGTACTCATAGACAGCACGGTCTGGTCCAATGGGCAAGTCTGGTCTAGATAATGCGCCTCTTTTCTTCCTTGCTTAGTCTGAATGACACGTCATCCACATAGTGTGCCCCATCACACTCCTGCGGAGGCGCATTTCTCTCCGGCCTGCCCAGGGTAGAGGAAAATATTGTTGTCATGATTGTGACTTCTGGCTCAGCTGGAGCTGAGCCTTTTTTTAGTTTCACTTCTAATGCAGGTCACATTAGGGCTTAATCCTTCCTGCCTCGTTCTGGAGTTCAGGCTGCATTATTAGGGCACTATTTCTCTTGGACTTCGCCAGTGATACTTCTGGCTCTGCTGTGTTCTGCTCTTGAGTGACCTGTTGTCTGCCCTGCCCCCTCCTGACCTCCGTGTTCACCTGACCTGTTAACCTCCTCTGTTGTCTGTTTCCATCAGTGTCTCTCCCGCTGTCTCCCTGTTCTTTCCTTATCTGTTTACCTTAATTCTGTCTTGTCTTCCCACTCCCCCTCGCTTCTAGGCTCTGATTTCCTGGCTACTGACTATTTGCTTCCCTCTGACAACATTTAGACTTTGCCCTTGTGTACTTACAAGACCTCATGTTGTGACACGGCTTTCTGACAATTCTACTGCCATCTGGTGGGCTTGACTAGTATTACCTCTGCTAGGGAATTCCCTGCTCATACGTTTCCTCCACTTTTACGCCCCCTAGTGGTTTACCAGCTAACTACCTTCTCAGATAGTTTCAGGAATCCTCTCAGTCCCACATTACTGCGCTGTACTGCTATTGTACATCTTAGAGTACAGCGTGACAACTGTAATGCTCATGCACCAGGAAAGGCAAAAGAGCGCTGATGACTAGAAGGTAAAGCAGTTGCTTTCGCATTATAGTGCCTTTTTCTGGAAAACATACATACAGCATACTAGAATACTGTAAAAGAGGGTTTATATGTGCTGGCTGTACTTTATATGGGAAAACCTGGTGACAGGTTCCCTTTAAGATAATCTATGTTTAGCCCAAGTAATGCTGCTGGGACATCAGGACTGAATTATATCTAAGGCGAACTAGCCTCCAACATCTCAAGTACTGAGGAGACCTCTATTATCCACTCACGCTGGAGGGTAGAACCTTGAACATAGGAAGAGATGAAGATTATTTGGGGAAAACCTGGTGACAGGTTGCGTTTAAAATCCTGTACAGGATATATTCATGCTCAGAAATAGCAATTTATGCACAAAAATCTCAGTTAAACAGGTTTACATACAAAGTAAACATTTTTGGATTATTTAATCTCCTCCATCAAATAATCTGGGTGAGATAAAAACTCCATCCAGTCTATATCCTGCCAAATGCTCATACTGATGCAACCAGCGTACTAATCTACAAATGTTGCTTTTTACATTGCTCTCAACAGTGAGACACTGTGGGCTGGCTGGATCTATCTGGAGGTGGATGTACTGTGCCAAAAGAAGCATGTGCCATGTTCTAAAAAGTCAATTTCTGTTGTCGTGAGTCAGAAGTCAGCCATATTAATGAGGGGCAGACGTCTCTTCCTTTGGATAATTGAAAACATTATTAAAAAAATATATATCAAATTAAGAATTTTTATCTTCCAGAAAAATAACACCAGGCTTTATTGATTTTACTGCCTTCGATTTAAGTTTGGAAATTAGATCTTTTATGGTAAATTGACTGTCCAATCTTAATGAAAGCCTGTCACCATGAAAATGCAGTTCAATCTGCATACATCATGTTATAGAGAAGGAGGAGCTGTGTAGATCGACAAAGTTTTGTGTGAAAAGATTCAGTTTTACACCATGATCACACTGATGTATACACTGATGAGCAAAAGGGTAACAATGTTTTAAACTTTTGACTTTTAGGCTCCATATCTCACCGTCCACAACAGCTTTGAATGTGAGACTACCTTCATTTTATAGACAATCATATTGGCTAGCTCATACATAAATTTGACTTGCAATTATTTAGCATATTATTAGTTATGCAGATTCTTGTCATGTCACTGCATTGTTACTGCTTTGAATCTAAAAATATAAATATAAATTCTTATTATTTTGTTAGTATTCTAAATCCACCTTTGTCTTTCAAATCTTGTCCCAGGTCTCTTCTACACATTCTCAATGTTAGTGCATACTGGTAGATTCACTTAGGTATTTATACAGCTTTTTCTTCAACTATATCCACAAGTGTGCAATTGAGTTGAGGTTTAGTAGCTATGGGTGCTAATCCAGCATTTCTACTCCATTGTCATTGAACCATTTCTTTGCCAATCTTGATGTACACTCCAATTCACCTGTTTCAAATCCTCTACTGTCAACTTTTCGTACTTTTTTGTAAAGTCAAGATGACGTTTCTGATGACAATATTGAAGTCAATGCTTCTTCTTATTTTTTTGGGCCAACATTTCAGACTTGTGTAATTTGAGCCACCCAGTGCACAGTGTTTACATGGACATCTATGATCTCACTATTACGAAGCATATGAGCCACCTCCACTACCATTTTGTACTGGCAGAACTGATAGACCTTGTGATGGCCTTGCTTACTCTTATATGTTGCCTGGACTTCCACCTCTTGGCTTTTGAATGGATAGATGGACTTCATTTCATATTCTTCTAACTGTCATGGTTCTCATGATGTAAATTGGGTATTAGGCTGGTTTCACACTACGTTTATTTAACATCCGTCCATAACATTTTTTTAGCGGAAAAACGGATCCAGTGCAATTGCGTTTTCACTTCAATGCATTTGCAATGGACTCGCGTTAACATGCGTTCACCTGCGTTTGCGTGCGTTATAGTGAGGATCCAGCGACTTGCAGTTTTTTAACATCTTTCAAAAACGCTACTTGTAGCGTTTTTGAGCTGCGTCCAAATACTGCATGTCACCGGATCCTGACTAAACAGCACGCAAACGCAGGTGAACGCTGGCGTGCTGATAGACAGGATCCTGCTTGCTCTACTGAGCATGCACAGAACCAGTCTCGCGTGATCTGTCTCTCCTCCTCCCTCCCTCACCCTCTTTATCTCTGTCTTTCCCCCTTCCTCCCCTCCCTCTCTCTCCCACCTGAGAGCTGCGGACACTCGTAACCAAGGTAAATATCGGGTAACCACTTCTCTTAGTTACCCGATGTTTACGTTGGTTACGTGTGCAGGCAGCCCTGCTCCTAGCAGCTGCAGACACTCGTAACCAAGATAAATATCGGGTATCCAAGCCCGATGTTTACCTTGGTTACCAGCGTCTGCAGCTGTCAGAAGCCGGCTCCCAGTCTAGTTCCCCTCACTCCCGATCACATGACTCCAATGCCCGCCCCTAAACATCCAGTGAAAGGATCCTGCAAAATAACAGATGCGTTTGCATGCGTTTTTTGCTGTAAAAGCAGGATCCGCTTTTGCAGCAAAAAAACGTTCCTGACGCATGTTAAATAAACGTAGTGTGAAACCAGCCTTAGCTGTATGAAGTTGTTTCTCTTTTCTTGGGAAATCTTCTTCATTGCTGCACTACTTCTTGATCTGAACAAGTGACCTTTTACATGGGAATCCAGCTATTAGGGAATGTGAGAACAGGTTGTATTTTGTAGTATATAGGAAGAAAAATATTTTTCCACCACCAGGAGCAAGTCAGTAACAATGTAGTGACAAGAAAATAATCTGCATAACTAACAAGTCAAATTTATGTATGAGATAGCCAAGATGATTGTCTACAAAATCAGGGGCAGACATATCATTGGTGCAACCTGTGTAGCCGTACAGGGGCCCAAGAGTTTGGGGGGGCCCATTTCTACTTCCAAAACTGGTGGAATTGTGAATTTTCATGAGTTATTGGCCTGGTTCATATACTGTTCTTGCACCAGTGCTCTTTTCTGTCTGTGTCCGCCAGTGTATAAAATGACGGTAGTCTCCCATTGGAAGCTGTAGTGGATAATGAGATATGGATCCTGTAAGTCAAAATTTCAAAACATTGTTGCCCTTTTGCTCGTCAGTGTAACATCTGATGCGAGAGAATCGGATGCGATATGCTAATGACACTCGGCTAAAACTCTGCTGCGAGCGTGAGCTGAGTGTCATTCACCGTGATCCGATCCAGTCGCATGTCAGAATCGTATCACAGGTGTGGAGATTAATCTCTCCATCTTCTGTACTTTTGAATGACACCACTTATTGTATTGAAAAACAGGAAAAAAAATTGCAACAAAGTGCAATTGCACAATTTTTTTGGGGGGTTTTTATTTACCGTGTTCACTATATGGTAAAACTGACCTGGCAGTAAGATTCCCTAGGTCAGATTGAGTACGTGTATACCAAACATGTATAGTTTTAAAGTTTTTGCATAGATGTGATGTTTTGATCACCTGTTATTGCATTTTAATGCAATGTTGCGGCGACCAAAAAAACGTAATTATGGAGTTTTGATTTTTTTTCTCTCGCTACGCCCTTTACTGATCAGATTAGTTGATTTGATATTTTAATAGATCAGCCATTTATGAATGTGGAGATACCAAATATGTGTTTTGTTTTTTTTTATTGTTTTATTTTCAATGGGGCAAAAGGGGGTGATTTAAACTCTTAATAATTTAAAACATTTTTAATATTTAAAAAAAAAAAAGTGCATTTTTTATTGATTTTACTAGTCCCTTTAGGGGACGTTATGCCTGGACTGTCCGATCGTTTCTGCTGATCAGGGAGATGCTTTAGCATCCCTCTGAAAAGCAGACATGCTGATCTCCTGTGAATGTCGTCCCTCTGCTGGTATTCCCAGGAAGTGAGTTGTGACAGCAACATGGATCATCAACTGACCTTGCACTGTAATGACAGCCCATTGGAGCCTCTTGATCACATAACAGGCCACTGATAGCAGTGTGGAACAGTTCAATCCCTGCTGGAGCACGTTAGATTGCGCTGTCACAGTTTGACACCACAATCTAATTAGTTAACAGGTGCAGGTGGATCTACAATCCACCCGCGCCTGTTAGCTGCACATATTTGCTGATCAGATCAGCAGACATGTGCAGGGAATAATGCGGGCTCATCGCGAGATGGGGCAGATATGACCCACGATGAATAGGTACGTCATAGGTCGTAAAGCGGTTAAACTTCTCGACAATGGAGTTAGGGTATATAGTGTCTTGAAAAAGTATTTATAACCGTGAACATTTTCACATTTTTCACATTACAACAACAAACTTGATTGTATTTTTTTGGTATTTTATGTGATATACTAACACTAAGTAGCAAGTATTTATGAAGTATAAAGGAAATAACACATGGTTTTTTAAATATTTAAAAAAAATCAAAATCATAAAATTCTTCTTTGCAAAATAGCTCCAGCTCATTGAGATTGGATGGAGACATCAATCAACAGCAATTGTCATGTCTAGCCACAGATTCTCAATGGGATTTACGTCTGGACTGTGATTGGGCCATTCACACACATGAATATGCTTTGATCTAAAACATCCATTGTTGCTCTCGCAGTATGATTAGTCATTGTCCTGCTGCAAGCTGAACCTACGCCTCAGTCTCAAGTCTTTTCCAGCCTCTAATGGGTTTTCATACAGGATTGCCCTGTATTTAGCTCCATCCATCTCCCCATCAACTCTGACCACCCTCCATGTATATGCTGAAGAAAAGCATCTCCACAGCATGATGATGTCAACACCACCACCATGTTTGATGGTGGGGATGGTGTTCTCAGTGTGATGTGCAGTATTAGTTTTCCATCACATGTAGCGTTTTGCCTTTAGCCCCCAAAAATCTACTTTGGTCTCATCTGACTTAATTCCTCACCTGTTTGGTGTGGTCCTTTGTTTTCATGATGCTGTTTGATCTCAAATGTTGTCAAACCTCTGAGGCCTTCACAGAAGAGATATGGTTATATTGAGAATACATTTTACACAGGTGGATACAATTTACTATTATTTTATTTATTTATTACTTATTAATTACTATTAATTTATTTATTAGGTGACTTCTAGAGGCAATTGGACACAAAGTATTTTATTTAGGGGTATCAGACTACAGGGGACTGAATACATATGAACATCACATTATATTTTTAAAATATTAACCTTGTATCATTTCCTTTACATGTCACAAATACTTTATCTTGATATATCACATAAAATCTCAATAACATACATTTAAGTTTGTTGATATAAAGGGAAATAATGTGCAAATATTCATGGGGTATGAATACTTTTTCAATGTACTTTATGCGAATAAAAAGCACATAATTTACCCTTAGATGGAATCATAGAAAATTTGTAAAGTTACTAAAGACAATCTGTCAGCAGATTTTTGTTATGTAATCTGAGAGCAGCATGAAGTGAAAAAGCTGATACACTGATTTAAGTGATGTCCATATATTGACATAGACACACACATAGAAACACAATTTCCTCCAGTCCATGTCCTCTTCAGCTCTTCCACAGAGCCCAGGGCCTGCAGTGACATCACAGTCACATGGTCGTGATGTCACCAAAGGTCCTAAAGTCTCGCAGAGTAAAAGACCCGTGGTGACATCACGGTCACATGAGCAATCACATGATCGTGATGTCACCAAAGTTCCTCAGGCAGTTTGTACAATGGCAACTGCCCTGATAATGCTATTATTAGTGCAGCTCCAGATATAAATGCTGGGGGGGCTCAAAGTGACTTGGGACCATGAGCAATTGCCCAGTTTACCCTGCTATAAAACTGGACCTGGTGCTGTTGTATCAGTGATTAACACTGTCAGATTAGGTGGCCACATGACATCTTTTCCAACCATCCCCACCACTGATAAGCAGCTTACAGTCAATAGACAATGTACACAGAAAGCTGTGGGGTGGGCAGGGTTAGCTATCTAAGCTAATGACAGATTCCCTTGAATACAAATATCACATTTCTATGCAACTGAAAGATTTTAATTCAAAACGAAATGCACTGAACACAGCATTTTGGGAGGGGTCTTTTTAATATTGGAAGTCTAGTTACTTGTGTTTCTTTCATATGGGCCAAATGATTACTACTGGTTGTCAAATTGTGAGCAGCCATATGCACTGTTGCATCTTATGGATTCCTATTGCTTTATTGATTTTAATTGATAAAGCCCTTAATTGTATTGTTTAGTGTCCAAAACCCATATTGCTTAACACAATTATAGATTTCCATGCACATTTTGACACAACCAATATTATTATTATTTATTAGAGATGAGCGAGCTCTACCATGCATTACTTGAGCATTTTTTCAGGAAATCTTCCAGAAAAATGCTTGACTCCCCCATTGTCTTCCATTATACTTGGGTGCTGGAGTCACACCCATCAGAGCATTGAACTGCTTTTAACCCCTTCACGACCAGCCAATTTTTCGCTTTCCATTTTTTTTTCGCCATTGTTCTTCTGAGAAACGTAACCTTTTTATTTTTCAGTCAATATGGTCATGTGAGGGCTCATTTTTTGCAGAATGAGCTGTACTTTTAAATGAAACCATAAGTTTTACCATATAGTCTACTGGAAAAAGGCAAAAAAATTCCAAATGCAGAAAAATTGCAAAAAAGTGCGATAGCACTATTCTTCTTGAGATATTTTATTCACGGTGTTCACTTTATGGTAAAACTGATGTGTGGGTGTGATGTCTCAGGTCAGTGCAAGTTCGTAGACACCAAATATGTATAGGTTTACTTTTATATAAGGGGTTAAAAAAAATCAGAAGTTTGTCCGAAAAAAGTGGCGCACGTTTTACGACATATTCCGTGACCCATAGCGTTCTCATTTTTTGGGATCTATGGCTCAGTGATGGCTTATTTTTTGCGTCTCGAGCTGACGTTTTTAATGGTACCATTTTTGCGCAGATGCTACGTTTTGATCGCCTGTTATTGCATTTTGCGCAAAAGTTGTGGCGACAAAAAAAAACGTCATTTTGGCGTTTGGAATTTTTTTGCCGCTACGCCGCTTACTGATCAGATTGTCACTGGATCCAGCGGTGGCCGCGATTAACCTCAGTGACACCTCAGCAGATCGCGCTACTCACCTCAGTTGCTGTGTGGAGGTGACCGGAGCGGCGGTGTCTGCTGCAGCTCCTGTCACCTTCATGCTGGAAGCGATGCAGGAGGTCCGTGGATTACGCCGGACATGGAGGGCTTTGTGGGGCTTATTAAATTGGTAATGAGGGAATTTGTTTGTGTTTTTTATTTCTAATAAATGATTTTTCAGGTGTGTGTGTGTTTATTTACTGTAACTTACAGATTAATCATGGAGGGTATCTCATAGACGCCTGACATGATTAATCTAGGATTTTGTGGCAGCTATGGGCTGCCATTAACTCCTTATTACCCCGATTTGCCAACGCACCAGGGTAAATCGGGAAGAGCCGGGTACAGTCCCAGAACTGTCGCATCTAATGTATGCGGCAATTCTGGGCGGCTGCTGGCTGATATTGTTAGGCTGGGGGACTCCCCATAACGTGGAGCTCCCCATCCTGAGAATACCAGCCTTCAGCCGTATGGCTTTATCTGGCTGGTATTAAAATTGGGGGGGACCGCACGCCATTTTTTTAAATTATTTATTTATTTATTTCACTGCACAGTATAGACACGCCCACCGGCTGCTGTGATTGGGTGCAGTGAGACACCTGTCACTCAGCTTGGGGGCGTGTCTCACTGCAACCAATCATAGGTGCCGGTGGGTGGGTAAAGCAGGGAATATGAGATTGTTTAATGAGCGGCCGGCTTTTTCAAAATAGTAAAAGCCGCCGCAGCAGTGAGAAAGCCGTGCAGCGCCGCGCCGGAGATCGGGGAACGGTGAGTATGAGAGAGGAGGGGAAAATAACCGACAGACTGTGAGAGAGGGACAGAGATAGTGACGGACCGACAGAGAGAGAATAGAGACCGAGAGGGAGAGACCGAGAGGGAGAGAATAGTGATTGACAGACATTGGGAGACATCACTCATTTCCAGTGTTTTAGGAAACATGCGAGAAATGTATTTAGAAAATCGGATGTCACTAGGATGGTGTGAGTGCCGTCCCGTGACATCCGATTATTTACACGCTCCCATAGATTTGCATTGGAGAGACTCGCAGTAGAAACTCGCAAAAAAGCAGCATGATGCGATTTTTTTCTCAGTCCGATTTGGACTGAGAAAAAAATCACAGATGAGAGCTGAATCATTCACTAACATGTGTCCGATTCCAATGCGAGATTTTCTCGTATTGCTCTACTGCGAGAAACTCGCAAGTGAGAAGCAGCCCTAACTGCTAGATCTGCAGAAGAGAAAGCATTGATTTTATCAAAATGACAGCAAACAGCTCAGTAAGTGACACATCGCTGGAATCAGAATCTCTGTCTCAACATTATACTGCTCTCAGATGGGGGAGCAAAAATCTGGTGACAGATTCCCTTTAAAGAGTACCGAGCTCTTGAGCATGGTAGTGCTTGCTAATCACTATTTATTATTGTGAAGATCTGAAGTTGTGGGTTGTAGTAATCACATAGGTAGGTTAACTATACAAGCATTTTTATTTCTTCCATATACGGTCCTACAGCAACCATAGTCCTTATGCTTTTCCAGACGATGGATACCAAGACTGTAGCATGTATATCTGTGACACCACTGGACTATCAGGTCGTCACAGGGTATTGCACAATCTGCCCTCCCGTGCAATATCCACCTCCTTCTTGGTTATGAGTCCTCAACTATATGGTGTTGCCTACAACAGCTAATAAAATCCTAGGTACACTCTGCACCACACCCACCATACACACCAGTGGACTGTCTGAGTGGAATAGGGTTGCCCACTTGGGGGGTTGGAGAGGGGAGGTTAGAAGTGTCAGGAGAGAGAAGTGTGTTGGAAGTGAAGGAGAGAGGAGGTCAGGAGCAGAGCTCCTAGGAAGCTATCTAGGTGGCGGATGGTGGTCTGGGCCTAGAGGAGCTGGACCCTGGGTTGCAGGGGATCGTGGCAAGGGGCACGGATCTGTCGAGGAGGACAGCCGGCAGCCTTGCACCATCACCGGGCTGGGACCAAGGCACAATGGGGTACATGGACCCTAGGTCAGGGAGTAGCTTCAGGCAACCTGACAATTTACCCGATGAGAACGGAGCCTTCAAGATCCACTCTCGACCAGCTCCAGAATCGGGGTACTAGCACAATGAGGGGGATAGGACTTTCCACTTAAAAAGATCCAGAAAATCCCAAGCCTGAACCCTGAGAGCAAGCTCCCACACTTAGCCATAGTGGGGAGCGGGACCCGTCCAGTTCCATACTACCAGGACCAACAGAGAAGTAAACTTCGTGCCAGGAGGCAGGTCACAGATCACCAGGAAGCACAATTGGGGACGGGACCGGAACTAAGCTCCCCTTAGCGGCAGTGGTATCCAGAACTTTGGTTTATCCAGTTGTCGGTGTCAGCTTAATGGACAGAGTACGCAAGTGACCCCCTTTGCATCCAACGGCACTCCCCTTCACCATCATCGAGCCCCGGGGTATTCTTCCCACTACCCATGGAGGGTCACAACACCTGGCTGCCCCACTCCATCGCCCCCGGGTACTCCCAACCGCAGCGGAGGTACTCCTAATTACCACAAACCACAGGTGGCGTCACGAACACTATAATTCTCCCTGTAAATACCCCCTTCATTTGAGTGGCCGCACGACCCCGGCGGCACATATCCAGGTCCTTCCAACAACAGTAGTCCTTATGCTTTCCCAGATGATGGATATCATGACTGTAGCACCAGCTGGCAACAAAAAATATATCTAAATATAGCAATAAATAATATACATGTAATAAATATATATATATATATATAATTTTTATGAATGGAGATTATTTGAGTGTTAATTTATGATGTTTTTGCTGACTTTTTCTGTTTTGGGATATTAAGGTATACTGCAGTACTCACTATCTCCGTCTGAGTAGTAATATAGTTTTTTGAGCCTTTACTTTTCAGAAGTCTTTTGGACCAGCAGATTATGTTCCTAAATGCTATATTGTGTTGCTAATAAAAAAAAGTGCCATTCATCTTTTTGACTTCTATGCAATCTTACCCCTCTGAAATATATGAACTGAGCTGCTGTACAAATCTTAAGAGGTTTTTAAATGCTTAATTGCCCAAACTCAGTCATTTTAGAGATAATCTTCCCAAATACTTATATTACAGTGAAATGTTTGGGGGGGGGGGGGGGTTCTAAGGAGGTAGGACATTCTATGATACTAAGATATCTTGTGATCCCTAGACTATTATGTATGAATGAGGTTGCATCCAGCATAGGGGATATCTGTTTGAGAACAAGCAAATCACAATATATTATCTAAGCAGTTTGGGATAAAAAAAAAAAAAGTATTAAGGGGAGCTTATCCCTCAACGGATCTTTAACAGTTTCCCCAGAGTCTTTAATGTTGATTCCCTGATTCATGCTGCCCAAACAGCAGCAGCGTGAATCAGCTAACGTTTTCCCTTTAAATATATTGATTTTGCCATTAGATGAAAATAAATATAGTTTATATAAATTATTTTAAATCTTGAATTTATGCATTTATTTGTTTATGTATAGGCAAAGTATCAGATTTACCTAATGACAAATAAAATAGATTTCATCTACAAATCTAGCTATTATTGGCTGCCACCATACTGATCATAACCATCTATATTTCTATTATTGTATCTGATTGCGCAATACACACTATATACATTACTCAAAGGATAACATAGACCTGAGAAGTATGTTGTATTTACTTTGAAAATCCATGTGAGAATGTCTGTATAATCCTTTATGAAATTGGAACTCATTTTCTACTGACCTAGTCTGACTGATAGCTCCTTAGAGGTACTTTGCACGCTGCGACATCGCTAACCGATTGTAGCGATGCCGAGCGCGATAGTCCCCGCCCCGTCACAGCAGTGCTATCTTGTGATAGCTGCCGCAGCGAACATTATCGCTACGGCAGCTTCACACGCACTTACCTGCCCTGCGACATCGCTCTGGCCGGTGACCCGCCTCCTTCCTAAGGGGGCGGGTCGTGCGACATCACAGCGATGTCACACGGCAGGCAGCCAATAGAAGCGGAGAGGCGGAGATGAGCGGGACGTAAACTTCCCGCCCACCTCCTTCCTTCCTCATTGCAGGCGGGATGCAGGTAAGGAGAAGTTCCTCGCTCCTGCGGCTTCACACACAGCGATGTGTTCTGCCACAGGAACGAGGAACAACATCGTACCTGTCGCTGCAGCTAAATTATGAAAATTACCGACACTACACAGATCACCGATTTTCAACGCTTTTGCGATCGTTTATCGGTGCTTCTAGGCTTTACACGTTGCGATGTCGTTACCGGCGCCAGATGTGCGTCACTTTCGATTTGACCCTGACGAGATCGCAGTAGCGATGTCGCAACGTGCAAAGTACCCCTTAGTGTCCCTCCGCTGCTGGGGTCTCACACTGCTCACATAAGCTGCAGCTGTCAGAGTGGGCGGGCACAGATTGAATACACTGGTACTCATAAGAAATCTCATTCTGTAACTGCTCATATTAATATCAGGATTAAATGGTGGTTCTGTTGTGGATTTTCAAAGTAAGTATTCTGGCCTCATTTGGTTTAAGAGATCAATTTAATAGTGTATATAGCTTGTATTGTGAAATCCAAAGTCAAATTTGCTTCAAAGCACCTATTTAATTGAATGGGACAGGAACCGGTTAGGTAAACAATGTAATTCCCCATTTCCTTTCGTCATCATGCATCTTAGAATTGGAAAGTAGTCGGAAATTGTTGAGATGTCATAAACATATTAGAATATAGATAGAGAATTCAAAAATATTAAAATAATTCTAAAATATTACATTTAAATAATTAATTAAATTAATACAAATTAATAAATTAATTATTAGAATTAAATAGTTAACATAATTCTAAAATATTAGAATTAAATAATTAAAAAAATATATAATTATTTAATTTTATTATTTTAATTATTTAATTTTAATAATTAAAATATTCACATTTAATTAATAATAATCAATAATAAAATTATTAGGATTACAGAGTTACAACAATTCTAAAATATTGAATTAAATAATTAAAATAATTAAATTATTAACAACAATATATGATAATTCAATTATTAACATTAAATAATTAAAAAAAATATTATAATCAAATAATTGAATTATGATTAAAACAATTCTAAAATATTATAATTAAATATTTCAAATAATTAAGTTAAATTATTAATACTAACATATAATTAAATTGTTAATTTAAATAATTAAATTTTAAATAGTAGAATTAAATACTGTAAATAATTTAATACAATTATTAATTAATAATGAAATTACTATAATTAAATAATTTAAATTCTAAAATATTTAAATATTTTAAATAAATATTAATACTCATACATAATTAAATTATTAGAATTAAATAATTAAAACAATTCTAAAATATTGAATTAAATAATAATAATAATAATGATAATAATATAATGAAATTAAAATAAAAACATTTAAAATAATTGTAAAATATAATTAAATTTAAATAATTAAATTACATTATTAATAATTAATAATTAAATTATTATAATGAAATAATTAAAACAATTATAATATATTAGAATGAAATATTTCAAATAATGGAATTCAATTATTAATACTAATATATAATAATTAATTTATTAGAATTAAATAATTTTAAAATATTGGAATTAAATAATTTAAATAATGTTATTAAACTATTTATTTATAATGACTAATTCAATTATTACATTAAATAATTAAAACAATTATAAAATATTATAATGAAATATTTAAAATAATTACATTGAATTATTAATACTAATATATAATAATTGAATTATTAGAATTAAATAATTCAAATAATTCTAAAATATTAGAATATCACTATAGTGAAAATATCCATTCTTCTATGGGCTCAAAAGCCACAAGGAAACCAGCACTCTATGTATGGCTGATGCTATCAGATGCCATATCATAAATGAAATTTTTCAATCTAATTATTACTTCATTTTAAACAATCTTATATTCATTCTCTAAGCTGATATTGTTTAGTTTTTCTTTAAAAAATATTAAAGTGAAATAATTCTGTTCTAGTATTCAATTCAATATTTTGGGGGTTTTTTCCCAATATGAATGTGCAATAGGTGATAAATGAATTCCTGTAAAATTTGCCCAAATAGTCCTGAATAAAAATTGAAAATATTGATGTGAATATTTCTTGCTAAATGTTTGAACATGACAATGGAACTGAGTGAGTTTCAGAATTTTTTGTTCTAGTGATAAAGAAACTGTTGTTACACTAAGTCAGAAGATGTCACTTGTCTGCGCAGGTAGCAGGTAGGTTCCTGATGCTTTATCACACAATTACATCAGAAACGGATCATGATTGTTTTGCTATTCTTTATAGCTTGGAAGAAAGTGCTATGGAGGTTGAGACAACCCACTAAAAATAAGTGCTTCAGAGTATGCTGGTGGAAGAGAAGGGCTTTTTTCTCTATGAAGTTTCAGTCTATCTTTGTGTGTGGTTGTGTCTCCTACTATTATTTCTACCAAAAAAAAAAACCAAACAACCAAAAATGCTACTACTGCTTAACTTGTCAATCAATATTTTCCATGCAAGTGCAGGTTCCTATACTTAGCACATGGCAGGGAACTCACCAGTCCATGCCAACTTGTTATCATATGCACATTTACAGCTTTATTTATTTTACCTTTTTAATTGTGTAAATGTTTTATTATAAATAGCGATAATTTTACTTTCATGAAATGCAAATATTTGGCTTCTGTGAGAAAGTATTTATTCTATGCTTCACAGATGGATTTGGCTTTCAACAGTTTTTGAGCCTAGGAACATAAACATAGGTTCATCTACACTGTAATGTTATTACTATGTAATGGTGTTTTCTCATCAATACCATTTATCACTTTATAACTATTTCTGAATCTCCTGTAGACTTGTAATGAGTGATAGCAGAATACAAGCTCCCAAAAACTATTGTCTGCAGCATATCACCAGTATTATAGACCTGTCTCATCTTCTGTGCGGGACTTCCCCTATGACTACTGCCCTTACGAGTGTCCTGGCGTTTCTCATTGACATCATCTTCCAAGGCCTTCTAAGAAACTCTTTGATACACTTCTGTGTCTGAGTATTAAGACTGCACTGCATCCAGTAAGGCTATGTTCACACAGTGCATCTTTTCTAACCACAAAGATGCAGCGTTTTTGACCCCCAAAACATACCAGCAGCAAAAACACATGCGTTTTTGATGCTTTTTTGCCACATTTTTACCGTATTTCCCCAATGCGGTTTTTAAGTCAAATCTATTGACTGAAAAGGCTCAAAAATGCTGGAAAAATGCAAAAAGAATTGGCATGCTGCATCTTCAAAAATGTAGCCAAGATGCAGACAAAAATACATGCTCAGTGTGGACAGCAAAGTTGAAATCTTATAGACTTTGCTGAGAGAAGGAAATGCATGCATTTAGGTGCATCTTTGTGACCTCAAAAATGCACCAAAAACGCAATAAATGATACACTGTGTGAGCATAGCCTTACCGTTTGTTTGGAGTTTGCCACCATCCAGTTTCTTCTATTGCTAGCTGTGAAGATCACCTAGGCAGGGTAACAACGCAAGTGTGTTTATTTCTTATTTCCATGGTCTTACAGCAACTTTGGGTAGATGGACAAAATGAGATGTCCCCACTTTATGAGATCTGAAACTGGGACTGATAGTTACACTTCCCCCGTACCAGGCGAAACCCACTGTCTCCCAACTTTTGGTTGGCCAACAGCTTTTGTATCTCCCTCCAGTATAATCTGTAGTCACAGCCTATGCTCCTTCAGATGACGGATACCATAACTGTGACATGTGTATGCTGCTCCAGGCAACAACAACAGTCCTTATGCTCCTCCAGGCAAGGGATATTACTACTGTAGCACATGTATCCAGCTCCAGTCATCAACAATAGTCTTTATGCTCCTCCAGAAGATGAATATCACAACTGTAGCATGTGTATCCAGTTCCAGCCGGCAACAATAGTCCTTATGATTAGAGGTGAGCCACCCTCCTAGCGTTCGAGTTTGGTTCGGTTCATCGAACAGAGGCTCTGTTCGACGAACCACTCGAACCCCATTGAAAACAATAGAAGGCAAACACAAACACATAAAAACACATTATACATGTACACATACAGTTAATAAACATTGCCATAACACTTACAGGTCCCTGCGACGCATCTTGCACTCTGTCTCCCGCCGCTTTTCCTTCCGATAATCACTGCGTCCTCCCGATAACCAGCACTGATGATAGGACCTATCGTGACATCAAAATAGCATGTAACCAGTCACGTGTCTATTATCTCATTGGCTACAGACTGGTCACATGGCTAGACGTCATGCTAGGTCCTGTCAGTGCATCTCTCCGGTACGCGGTGATCGTTCCAGCATCTCCGTGTACCAGCGAAATGCTCTGGCACATGGTCAGCTTCCCCGCTCCTGCATGTGGGCGCTCTTTACAGAGTCAGCCCACATGCAAGGACTGGATGCCACAACCGTTGAATAACGGAGATCACCGTTGCTTACCGTTACCTTCCTCCCATGCAGTGCTGTCTGATGTAGCAGAGCTGCATGGGTTGAAGGAAAAAGAAGACAGAAGACCATGGATCGTGGAGGGATGAGAGGAAGTAATAAACATGGAGTCTCTAATGTGTTTGTGTATTTATTTCTATTAAAGTATTTTTTCTCTGTGTCGTGTCTTTTTTTTAACCCTTTATTGGAGATTCTTAATGACCGGGTCAAACTTGCCTGACATTAAGAATCTCTGGCTTAATACTAGCTAGTAAAACAAAGCTAGTATTAACTCATTATTACCCAGCAAGCCACCCGGCTTCGGGGCTGCTGGAAGAGTTGGATATAGCGCCAGATGTTGGCGCTTCTATGAAAGCGCCATTTTCTGGGGCGGCTGCGGACTGCAATTCTCAGCAGAGGGGTCCAGAAAGCTCGGGCCAACCTGTGCTGCGGATTCCAATCCCCAGCTGCCTAGTTGTACCTGGCTGGACACAAAAATGGGGCGAAGCTGATGTTGATTTTTTTTAATTATTTCAGGAAATTCATGAAATAAAAAAAGGGCTTCCCTATTTTTTTTAGTTCCCAGCCGGGTACAAATAAGCAGCTGGGGGTTGGGGGCAGCCATACCTGCCTGCTGTACCTGGCTAGCATACAAAAATATGGCGAAGCCCACGTCATTTTTTTGGTGGGCAAAAAACTCCTGCATACAGTCCTGGATGGAGTATGCTGAGCCTTGTAGTTCTGCAGCTGCTGTCTGCTCTCTTGCATACACTAGTGAATGGAGCATGCTGAACCTTGTAGTTCTGTAGCTGCTGTCTGCTCTCCTCCATACAGACAGGCAGCAGACAGCAGCTGCAGAACTACAAGGATCAGCATACTCCATCCAGGACTGTATGTAGGAGTTTTTTGCCCCCCCCCCCCCCCCCAGAAAATGACATGGGCTTCGCCCAATTTTTGTGTCCAGCCAGGTACAACTAGGCAGCTGGTGATTGGAATCCGCAGCTCAGGGAGCGTAAGCTTTCTGGGCACCCCTGCTGCGAATTGCAGTCTGCAGCCGCCCCAGAAAATGGCGCTTTCATAGAAGCGCCATCTTCTGGTGCTGTATTTAACGCTTCCAGCTGCCCTGGTGATGGGTGGCTCGCTGGGTAATAATGGGGTTAGGGCTAGCTGTATGTTATCAACTGGCCCTAAGCCCGAAATTCATGGTGTCACGCCAATATTAGCCATGGTCACCATGAATTTCAAGTACAGATAAAAAAAAACACAACACACAGAAAAATATTTTTATTAAAAATAAAACACAACACAATTAGTGACTCCATCTTTATTGAAATAAAGAACCCCCCTCCGCAGTAATCCTGGGTCAAGGGTCCCGCGCCATCCAATCCAGATCCAATATCATCAGATCGGTTTGCTGGAAGGCAAAGCGATCAGATGATATGTCAGGTTCAAGGGCCTGAATCACATGACGCAGCAGCTAATTGTATAAACGGCTTTTATGCAATCAGCTGATGCATCAGTGCAAAAAAACCCCAAAACAAACTACACACTTCAGTGCAGACTCCTGTCCGACAGCATCAGCTGATAGTTTAGCCGGGCGGTAAAAGGCCGGCCTCACCGCTCCACTTATAGTGTCAGCTCATTCCGTCAGGTGACCGCATCAGCTGATCATCGCTAGGTCTGAGAGAGAGAGAGAAGAGAGAAAGAAGCTAGAGAAAAGAGAGAGAAAAGAGAGAGAAAAGAGAAGAGAGAGAGAGAAGAGAAGAGAGTGAGAGAGAAGAGAGAGATAAGAGAGAGAGAGAGGAGAGAAGAGAGGAGAGAGAGAGAGAGGAGAGGGAGAGAGAGGAGAGAGAGAAAAGGGAGAGAGGAGAGAGAGAGAAGAGAGAGGAGAGGGGAGAGAGAGAGAGAGAAGATAGAGATAGAGGAAAGAGAAGAGAAAGAAGTGGAGAGAAGAGAGAGAGGAATGAGAGAGAGGAGAGAGAGAGGAGAGAGAGAAAAAGAGAAAAAGAGAGACTGAGAGAGAGCGAAAGAGAAAGAGAGAGAAAAAGAGAGAGAGAGAAAGAGAAAGAGAGAGAAAGAGGGAGAGAGAGAAGAGAGAGAAGAGAGAGAGAAGAGAGAGAGGAGAGAGCAATGCAGCCTCATTCCGTGAACTGCTCCGATTTTAGAGGTCTGTCCCGCGGCTCACAGCTGATGTCCGGCTCCTCCCCTCAGTGCATAATTAAATAAATTATAATTAAATAATAATTATAATTTAAATAAATTCTTTACCGGGGCAGCCGGGACTTGGACTCGTGAACTAATGCTTCTTAGGCGAGAGCTCTAACCATTGAGCCACTGCTCTAATAAGAAACATAGGCAGATTTGGTAATCTTTAGCTTTAGATTCTATACTGCAGTAGAGAATCTAGAAGCAGATTGTTCAGCTGCAAGGATGGGTGGATGCGTGGATGAGTGAATGCGTGGATGGGTGGATGGGTGGATGCGTGGATGCGTGGGCAAACACCGGCAGTACCGCACTCATCACCGCAGGCACTACAACCACCATCATCACCGCAGGCACTACAACCCCCACCATCCTCCCCTCAGTGCATAATTAAATTAAATTAAATTATAAATAAATAATAATTATTATTTAAAAATAAATTAAATTCTTTCCCGGGGCGGCCAGGACTTGAACTAATGCTTCTTAGGCGAGAGCTCTAACCATTCAGCCACTGGCTCTAATGAGAAACATAGACAGATTTGGTAATCGTGATGTCTGCATTGCAGACTGAAGTCTCTGGTGACAGCACAATTCACTTCAGGTGCTACGTGGAGAGGACACAGCGCTCGTGTTCTACGGTACTCCCTGTCATCTTCATGTAGCAGAGCTGACAGTGTCGTGTGGATTACTTCGGACCTGGATTGTTGTTTGGGGATTAATAAAAAGGTAAATGAGGTGTTTTTTGTCTTATATTCCAAATAAAGGATTTTTCGCTGTGTGTGTTTCTTTACTTTAACTTACAGTTTAATCATGGAAGGTGTCCCGGGGAGATGCCTTATTACCCTTATTACCCTGATTGCCACCACACCAGGGCAATTCAGGATGAGCCAGGTAGAGTCCCGGGACTGTCGCATCTAATGGATGCAGCAAATCCGGGAGGCTGCTGGCTGATATTGTTAGGGTGGTGGGCTCCCCATAATGTGGTGCTCCCTATCCTGACAATGCCAGCCTCCAGCCGTGTGGCTTTATCCTGGCTGATATCAAATATGGGGGGAACCCCATTTTTTTTTTTGTTATTATTTATTTATTTATTTATTTATTGTACTGCACGATATAAACCCGCCCGCCGGCGGCTGTGATTGGTTGCAGTGAGACAGCTGTCACTCATCGTGGGGGCGTGTCTGACTGCAACCAATCATGGGCGCCGGTGGGCGGGGAAAGCACGGAATAACTAATTGAATAATGAAGCGGCAGCCATTTTCAAAAGAGGAAATGCCGCTGGAGATTTGAGACAGCCGTGCAGCGAGACGCCCGTGATCGGTGAGTAGGAAAGAGAGAGGGACTGTGCTGGGGACACAGGATGCATGCAGATACGAAAGGTGCGCTCATACTTACTATGAAAAGCCACACTTTTGGTGCTCGAACCGTTCTCGAACGTAACTCGAACTGCCAACCTTTTAGCAAATCGTTCGAGTTCGTCGAACAACTCGAACACCCCCCAAAATCACTCGAACATGAAATTGGCGAACGTCGAACATCGCTCATCTCTACTTATGATGGTTCCTCAAATCCAGATGATGCATATTTGTTCCATACATGGTCTTACAGCAACTATGGTCCTTATGCTCCTCCAGGCGACAGATACCATGACTGTAGCACATGTATCCTCCAGTAAGCAACAATAGTCTTTATGCTTCTCTAAAATAAAAATAAAAATACTATTATTCTCTACATAATGGATATCATTATTGTAGCTTGTGTATCCAGCTACAGCTTGTCTATGACTAAGGGCCACAATGGCCAGAAACGCGTAAGACGCTTTCTTTTTAAAGAAAAAATTTTTTTTGGATGTCATTCTGATGATTGGTATTTTAATAATTTTTCAATAAAATGAATTTTTAATTCACATCTATCTCGGACGTGTTGCTGGATCAGGAAAGGAATTTCCACCACTTGCTATCCAGCTACAGCCAGTAACAATAGTCCTTAAGATAGTTCCTCAATCCAGGTCATGGTTATCATGACCGTAGCACGTGTATCCAACTCCAAACTTTATAGTCCATTCATAGGCACCAGGACCTGGCCGCATCAACAGCTTCTTGTCCCTCCACGTCACAGCGTCAACTCCCTAACTAAATGTGTGGCTTATTGTTCTACCTCTCCTGGGATCAGCCCCTTGGATGGGCAGAAGTACTTATCACACCCACCCCCTTAGATATTATCTACATGAAGCTCAAAGTATTAAGGTTCTGGAAGCTCAGTCTCTGGCCCTATCTGCAGAATTGTGTATAAGGCTATGTGCGCACTTTCCATTTCCACCTGCATTTCAGGTGCTTTTTAGGTCCATTTTCAACTGCAGCGTTTTCATGCCAAAAGGCATGCGTTTTGATTTTCCAACAAAGTCTATGGAAAATGGGGATTTCTAGTCCGCACTTTGCGTTTCCATACGCAGCATTTAATTTGCATAATTTGTGGCAAAAAACATGCATTCAAAGAAGCAGCATGTCAATTGTTTTTGCCATTTGGGCTGCGTTTTGCTAACATTGAAGTCAATGAGAAGCAGGAAAAAGCAACCAAAATTCCAGCATTTTACCTGCTTTTTAGCTGCAGAAACAATGAGTTTTGGAATACTAAAACGCATGCTTTTCTGACATCAAAATAATGGAATAATATGTCCCTTTACACACACACATTTTTTCCCCTTATTTCATAGTGTTTGTATGTTAAAACTTTATTTTGTTATGTCTTTGTGTTGAAAACGCATCTGACTTTAGGCAATGAAAAAGCAAGTAAAAAGCGCTGAAAACGCATATTTACCGCATATTTACCACGTATTTACCGCGTTTTGATGGTCAAAAGCAACTTTGGCAAAAGCAATTTCTGCCAAAATATGCGTTTTGAACTGCAACTAAGGCGACACAAAGTGCTCACATAGCCTTAGAGAAGCTCCTGCAAAGAGGAAAAAAAGAATCAAAACTCCCCAGCAGATGCAGGACAATGAATCCTATTTTAGGCTTGATTACTTTAGAGTCCATGGCAGCCAACTAGGATGACACACTGTTACAACCCCTTCCTCCTTCAAATTGTGTAACTTAAACTGATGAGCAAGCAATTTCTAATAAAACACAACAACAAGATTGACACAACCGGCGCTCTGTGCTGTAATAGGTCCACTCCACGTCCATTGGTCCAATAATCTTTAGTCCATGCCCAGCTCTTCAGACTAATGTTTCCTCAGACTCTTGGGTAATCCATCTTTTGCTGTAAGCATAAAAAATTTGTACTTGAGTGTGTTCACATTATGCTACAATCTGCTGTGGATTTTAGAAGCTACACCTAAGTTCTTCTTCAGCTCTACCATTTTCCACTTCATCTGTCCGCCTCGTTTTGGGGCTTCCAGTGTGAACTGCCTTGCTTATATGCCTGTAATCCAGCGTAGCCTTTTGTCTGGGTCCTTACTGTTCCATGTGCCTTCCACCCTGCTGTTCAAATTCCCTGGGTCCATATGTCCAACTTGACCGGTGGCTTTTGAATTCACCTCAACAGGTGAGCTCTAACAACTAGATATGAAAGAAGCTTGTATTACTAATTGTAGCTTCCATTCAGAACAAAGGTGGCAATTGTAATAAGGCCTTGGCGCCTGAGGATGCAGAGAGGATGGGAAAAAAGAACTTCTGCCATATAACCAGTATTATAAATGGCACATAGTATCCTGTTTCCCTGAAAACAAGACCTATCCGAAAAAGAAGTCCTAGCATGATTTTTCAGGATTTTTGAGGATGCTTGAAATATAAGCGCTACTCCAAAAATAAGTCCTAGTTACTTTTTATAAAATAAAGTACATTTAAATAGTGTCCAGGCAGCTATACATGTAAAAATGTAAAATAAATTGACAATAGAATGCTGAAGGACAAATAGACCTTTCACTAAAGACACCCCCAAACAAATCACACTCAAAAGACCCCACGAGACCCAAAATAAGGGTTGGCAAGTGCCAGGATCTCACACACAGATCGGGTACTGCTAGCGTCATTGCACTCCTGAGCCCATTATATTAGAGCATTGTTTCTCAACTCCAGTCCTCAAGACCCACCAACAGATCATGTTTTCAGGTTTTCCTTGATATTAGACAGGGAATAATTCCATCACCTGTGCAACATTAAGGAAATCTGAAAGCCTGCTTGAGGAAAACCTGAAAACATAATCTGTTGGTGGGTCTTGAGGACTTGAGTTGAGAAACACTGTATTAGAGCATTGTGGCTGCTTCTGTTCACTAGTGGGAGCCAACTGATACAATTTGCTGTAGTGGAAAGCAGAAGAGAGCAGTTGGAACACCAAAGGACATGAGAGCATGTAACGTGCCTGTGACATGATTGACGCCAGCAAGACTACCCGATCTGTGTGTCAGAGATCGGCACTTGCGAACACTTATTGTTTTGTGTCTCGTGGGGTCTTTTGAGTGGGTTTCTTTTGCAGGTGTCTGCTTTTCTTAGTAAAGAGTCTATTTACCATTTACTACTGTAAAGTACCATACTAAAACAGATGAGCAAGAAATATACCATACTAGTATTTTGAGCCCCAGACAAGATAAGTACGAAAAGAAAGAGCTATTGCTTTGAGTTCAAGAAAGGAATTGTGACGGATTCTCAGGGAAAAAGTCTTACTGCTTTGTGCAAAGAGAAGCTGTTGGATATTCGAATGAGCCAAAAATGGCGAGCAGAGTATGATAACCTCAGTCAACAGGTTACAAGTAGAGATGAGCGGTGTTCGAAGCGAACCGTTCGCCAATTTCAAATTCGAGTTGTTTTGGGCAATGTTCGAGTCGTTCAACGAAGTCGAACGATTTGCTTCACGTTCGACAGTTCGAGTTAACGTTCGATAACGGTTCGATCATCAAAAGCGTGGCTTTTCACAGTAAGGCAATGTGCGCACATTGTGTATTTGCATGCGTCCTGCGTCCCCAGCACAATCCCTCTCTCTTTCCTACTCACCAATCAGCTGCATGGCTGTCACAAAGCTCCGGCGGCTTTTTCCTCTTTTGAAAATGGCTGCCACTCATTATTCAATCTGGTATTCCCTACTTTCCCCGCCCACCGGCGCCCATGATTGGTTGCAGTCAGACATGCCCCCACGCTGAGTGACAGCTGTCTCACTGCAACCAATCACAGCCGCCGGCGGGCGGGTCTATATCGTGCAGTAAAATAAATAATTAAAAAAAACAAACCTGCGGTTCCCCCCCAATTTTGATACCAGCCAAGATAAAGCCACACGGCTGGAGGCTGGTATTGTCAGGATGGGGAGCGCCACGTTATGGGGAGCACACCACCTTAACAATATCAGCCAGTAGCCGCCCAGAATTGCCGCATCCATTAGATGCAACAGTCCCGGGACTCTACTCGGCTCATCCCGAATTGCCCTGGGGGCAATCGGGGTAATAAGGAGTTAAATGGAAGCTTATAGCTGCCACTAAGTCTTAAGCCTGCTTTACACGAGACGATAGATTGTGCGATAGCACAATCGATCGTACCCGCCCCCATCGTTTTTGCATCACGGGCAATTAGTTGCCATTGGCGCACAAACTCGTTTACCCCCCGTCACACATACTTACCTTCCGGACGACCTCGCTGTGGGCGACGAACGTCCACTTCTTGGAGTGGGCGGGACGTTCGGCGTCACAGCGACGTCACACGGCAGGCGGCCAATAGAAGCGGAGGGGCGGAGATGAGCGGGATGTAAACATCCCGCCCACCTCCTTCCTTCCATTAAGCTGTCGGGTGCCGCGGGAGGCAGGTAATGCTGCTGTTCATCGTTCCTGTGGTGTCACACGGAGCAACGTGTGATGCCACGTCAACGATGAACAACCTCCGCCATTTTAATTAAACAATTTTATGAAACCTAGCGACGAGTCCACGACTCACGATTTGTGAGCGTTACTGCGTCGCTAGGAGGTGTCACACGAGACGATGTCGTGCGGTATGCCGGATGTGCGTCACGAAAACCGTGACCCCGACGACATATCGCACAATCTATCGCCTCGTGTAAAGCCCGCTTTAGGTTAATCATGGCAGGCGTCTCCCCGAGATACCTTCCATGATTAACCTGTAAGTGAAACTAAATAAACACACAACGACATATCCTTTATTTGGAATAAAAGACAAAAAAACCCCTCTCTTACCACTTTATTAATCCCCAAACACCCATCCAGGTCCGAAGTAATCCACACGACGCTTTCAGCTCTGCTACATCAAGCTAACAGGGAGCGCCGTAGAACACGACCGCTCTGTGTCAGCTCCACGCAGAAACTGAAGTGAGCCACGCTGTCACCGGAGACTTCACTCAGGTAGTGCTTGCGTGTGTGTGGGAAAGATGATGGGTGCGGTAGTGCTTGCGTGTGTGGTGATGATGATAAGTGCGGTAGTGCTAGGGTGTTTGCGGTGATGATGATAGGTGCGGTAGTGCTTGCGCGTGTGCGGGGATGATGATGGGTGCGGTAGTGCTTGCGTGTGTGTGGTGATAATGAAGGGTGCGGTAGTGCCGGGGTGTGTGCAGGGATGATGATGAGTGCGGTAGTGTTTGCGTGTGTGTGGTGATGATGAGTGCGGTAGTGCCTGCGTGTGTGTGGGGATGATACCGATCAGATGATATTGGATCTGGATTGGACATCGCGGGACCCTAGACCCAGGACTACAGCGGAGGGGGGTTCTTTAGTTCAAACAAGATGGAGTCACTAATTGTGTTGTGTTTTATTTCTAAAAAAAATATTTTTCTGTGTGTTGTTTTTTTTATCTTTACTAGAAATTCATGGTGGCCATGTCTATTTTGGTGTGACACCATGAATTTCGGGCTTAGTACCATCTGAGAATACAAAGCTGGTATTAACCCCTTTATTAACCAGCGAGCCACCGCCATCACGGCCACTGGACGAGCCGGATAAAGTGCCTGGAAATGGCAGTAAGAAACAATGCGCCATTTCTAAGGGTGGCTGTGGGCTGCTGAGAATCCCAGCCCCGGCTGCCTGGCTTTACCTGACTGGCGATCAAAAAACGGCGGGAGCCCACGCATTTTTTTTTTAACTATTTTTTTAAATAAAAAAAAATAAATGGGCTTCCCTGTATTTTGATTGCCAGCCAAGGTAACGCCAGTCAGATGGGGCGGCAACCAGTAGCTGTCTGCTTTATCTGCGCTGAGAATCAAAAATACCGTGGAGCGCTACGTCATTATTTTTAATGATTTCTTTTTACAGTACTGTGATGTCCAGCAATCAAAATACAGGGAAGCCCTTTTGTTTTTAGCTATTTAATTAAATAATTAAAAAACAAATACGTGGGCTCTCACTGCATTTTTTGTATTGATAGCTAAGGGTAATCCATGCAGCTACTGGCTGCTAACCCCACCTGCTTGGCGTTACCTTCACTGGCAATGGAAAATCCAGGGAAGCATTTTTTTTTTTAAAGTTTTTTGCCAAAAAACTAAAAAAAAAACAAAAAAAAAATGGGCTTCGCCATATTTTTGTATGCTAGCCAGGTACAGCAGGCAGGTACGGCTGCCCCCAACCCCCAGCTGCCTATTTGTACCCGTCTGGGAATTAAAAATATAGGGAAGCCCTTTTTTTAATTATTTCATGAATTTCATGAAATAATAAAAAAAAACAAAACGACAATGTAATGCCTGATTGGAGCCACAGACTCAGACTGGCTGTAAGGGGAGTCTAGAGAAAAGCCGCTCACAAAGCAGGACCCCAAGAACTCTGCAACCCTTTAACCTCTATACAGGAATTTGGAATTACACAGAGCTCCAGAGATCACTACCTGTGGTAGGCTGTAGTCCGTGGTCGTCAGGCAGGGTCAAAAACCAGGAGATGCAAAACAGGAACCGAATCGGCAGGCAAGGGCGTAGTGAGGAGACAAAGCAGAGGTCAAATCCGGAACTGGCAGCAAGGTACAAAAACAGCAGGCAGAAGGGTAGTCAAAAAACAAGCAAAGGTCAGCGCACAGGAATCAACATACAAACAGCACATGAGCCAGGAGTACAGAACCATCTCTGGCAGTGGTCATGTGACAGGAGGGGAAATAAGAAGGATGTGGTGTCTTCCCATTGGCTGCAGGTGAATGTTGGCAGCTTCAGCTAGAAGACACACACGCCACCTACAGTCAGCCAGTGGTACTGCAGGTTCCAGGGTAACCCAGCCTAGTGGATGAGCGGAGCCTGTGCTCCGCAGAGCCACGAGCACCGACTCCTCTCCCATCACCAGCACTATCCATGGTGGGAACATGGCGTCGTCTGGCGATCGGAGCAGAAGTCGCAGGAGCGGGCTCCGGTGGGGACGTGACAGACATGGACTTTGCCCCATTTTTTTGTCCAGCCAGGTACAACTAGGCAGCTGGGGATTGGAATCCTCAGCACAGGTTGGCCCAAGCTTTCTGGGCCCCTCCGCTGTGAAGTGCAGTCAGCAGCCGCCCCAGAAAATGGCACTTTCATAGAAGCGTCATCATCTGGCGCTGTATCAAACTCTTCCAGCAGCCCTGATGTCGGGTGGCTCGCTGGGTAATAAAGGGTTAATACTAGCTTTGTTTTACTAGCTAGTATTAAGCCAGAGATTCTTATTGTCAGGCAAGTTTGACTCGGCCATTAAGAATCTCCAATAAAGGGTTAAAAAAAAGACACAACACAGAGAAAAAATACTTTAATAGAAATAAATACACAGACACACTTAGAGACTCCATGTTTATTACTCCCTCTCACCCCTCCACGATCCTGGTCTTCTGTCTTCTTTCTCCTTCAACCCATGCAGGTCTCCTACATCAGACAGCACTGCATGGGAGGAAGACGCTGCTGCTTCTGTGCAGTCTAATCACTCAGTGAGTGAGCAGAGGCTGCGGATTGGTAAGCGGGGATGTCACCGCTGCCACCATTGCAATAGTAACCTGACAGGCGGGTTACTATAGCAACGGTGATCTCCGATCACCTGATTCCCGGCGCTCCTATTCACCAGCTGGGGCATCCAGTCCCTGCATGTGGGCTGACTCTGTAAAGAGCGCCGACATGCAGGAAAGGGGAGCCAAGCATGTGCCCAAGCATCTCGCCGGTACACAGAGATGCTCAAACGAGCACCTTGTACCGGAGAAATGCACTGACAGGACCTATCATGACGTCATAGCCATGTGACCAGTCTGTATCCAATGAGATAATAGACACATGACTGGTCACATGCTATGACGTCACGGAAGGTCCTATCATCAGTGCTGGTTACCGGGAGGGCACAGCGATGATCGGAAGGAGAAGCGGCGGGAGACAGAGTCTGCAGGACGCGTCGCGGGACCTGTAAGTATAATGGCAATGTTTATTAACTGTATGTGTGTGGTGTATATGTATAATGTGTTTGTATGGGTTTGTTTGCCTGCCATTGTTTTCAATGGGTTCGAAGGTGTTCGTCGAACGTTCGACGAACGTTCGACGAACCGAACTCGAATACTAGGGGGGTGGCTCATCTCTAGTTACAAGGGAAACACTAACAAGCGCAAGTGTGGAACAGGCTGACAAAACTTATTTCCTGAGATGGAAGACATGATCTGTGAATGGGTTTCTGACGGGAGAGCAAAGCTTTTGGTTTGGCTTTGGTCATGACTATATTTGAATAAATTTTCTTTTTTGTTTTTTTTTTGTTTAAACAGTAAATGTGATATTTATGAAAACTTTATGTATAAAATTGAAAATATTCCTCTGGTAGGTCTGACAAGGTATTTAATACGTGGTCACCCTGGATTATGTTCCGGGACTCCCCGGACATAGCTGTATGGCTGAACTCATAGAGGTTGAATAGCTTGACTCTCCTCATCAGTAGAACTTCTTTTTAGAAGGTCTTGTGTTGTCTTAGATTGAGGTGGTCATCCAGACGAGACTCTACTTCTTTCCTTTTTTTTTCTTCTCCCTTTACCTTTCTATCTACATTTTCCCTTCCGTTTTTCTGTTCTTCCCCTTCCCTTTTTTTTAATTTTCCTATTTGTCTAATAATGTGTTTTTTGTATAAAGTTCTGCAAATTTAGCACGAAACTGTTGATGTGGAAGTTGTCTAATATTTGGATATGGATATTCAGTTCATCTGTGTTGCCAGTCGCTACTTATGGATAGTATAGATGGAAGAGTAGTCAGACAAGCCGGGGTCAAGAAACAGGAGGACACGTCAGGACACTGGGAGTAAGCAGAAACGCAGTCAAGTCACAGGCCTAGGTCAGAATTCCAGGAGAGTATGTATTAGATTCAGGGAGCAGACAGAGACGTGATCAGGTAACGGTCTGGGGTCAAAAGGCAAAGATCAGAACACTAACAGAGACACAAGCCAACAGCACACTGCAGAACCAGAAAATACAACTGGCAATGTCCTGGGCGAGCATGCTCAGTAAAGAAGCCTGAGCAATTACCAGGAAGGTGGGACACCTGAGTAATCAGCACCAACATGGAATCCTGTGTTGTCAAACACACTGCTAGCTTAGTAACACAGGAAAGTGCATCACAGCATCTCCAAAGGCAATATGCTCTGCACAGAGGAATTGTGACAATATCATTATGATCATTCTAAACAAATGTCTCCTCCGAATGGTAGAAAATGCTAGAGAAAAATAGTAATTGCAAATAATGTAAATGTCTGATGATAGTTTAATTCTGAAATTTGGATCCAACGTTTATGATTGAAAATTCTGTATGTTTCAGCCTTTATTAGTTGATTATGCAGCTGATTATCATTGTGGCAGAATATTGACAGATTAGCAGGAACATTATATAAATTATTAGATAACTAAAGAAACAGCAATTACCAAACAGATCATTATTATTGCTGACAGTGGGTGAGACCTGATATATAAGTGTATATTTCATGTGACATATTTGTCAGCCTGACAGCAGGTCATAGATTATTACTAAAGTCTATAAACTCTAGTACAACTAAGAGAACAAACAAATGGATCGTTCATTGAATCAAGTCTATTAATCCAATCCTCAAATGACAGACTGAAGCTAAAGTATCTTCTGTTAGACACATTTGGAGCAGAGCCAGCACAGCTAAAAAGATGTAGAATGTATGGACAAAAGTATTGGGACAACCACACATTATATCTACTGGAGCTTTCATGACATCGCATCCTAAATCCATAAACATTATTATGACGTTGGTGTCCACTTTACAGAAAAAAAACCAGCTTCCAATCTCCTTGAAAGGCTTTCTAAAAGATTTTGGAGTGTTTGTGGGATTTTTTTGTGGATGAGCATTTGTGAGGTCAGACACTGATGTTGGATGAGAGCTGCGGGGCTCATAATTTGTGTTCTAGTTCACCCCAAAGATGTTTAACCTTTGTCAGGCTGCATAATTTTGCCAAAATTTCTCGACCCCTTATCTCGGAAGGGGGTGGAGATATTTTATTGAAATTTGGCCAATATATTCTGGACCAAAACTGCTGAGATGTCACGAAATTTCAGCCCTCTGCGGCTTTTCGAAAAGAAAAAAAA
Organism: Anomaloglossus baeobatrachus; assembly: GCF_048569485.1. Taxonomy (NCBI): domain Eukaryota; kingdom Metazoa; phylum Chordata; class Amphibia; order Anura; family Aromobatidae; genus Anomaloglossus; species Anomaloglossus baeobatrachus. The sequence goes on along the minus strand of NC_134359.1, from coordinate 113,526,966 downwards.
TTGTTGCAATTTAAAAAGGGAATAGTTACAATTGTACCTATTCAGCCGGACGAAGGTTAAATTCTCCAACATCAAACTGACCCAATCAAGCCTTAATGGACCGTGCTTTATTGTAACCCCCGTAAGGGCATCCTCGCACTAACCCACTTCGTCCTCCCGGTAGGGCCGCTGGCGTACTCTCCCTTTTCCTCCTGCTGGCTCTGAGGGCCTGCCCAACGAGCACAGGTTTCTCAGGAGCGTGCTTAGGGAGCACTTCTATCTTCTGTTAAAGGGCCAGCTTACCCTAACATGAAAGTGCCTAGCAGCCTACGCGTGAGAGGCACAGGGTACTTAAGGCATTCTCCTCCTACGAGAGGTACCCGAGCAATGTGATCATCCTGTTTGAAACACAATGCTAATTGTCAGGTCCCGTTTCCCTTTCCCTGTATCCATTATCTGTGCTTGCTAACCTGTATCTGCCTGAACCTGCCATACCTGTCATTACCTGTGAGTCGCCCAGGGATGGGGGTACTTGGTCCTGGGCGGTTACAAATGGGGAATGGCACTTCTGGTGGCCGTTGCCTGGTCCCGTGCCCTGGGGACGCTTAATAAAAAGGTGTATTTACAGGGGATGTATAGTTAATGTTCATGTGACGCCACCTGCGGTAGTGCGGCAAGGGAATAGGTGCCGCTGCTGCTTATGAGGGACTGTGGCTGATGGAATCAGCAGCAAGTGTGTTAACCCCCTCCACAGGTAGGGTAAACCCCAGTGTCCTCTAGGTGTTGGAGGAGGTGAATTGTGCAGGCACAGTCTATGAGACCTCTTGGTGCTGGATGAGGTACACAGTGCAGGAAACAGGGACACACACTGCTGGTTACCATGGTGCTGAATGAGGAGCAGGCTGAAAGGAATCCACACAGGCAAAGTTCGAGTGAAACAGGGAGTCTTTACTGACGATTTTACTCACACGTTACACTCCCCTCGTGCTAGGGACAGATTCCTGGTTCCCTTTGTCCCGACTCTGTCTGTGTAGACTGGCTATGGCCCTTTCTGTGCACTTCTCTTGCACAGCTCTGTCAGAGTCCCTTGCAGACCCCGCAGCCATCTTCCTCTCCCCTGGGCACCGTGCGATAGATCCTCAGGCCTCGCACGAAGACCTGACACCCAGCCAGGTGCCCTCCTCCCTCCTTCTCCTCACTCCGTCTCTATCTCTGTCTGGACTCGTCTGGTTTTCTCCACCCCCTAACTCCTCACTCCAACTCCTCCCCTTCCCTCTCATGGACCTCACTACAGGAGGGATGAATTTACACCTCACACCGAAAACGATATCAAGGTAATTATATTAAACCAGAAACCAAAACTCGAAATTACCTAAAAACAATTTTTATTACATATATGCCACAAACACGGTACACATATTAAAATAAATAATGAGAAGAAAGGTGAGAATTAATGCACTCTACTCCTCACCCTTCCTGTCATACAGGGTCGGCGTCCTAAAGTTTACTGACGCCCCCATTCCTCATCGACTTGAGCCCTATACAGGCCCTCCACTCGCACTAAAAGAACACCGTGTGCCCTAATTTAGAAGTGGGTAAGGTGATACACCCAAGAACAGACCCATACGGACAGTATGTGACATTCAATTTCAGTCAACAATAACTTTCTGTCAATAGATGTCATAAATTTATGGGGGAGGTTCTGACTCAGTCGACTATTAGTCAAGAGGAAAAAATAAAGGATCATAAAAACTATTGTTGCATTTGTCCAGGATGTACCCTACGCGTTTCGCCCTTTTAATCAATAGGGCTCATCATGGGTATGGCAGCATAGATCCTTGACATTTATAGCACAGCTACAACCAGTAGTAGTGGATCAATACCAAAGAATTTTACTGTCAGTAAAAAACTCCTCCAGGAATAAGACCAAGATAAATTATCTTTTTTAGATAGGACCGAGGGTATGTGTATATCCCTCACCATATCTGGGGGCAATCCCGAGGTCCAAGCACAATCATATATGCAGCTGAAGTCTGGTCTCAATCAGGGTGGATGTCTTCACACCTGAGGACACATCCCGCAGTGCAGGCTCATATGCATGTGTGATAATACATATGTCCACAGGAACAATATCCCTCAGGAAAATCCTGATCCTGGAAGAGGCAAAACACCTCCGCAATGCCTGGTTAGTTGGTATCACCTGGGTAGCGATGTGTAACCGGTACGGGTGTCTGCCTGGCAAATGGGTAACTGTGTCGTAGAGCAACTGGGGGTCCCCGTTCGGTGGTTTGTCCACTTCTGTTCGACTGACGGTAGCGTGAACCCTGTGGGGTCTGGTCCTGTCTCCGGTTCTTCCTTTGCTACTGACTCTTCGGATTTTTAGGGTCAGCGAGGTCCTTGTTGGTCCCCTTGCTGTGCAGGTGTTAACAGGGCAGCTTGGAACTCTTTCCTGTGCTACGGTCCTGTACCCCATCGGTGCGTAGTTCTGGGAGTACTCCACTGGCAACTACCCTCCTCGGTACCAGGTTACTGTTACCCCGGGTCAGAACGTCTTCTCACGTCCATCTTCACTCTCAGACTTTCTCTGACTCTGTGTTTGCTCCCTTTCACTGCAGACTCCCTTATCACTACTGTCTTCCTGTGTTCTGACTCTTCCCAGTCTGCCCCTCTCACCTGGTCAACTAGTGGACTGGTGTGGCTCCACCTCTAGGTGGCCATCCTTTGGTCCGACCCTAGCTGTGTACCATTGTATGGGGGATGTTGGGGAAAAACTGGCATTACCTGGGTTTTTGTTGTTACCGTCACTGTTCTCCTAGGGCCCTAGGAGGTAGGCCTTGCATCCTTGTGGGGATGCAGAACCTTGTAGCACCCTGATGGCTTCAGGGGCACTACATACTCTCTGCATGAGCCTGAACCAGCCGTCCAGACTTCACCAGCTGTTCTTTCTAAACCTGAGCTTGTTCCTGCATCCTTGACCTCTGAGCTCAGCTGTCGCAGTTCCAGGATACGCCCTCAAGTAGTACCTGGTGGCTACCTATCCTGACCATCAGAGGCTCTAGTGAAGACAAGGTTGTCTTTTAGTTACGACCCTCCAGGTTGACCTGGTGCATGACACAGTGGGTCCACACCCACCAATGTAACATTTATGCACTGGGGTTTAGTCAAGCTGGAACAGGAAAGAGTCTTCCCTGAACTGTTCCCACAAAGTTTGAGGCTACAATTATCCAAACTGTATAGGTACGCTGAAGCATTTCCCTTCACTGGAACACTAAAAGGTGAAGGGGGTTGGTGAACTCATGAAAAAAAAACCAAGAGCATTATTCCTCTTCCAACAAACTTTACAGTTGGCATAGTGCAGCAAAGGTAAGTAATGTTCTCCTGTCATTCACCAAACCAGATTCGTCTATTAGATGTGTGGCTTATCACTCAACAGAACATATTTTCACTGCTTCAATGTCCAGCTGCTTTACACCACTCCATCCAACTCTTGACATTGTGCTTGGTGATGTAAGGCTTGCATTCAGCTGCCCGTCCATAGACACCCATGCCATGAAGCTCCCAGGTGCATAGTTTTAGTTGTGATGTTAATATCTTAGGAAGTTTGGATTCTGCAGTTATGGAGTCAGCAGAGCATTGGTGACTTTATGCACTATGCCCATCAGCACTTCACAAGTCCACTGTAACTTTACATTATCTGCCACATCCTGGTTGAATTGCTGTGGAAGTATGGAATAAATTTCATGAACTACAGTGGCATTCTATTACAACACCACAATCGAATTCAGTTATATCTTTACAACAATGAACGTTTGTACAAATGTTGTAAAGTTGAACTGCATTGCTATGTGGGTGATTATATGCACCTGTGGTAATGGGACTGAATGAAAAACCTGAATGAAATAATTTAGACGTGTCCCAATTAGAGATGAATGGACCCATTGAATTCCAGATTCACCAGGTTCAGCTGGACTTTATACAGTGTGTCTACCCATATCCTGTCCACCGCCATTAATTTGAGAACGGTGGCAGCTATAGGCATAGAAGTGGTGTCTAGGTATAGTAAAGTAGCCATGCGCTACGCAATGAAACGGCCTATTGCACCCCCTGGTGGAAAACAACGGAGTTAGCATTTTTATCTCGAAAATGGAACGAGATAGAGAAAAAAAATTGAATTACAAAGTTGTAGGGCATCATCAATTCAATACGAATCAACACCTTGCATACAGAAATGCTATGATTAGAATGTGTAAAACTCACAAGGCTGCGGACGTGAAGCGATACCTCATGGAGACCTTCCTACAAGTCATTGGATATGGTGGCTGCATGGAGTGGCCTCCACGCTCACCTGACCTGACCCAATTGGGCTTCTTTCTGTGAGGTCACATCAAACAGCAGGTGTATGCGACCCCTCCATCAACATTGCAGGACCTACGACAACGTATCACAGATGCTTGTGCAAATGTGTCACCTACCATATTGCACAACGTGCAGCAAGATACAGTATGCTGTCCAGAGTCCAGATGTGCATTGCAGCGGACGGTGGCTACTTTGAGCATCAAAGTTAAATGAGCGCCATATGCGTGACCAGCATTCAATGTTTTGGGCTGGTCATGGGTTTCATATCATAGCATTTCTGTATGCAAGGTGTCGATTCATATTGAATTGATGATGCCCTACAATTTTTTAATTCACTTTTTTCTCTATCTCGTTCCGTTTTCAAGATAAAAATGCTAACTCCGTTGTTTTCCACCAGGTGGCGCAAAAGGTGGTTTCATTGCATAGCGCATGGATACTTTACTATACCTAGACACCACTTCTATGCCTATAGTTGCTGCCGTTCTCAAGTTAATGGTGGTGTACAGGATATGGGTGGACACACTGTATAAAGTTCTGTTTGGGACCTGGACTTGACCTGAAGTTGATCCCGGTGCCTAAACACCATTGTAAGTCAATGATTGGGCAGTTCAGCTCTCCATTCACATACAGCCAGCCATAAACAGAGCATTTTTGGGGGAGGGCGGGATTTTTTTTTGGACATCCCCAGTGAGAGCCATTCAGAGACTGCAAATGGCTCACACTGGGCTGAGCACCGAGCGTACATGAGCACAACGATGCTCAACTGAATTGTTAGCTTATGTAACGCTCCTGAATTCTGAACTCGGACACTGAGTTTTCTAAAATTCTGTGATCGGTACGAACCCCAAAGTGGTTCGATCATCTCTATTTCCAATACTTTTGTTTATGTAGTTTACTCTAGAGAGTTATTGGGAATAAAGAATAATCTGCAACAAGTAATCCATCACCAAAAATCATATGTAATTAGGATTTATTTTCCCAGGAGTATGATTATTAGTTTCGTCTTAGTTGTGTATCTAGGTACCCTCTCCAGAATAGAGTGCATTTTTGGCTTCATCCCTGGCGCCCGGTACACATACCCTGCAAGCTGCCTGAGCTACACCCTGTGTGCACCAAATATACAAAATCAATTTATAAAACATGCAGAAAATGTAACATGTGTTTTAGAAATTTAGCACATGTTTGTAACAATTAAGACTCAACTAAAACATGCAGAAGTGGAAGACAAATGATTTGTAAATAGGGAGCTCGCGCCCCTGACATTCCATCACTAAGTCTCCATTACTAGCGTCTGCTATATTTCGGGTGAGGCTATTCCATTCTAGCCTATAGTTGCGGCAAAAAAAATTGTCTTCCTTATGAATCAACCATGTAGTGTTCAACTTTCATAGATACATTGCAATTCTTATCATAGGAAACTGTATTTAGTCTTGTACATTTTATTCGCTGCTGATGTATAATAATGAATTTTAAGTGGATGACGATACAAATGAAACAATCGTCTGTTTCTTCTGGATGAAAATCGAGCAATTTTTTTATACAGTTGTGTGAACTGCCTGACTGTGAATGACAATCCTCATCCAAATTCACATCTGCATGTTTTTTCTCATTATCTGACTTAAAATCAGAATAAACCTTAACCGTTTTAGGTCAATTAGGAACCAAAATAATTTATATGTACCAAATGCCAGAATAATGAGAATGTTTTAAGGCATTTTTATTACTTTTTGCAGTAAAAAGTTCCCATACATTTCATTAGTATTTGGTACCATTGCCCTTAAACTGTATGACTTGGGTCAAATGTTTTGTATCTCCTTCCACAAGCTTCTCACAATGGTTGGTTGGAATTTGGGCTCATTCCTTCTTACAGAAATGGGGTAACTGAGCCATGTTTGTTGGTCGCCTTCCTCACACTTGCCTTTTCAGCTTTGCCTATAAATTTTCAATAGGATTGAGATCAGGGCTTTGTGATGGCCACTCCAAAAAAGTGACTTTGTTATCCTTAAGCCATTTTGTAACCAGTTTGGCAGTATGCTTTGGGTCATTGTCCATTTGGAAAACCTATTTCCGCCCAAGTTTTAAGTTCCTGGCTGATGTCTTAAGATGTTGCTTCAGTATTGTCACAATCTTCTTTCCTCATGATGCCATCTATTTTGTGAAGTGCACCAGTCCCTCCTACAGCAAAACAACCCTACAACATGATGCTGCCACCCCCCGTGTTTCACAGTTGGGATAGTGTTCTTAGGCTTGAAAGCTTTCCCCTTTTACCTCCAAATGTAACAATGGTCATTTTGGCCAAACAGTGTAATTTTAGTTTCATCAGACCACAGGACGTCTCCAAAAATTAAGGTCTGTGTTCATATGTGTATTTGCAAACATTATTTTGCTTTTTTTTCTGTTTCTTTTGGAGTAATGGCCTTTTCCTGACACAGCAACCTTTCAGCCCATGTTTATACTGTACTTGTTTCACTGAGGATAAAGACACAATCTTACCAGCTTCTGCCAGCATCTTCACAAGGTCTTTTGCTTCTGTTCTTGGGTTGATATGTACATGTCTGACCAAAGCACGTTCATCTCTGGTACACAGAGCCTGTCTCCGTTCCGAGGGGTATGATAGCTGGATATTCCCATCTTGTTTGTACTTGCGTGTAATTCTTTGTACAGATTAACGAGGCACCTTTAAGTAAATTACAGATGCAAATTACAATGAAGAAACTAACAGTGGCAGAGTGGTACAGGGGGAGCTTACAGTATACATTCTACATTACATTCTTACAAAGTCACATATTATAATACTAACCAGAGGTAAATGCTTGGCAAATGAGATTTAATGTTGCTAAATGTAAAGTAATGCACCTAGGACAGAGTAATCCTATTTCTGCATATACATTAAATGGAAGTAAACTCGGGACTACAGAACAGGAGAAGGACTTGGGTATTCTGATTACAAATAAGCTGAGCAGCAGCACTCAATGTCAGGCAGCAGCTGCAAAAGCAAACAAGATTTTAGGGTGTATAAAAAAATAGATCGCAACGTTCTGTTACCTGTTGTGAATGTCATCTGAGTGGGTGCTCGTGTGGAGCTCGCTCTGGTGGCCAGGAATGGTAATGAAGGTGAGTTTGAATCTGTGATTCAGACAGGTGATGGAATTAATTGGGAATCCAGGAAATCCTATTGCAGATCAGCCTAGTTTATTTAGGAGAGCATTTTGTGCCTGGCGGTCGCCGGTGATAGATGTTCCTGCCTGCTTCTGAAGATGGCTGGGAGTTTTCCCATCTGGTTTTTCCCATTTTTTTGATGCCTAAATCTACGCCAGATAAGTTTACTGTTTCTGTGCTTAATTGCTGGATTTGTACTTAAGGGTGTTTCTGCATATTGCATTTGGTTCTGTGTTTGGTTTCTTGCATATCTGTCTTTCTGCTTTTGTGAGCAGGGCAGTTCTTCCAGCAAGAAAGGGAGCTTGCTCTCTATTCATGTTTGGATTATTTGCACTTTAGAATATTATTTGTTCTGTGATTTTGTTTCTTCCCATTATATTTGCAGTTCGGTTTGAAGTGTCTGGCACAAGAGTACCTGATGTAGTCGGGGAGGGTCCGTGTGTTCTCAGTATTTTTGATTATCAGGAGATTGGTATTTTTTGCAGGGTTTTTTGCTGGCCACTATCAGTTATCTGTCCTGTCCTATCTAGTAAGTTGGGCCTCACCTTTGCTGATCTATATTTTCTATCTGTGTATTGTGTTTTCATACATCACTGTTGTTGCATGTTTGGGGCTTGCTATTTCTTTGGGGACTGCTCCGAGGCTAGTTAGGATTCCTCATTTCTATGTTTGAGGTTTAGCAAGTTTCTCAAGCAGTGACGAGGTGTCTAGGTGTGTTAGGACATCCCACTGCTACTTCTATTGTTGTCTGATAGAAACTGAGCTGACCGCAATCACCTAACTACTCTTGTGGTTTTGTTTTTTCCTTATTAATGGGATTTTTCGTGATCATCCACGGTTACCAGATCATAACAGTTATCCCTCTATAAATCACTTGTAAGGTCACATCTGGAATATGGGATCCAGTTTGGGGCTCCGCATTTTAAACAGGTTATCAGAAGTTAGACTCAGCTCAAAGGCAGGTAACTAGATTATTACAAGGAATAGAAGGTCTCTCCTATGATGAGAGTTTAGAAAAGTTGGATTTGTTTAGCTTAAAAAACATGTCTCAGAAGAGATCTCATTTATATGTATAAATACATGTTTAGTCACTACAAAGAACTGGCACATGACTTATTCTTCCAAAGACAATACTAAGGACCAGAGGGCATTCCCTGGGAGTGGAAGAAAGACGATTTTGGCAGGTAAATAGGAAAGGGTTCTTTACAGTTAGAGTACTCAGACTGTGGAATGCCCTACCACAAGAGGTAGTAATGGCAGATACTATATTAGCTTTTAAAATACGTCTCAGCACACATAACATTGTTGGTTATTATAGATAATTAATTGACAAAGTAGGTCTAATGGTGAATTTGAACTAGCTGGACCTAGGTCTTTTTTCAACCTTTGTAACTATGTGAAGGGGAAGTTCAGATGCCCAGTCAGCCCAACGCATGTGTCGTGCAATTTGCTTCACCTGGGTCAAGATGAAGCATGTTGTGTGAAACGTGCATTGGGCCAGCTGCGTATGTTGGTAAGTACAAAAAAAATCTTTCTTTTTAACTTTATGGCATTGAAGTTTGACTACATAAAATATTCTGCCTTTTTAGTTCTGTGCATTGTGCTCAGTGAATAAGCATATAAGGATACAATATGCTTTGTGGTGACCAAATATGCTTTGCACACATTTGCCTCTATTATCAGAGTGTGATGAGAACAGGTCACCATGCATTCTGAGACAAAAGAAAATATATTATTCAAATATATTCTGCTTACACCTCATGGAGACCAGAGACCTCTCTTTTGATTCTGTCAATGCCTTATGAATATTATATAGTAAAACACTCCGAAGCCAACAGCACAGAAAAACAAGTACCATGATTTGGTATGAGTAATATGAAGTATGACTTTACAACTAATTTTAGGAACAGTATAGCAAGACCCTGACCTGCAAATGACTTTTCGGGTAGATATTTTCTTTTAATCCTACAGAGGTTGTCTAGGGCTGAAATATTGATTACCAATCCTATTGGAGTGAATTGGATCTGAGCTGCAGTACTAAAGAAAAACCACTACAATGTATACAGTGCTGTGGTGTTCTGATTCACTGGTGCTAATTACTGGTGTTGGACCCGCATTGATGTAATATTAAAGGGGTGGTCTGATACCTAGAATGTCCTTTATAAATATCTATGGTAATTTGCTTAATTATAATATACCCTACACTTCTACCTTACAGAGGAGCAGGGCTAGTCTAGGGTCATAATAGGGACATTAATTAGTGACTTCCCAGGTTTAGTCATCAGGGGGTAGTAATAGAAGTAGGGTGAGTGACGCCAGCACCGTCCCACAGTATCTATCACCACCCTCAAATGAACCATCATCAGAAGGTGACGATAGAAGCAAAGGGAGTGACACCAGTTTTGCCCCTGATGACAATTTGAGGGCAGTGATAGACGCTTGGGACCGGTGCTGCTGTCACTCATCCTGTGTTACGGGTGTGTCACAGGTGACAGACAGTTCTGTAGTGTCCGGCAATAGAAGGTCACAGCGTTTGGCTGCATAAAGTGCTCATTGACTTTCTATTATTCCTGCTGTCAGTATTCATTGTACTAGGTATTTCCCCTGCTTGGTTTTCATCCTTTTCCCTTTAGGAACCAGCGGAGCTCCTCTTCCCTTCAGCTGTTATCATCTGTATTCCCCTTAAGATTTCCCTGGACTTGTGCTGGTGATATTCAGTTCCTTCACAAGCTCTGGACGCAAGCAAGCAGCTTGCCCTCATCTGTAGGATCGTTGCTGCTCTTTACTGAACTTCTTACTGAGTCGTCTAGAGATAAGTTGTTTGCTGTTTTCCCATGTTTCTAAATTTCTGTGTGTCCTTTAGTGCCTAGTAGGGTTGACGAAGAGCTCATCTCATCCGCTCTCTACCTAGGGCCCAGATCAGGGTCAGCCTAGGGTCAGGTATCCGGCTTGGCTCATGGGTGCAGAACCCACCTAGGGCAGTGAGGTAACCCAGTGCCCAGCAGTAGGCTTGGTCAGGGTTCACCATCTCACCCTTCCCTAGAGACAGGGTTTCCCTTCCCCTTCACCGTTCGCTTGGTACTCCCCTGTACCTAGTGTGACATGCTGCTTCTATCACACTGTCCTTTCACATTTCTGAGTAAAAGAAACACTTGAAACCAATTCAACAATTAGTGTGAAGAACCATTTACACTTGCCAATATATGTTATGTTTCAGTTGCGTTCTTCCTAACCCTTATAGAATACTGCAACATAATCACAATGGTTTACAAAAAACCATAAATAGCTTTTTAACCAGTTCAAAACTGGCCTATTTATCCCCATTCCTGACCAGACACATTTTTGTTTTTTTCCCAAATATGCAGTTTAAAAAACTGTGCAATGTTTTTTCATTCAGATATTCAAGACAGTAATTTTGCATCTTTTTCGTCATGATACATGAGGCTTCGTTTCTATATCACTGTCATATTCTTGTCACAGAAAGGTTTTTACAAACATCGCTGACTGTCATGGCGCCATCGGGATCTGTTCAGACTACAGATTCAGAAACTCCACCTGATATCTTTTCTGATGTCTGTTATCAGTGTAGGCAGATTTGGGCATCGACCCATAGATTGGTGGTTCATAGGCAGAGTTAAGGTATGTGCCCATGATCAGGACTCACTTTGTCCTGAACGCAGCGTGTCCTGACCTGCGGGGCCGTGCGTCTCCTTCGCAGGTGAACGCAGGAGACCGCAGCTGCTCGTACCCACAATCAGGGTTTGGTGTGCTGCGGTCTCTCGCTTGTGTTCTCCCTACGGAGGACACATGCAATTCCACAGCAAACAGTTGACATGCTGCGGTATGGAAATCCGCACCACAGGTCAGTGTTTGCTGTGGAAAAAACAAGCACAGTGGCACGGGATTCTAGAAATCCCATCCACTATGCTTGTACTGTACACCGCAGCGTTTTGGACACAGCTGAAGCAGGCTGCATCTAAAACACTGCAAACACTGATCGTGGGCATGCACCCTTAATCTCTACTAGTCTGCTTGTGAGTCTCCTTTGATCACATGTTGTGGAGGAGCCAATCACTTCTGCTCCCCTTATATATGCTGGATAGAGCTTTCCTTCTATGCCAGCTATAGTTTATCTTAGCTGGTCTGGTGAGGTGTTGTGATCCAGACTAACTGGTGATTGTAGTACTTTTGCTGTATGTGGTTGTGGAATTAACCCTTGTCTTTTTGTTGTTACCTTCCTGCTTTTTTCTTGAGTTTCTCATTGTTGATTCCTGTGTGTCTGCAGTGTGTTAGAATTTTGGTTTTCTCCTGTATGTCTTTATCTGTGTTTCCATCTCACTACTGCCTGTCTTCCTTCTCTGGTGGAAGGGGGGAATAAGATAAGTTCTAGCCAGAAGCATAGCCAGGCATATGACTCTGGCATCTACACCATCCGGAGTAACCCTGAGGTTACAGATAGCCTAGGGACCCATAGCATAATGTACAGTATTGGAGCCCCTGACCCTTGCTTTCCTACAGTTACATTCTCTCTTTTTTTACTGATACCAGGTGATAACAATAGGAAAATAAGAATATATAATATTTTAGTTTTCCAGTTTTTTATGACCACAAAGGACCACTAAAATACATTTAAAAATGTGTTCCTTATTCAACAATAATTATTTTGTATATATTGGACAGGTTTTTTTTTTTACAGGGACGAGGCTAGTAACAGTGATTTAAATTGATAGTGGCATGTTTATTTTATTTGGATTTATTTATTTTATTTTTATTTTATACATTAAGCCCACTATAAGGCCATGGCCATGAAAGAACTTTGGGCTGTGGGAGATATTTCAATATCTTATTTTATTTTTATTTATATCCCTAAAGGCTGCTTTACACACATCGACATCGCTAGCGATGTCGCTGGTGAAAGCACCCACCCCCGTCGGTTGTGCGTCACGGGCAAATCGCTGCCCGTGGCGCACAACATTGCTAGGACCCGTCACACGTACTTACCTGCCTAGCGACGTCGCTGTGGCCAGCAAACCGCCTCCTTTCTAAGGGGGTGGTTCGTGCAACGTCACAGCGACGTCACACGGCAGCCGTCCAATAGAAGCAGAGGGGCCGAAAGAAAGTGACGCCCACCTCGTTGCCGGAGGACGCAGGTACGGTGTTGTTCCTCTTTCCTGGGGTGTCACACGTAGCAATGTGTGCTGCCTCAGGAACGACGAACAACCTGTGTCCTGCAACAGCAACGATATTTGGGATTAGAACGTATCAACGATCAACAATTAGGTGAGTAATTTTGATCGTTAGCGGTCGTTTGTACGTTTCACACGCAACAACGTCGCTAAGACGCCGGATGTGCGTCACGAATTCCTTGACCCCAACGACATCTCGTTAGCGATGTCGTTGCATGTAACGCGGCCTTTAGAATTGGGGCTGGTACATTAGCCCCAGTTACAGTGGAAATGCAGACTGCTAGCAGCACTGCAGATTTATCTGGGTCTCCTATGACCCAGCAGCTCCTGCTTATTTTCCATACACAGGGAGAGATCACATGGCCACAAAGTATGGAGGAGGAAGCACTGTCAGTGATTCCTATTACTGCATACATAGTGCTTATTTAGTGCTGTGTATACAACAATGGAGAAAGCACAGAGAGTGTCCTTTCTCTATGGGTACTCCCCACCCCACAGCTACACGGTCATACGTATCTGCACTAATTTGAAGTGACGTTTAGAATGTATAGGAGTGGGACCGCCCAAACGTTTAATGTCTATGGGGGTCCAGAAGCAGTTAACCTTTGTTCTATGGAAATTGGTCTGTGGCAGAACGCCCCTGTGCATGAAAATAATATTCATCGCTTGGTCTCCAATATTTCATCATAGAGCTCTTCCTAATGCTTCTTGTGAACCTTAAAATGCATTATCTGTGGCCCCAACATTCAATCCAAAAGAAAATAGGAAGCTACTGTGAAGCTGAGCAGTCCTCATCTTTAGCCTTTGTGGCCAGCACCTACCATCTGATGCAGATTATTCTGTCTTCACCGTCGTATACCCGCTCATGTCACCTATTAGTAACACACGGCTTAGCTGAAAAGCATTCAGAAAGGTCAACCTCATCCATGGTACAAGCTGGAGCTGTCATCCTGACACAATATCTCTGATAATGGCTTTAAACCTTGAGACATCTTCAAGAAATTTACATCATCTCGGTGTATCTAAGCTGCTGTGAGTCCAATTAGAGAACTTTTCCTCCTACCCTCCGCGTGGAAGCAAATGTTTATGAGCCTCTTACAAAAATTAGGAAGCGATCAGATGGTTTATAATATTGCCATCAAGGAATATTTAGATCATGTGCAACTTTTAGACAAATCACGTAAGTGAGGAAAATAGAAGAATAAAATCCTTTTTTTGATTTTTCTTAAGGTGCTAAGGAGCACGAAGACATAGGGTACAAGATTCATCAATGCTATTATGCCAGAATGCCGGCGTATAGAGCATTGGAAAGACGGAAAGCTTCGATGCAGGCTAAAATGTAGAGACTTTTGGCATTCTCACACCATTTTCCCCCAAGTGCAACAAAGTTGGCAGAGCTGGGGCAGAATGGGGCACGGCAACCCCAGATCATCAAATTCAGAACACGCAGTGGCATTTGCAATGCCACAAATCTTACTCCAGTCCCTGACAAGGGGAGACGCCTAAGGAGGCACATGCCATGTTTCAGATGCTCCTGATTGTTTGCTTCATAATGAATCTGAAGCATCTGACTCTTGCACGTCCCTTAAGAGGACCAACCACCAGGATTTTCATATATAAACTAAAGCCAGTGCTATACTGGCGCTATCATGCTGATTCTATACATACCTTTAGTTGTGAGATCGGATATATACTTTCTGAAATATAGGCAAGTAAAGTTTGTGAAATGACTGTTATTTGATTGATAGCAGCTGGTGAATATCTAATAGGTGGGTTGGGTTTTGCTAGGTATTCCCGCCCCTGTCTGCCTGTCCTTCCTCCCTCCTTCCTCCTCCTGTGATAAGAGATATAGGGGAGGAAGGACAAGGGGGAGGAAGGACAGGCAGCACACAGGGGCGGGAATAACTAGCAAAACCCGACCCACCTATTAGATATTCTGTAGCTGCAATCTATCAAGTAGCAGTTTATTTTAGAAACTTTATTTTACAAATTTTACAAAAAATGATTTCTTGATATCTGTGATCCAATGTCTTATTCCAGACAAATCCATTTTATTCTTATAGGCAAATGAGCTGTTAAGACCTATGGGCCTCCCTGAGAATCTGCCTCCAGAACTTATTGCAAATGAGGGGGTGTTACCAGTGTGAGACATGTAATGACCAACAATCTGCTCTCCTCATCTACATGTTGCCTAGGAGACCGACCACCACTGCTGTGTAGCCTGTGAGCTGTGTGGTGAATCTGGCCGTGATTAGGAGGTCACAGCGCGGAGATCCTGGCCAGCTTCCACCAATGCCAGAAAGCGCTGCAGAGATCCAGGCCAGCTTCCACCAATGCCAGAAAGCGCTGCAGAGATCCAGGCCAGCTTCCACCAGTGCCGGAAAGCGCTGCAGGTGCCCTGTTGTCCAGCAGCGGTGGTCGGTGTCTAAGACAACAAAAAAAGTGTTAGTATCTCAAGAACGGCTGTAAATTCTAATGAGCAGTAAATTGCAGAATTGCTTGTATGTATAAGCGCGATCCACAGGATCCATTCTGGAGATCGGAGTGATCCTTTAGTACTGATCCCTTCATCCTCATTGGTAATATGTGATTATACAGACATATCACTGTGATGTGTAGCTGGTGTTACTTGGTGCCTGTGATCACATTGCACACTCCTCTTACACTGTGCACAGCCATCCTCCAGTGTTCCTGCTTCTGTCACCAGTGTAGTGTGAGTGCACACCGTCCTCTCTCCATACACAGCGCACTCACACTCTTCACCATCTCCACTCACTCTCCCGGATTGCTGGGTGTTCAGCACCAAGACAAAGGCGGCAGAGGAGCCGCGCACGGACAGCACCCGGACCCGCCTCCACAACAACCCCCTCCCATGCACATGGAGCTGTCACTGCACGGCCCCGCCCATCGCGGCTCGCCATCCAATCAGCGTACTACATAGCCACAGCCCAATGCTACGCCTCATTTCAGGAACCAATCGGAGCAAAGCTCAGGAACAGGTCAACCAATCCCCGTCAGGGCTGCCTCCCCGGGATCGCCCAGCTGTGCCCGGCTACCTCATGCGGTGCTGGGTTGGCTGCCACTTTCACACATCGGAGTCTCCGGCATTCTAGTGACACCGCGCACTGCCCACTGAGGAGCCCGGGGAATGGAAGTTGTACGGCTGTGAGAGCCATGGCAGAGGGGCCAGACGGGGCGTGTGAGCTGTGCCCGGAGCATGGCCGGGGCAGGGAACGGAGGAGCGGGGTGACCGAGCTCAGCCTGATGGAAGCAGCCAAGGCGGCCCCCAGGAGGAGCAGCATCATCAAGGTGAGTGCCCGCGGGACTGGCACAGCACTGCACCGTCCCTGACAGCTCCTAATAGGGTCTGCCGGGTGTGCTGGGGGTATAGTCCCTGCGCTGTCTGCCAGGACTGGGATATAGCTGTATACGGCGGTAGTCAGGGTAACTGTGCACTGCCCTCACCCAGCACACTGTAAGGTGGGCACTGCTGGGCATGATGGGGGTATAGTCCCTACTAGTGTATAGCTGTATCTATATATATATATGACAGTAGTCAGGGTAACTGTGCACTGCCCTCACCCAGCACAGTGTAAACTGGGCATGATGGGGGTTGTAGTCCCTACTAGTGTATAGCTGTATATATATATGGCAGTAGTCAGGGTAACTGTGCAGTGGCACTGCCCTCACCCATCACAATGTCAGCTGTGCTCTGCTGGGCATGATGGGCGTAGTAGTCCCTTCTCTGTCTGCCAATGCTGGCAGGGATATGCTGTATACAGTGACTTCTCACAACTTCTGATTGAAAATGGCACAATAACAAATACCACCATACCCCCTAATATTATTACACCCCCTGTAGTGCAGATTAGGGAGGTGCCAGCCCCAGACACCCAGGATCTGCTTACAGAGCAGTGACATTTGTCCCTCTTGGTCAGCGGGCACCGGTGTGCCAGACTTACTTTATCTAGTGACAGCGTGATACATCTGACTATTGATAACAAGGAGAGGAAAGCCTTCACTATTGGCCCTATGGGTGGGCACAGCACATGGCATGGTGCAGGGGTTTTCAAATAAAATTATGACTATTGAACCGGCTGGTCTCATGGATGGCTTATTGAAGGGATGAATTGATTGGTGCCCGGTCTGGCTGGTATAACAGTTCATGCCACGTATTGGACGTCGCCCCATAGCTGTGTGCACTATGCTGCTAGGATTGGCAGAAGTAAGTCGGCAACTTAAGAGTCCAATGCCAACTTCTGTGCCCTGTATGTGGTGCACCCCTAAGAAAGGTGTCCACTTTTCTGCTTGATTGAGCTCAACCCTTCTGAGAGACATGGAGACCCCCTGTGTGTGGTGTCAGTTGGCAGTGCCAGCCCCTTTACTGACTGCAAGCGACAACCCCAGAGGTATTGTTATTAGTCTGCCACCTGTATTGTCTGGGAGGGCACATGTGCTGAAACCTGGGGGCCAGCGAGGCGGCCTTAGTCTGGGGTAGGTTCAAGGCCATGGAAGAGAACCACATGGGGCAAGGAAAGTTACCTGCTCCGCTGCCTTTTCTGAATATAGGGGTCACTGCTGGATACTGATTGGCCTCTGTGCACACTGCCAGCCCCAGTACTGAGTGACCAGACGCCCAATGCCACATCCAGTCTCATCCTCACTTAGAAAATTGTGCGATTTAATTACTTGGTAGTGTGAAAAAAAGATTTTCCTCGATTCTACAGGTTTCCAAACTTCTGTACTCATCATCATTAGTGTAACCTAAAAAGTGTGTATACAAGATTACTGATATCCATGACTAGTGGTGAGCGAGCACTACCATGATCAGGTGCTCCATACTTGTAGCCAGAAGTTGGATGGGCGAGAGTCGAGTACCCGAGTATAATGGAAGTCAATGGGAAACTCAAGCATTTTTCTGGGAAACCTCCTGGATAAATACTAGAGTTCCCCCATGACTTTGATTATATTGGGGTACTCGAGTTGCGCCCATTCAACTGCTTGTTATGAGTACGGAGCACCCGAGCATGGAAGTGCATGCTCATCACTATTAATGACGCTGTCCAGGTGTTAAAGTGCTAGGTGTAAGGTGCATATATATAATATTTATTTATTTTCAATACTTCTCAGTGACCCCTTGTCTTTATTGCAGTGATCACACGCTGGGCACTCACATGACCTCTGCAGCCAATCACTGTCCTCGGCAGTGCATGGCAAACAGGAAAATGCTGGGGAAGTAATAGGCTGCTGCAGTCATGTGGATATATGGCACATATTGGCTACAGCACAGTCAAAAAAATGTGCATCGGCATTGGAGTGATGGGTAAAGTAAGGGGTATTTTTAAAATCTTGGATAAACCCTTTAAATCTCTGATTAACCCCTTTAAGGTAGAATTTAGACTAGATAGATAGGTAGATTCAGAATCTGTTATTGGCAGCCGGGGTCTGGACAGTTTCCGCTCTTTGGTGCTTTGATGTTTTTTGTCCTCCTCTAGATCAGCGAGGATTTGTAAAATGGGTGAACTTTGAATTTAGATCTATTCTTTTTTTCAATCCACTTTGTAATATGTTCTGTGTCAGCCTGGAAGCGCCACTCTATGTTTGGCATCCAGCTTGCCCCTCTGGGGGTGGCTGTACAGGGTGGCACTGCCGGCTCGGTGACACACAGTGCATGCATTACATGTGATTGGAAGATTAGCATTATGTGCAGCCGTTCATAGGCTTCTGAGGATAATGATTCATGACTTACTATTGATGGGAACCCCCTTTTAAAGACTTGGCTGGCTCTTCCCTTTAACCATGGGTGGTCCATAGCAGTGTGGTGATCTGTACTCTGCTAGTATGATTTATCCCGTATTGCAGTGATTACAGCCTTATTGCGCCATCTGTTTTGGAACTATAACTCCCAACTGGTCTTGTCTGTTGCTGAAACGTCAACACCACTTATATAAGTTGTAGTTTCACAACAATCAACGAGCCATGGGGCGCAGGCCACTGGTATAAGGCAGGTGATACATTCCTAATAGGCCACGGATTCAGTTGTATAAAGACATAAGCCTAGAATACAATGGCATCTGCACATCAGCCGGAGACGTCTTCTGCTCCTATTCTACCACCTGTTGAAATGTTTTCTGGGTTTCACATTAAATAGTTTTTTTCACCACTATGGTATTGATGACGTGTTCAGGAGGTAATCAATATCAGATCAGCGGAGGTTTGACCCCGGCACCACCACCAGATTGCTTACATACCGGGGAGCAAAGCACAGCCAATGTACAGGGCTGCACCGCACAGCTGCCTCCCACCCCCGGGTACCGCAGACAGTGCCCACCAGTGTAATAGTGATGACTTTTCCTAAAAAAGAGTTCATCACTATCATAGTAGTGGGAGACCACGTTATCTTTGTGCGGGCGTTTTCACCAGCCATTTACATATGCTGCCAGTATTGCAGTGCATACCTTTACACTGAATGTGAATACCAGGTTTAGATCTGTTTAATTCTTAGTTTTATTTATAATACTGTGTAAAGCAAAATATGTTTCTATTTGTTGCAACAACAAAAAAAAAAAAGTGTTATGGGCTTTCTGCAAGCGGTAATATAGTGAGTATATATTGTGAGGTTCAGTGGTGCCAGAAACCTGAAGCATATAGCATGTAATGCACACAGCATACATATATGCAGCATACACGCAGTAATGCACACGGCATACACACAGCATATATTAATATATGCAGCATACACACAATGATGCACACAGCATATAGCATACACGTAGTATTGCATACATGCAGCATATAGCATCAATGCAATAATACACGCAGCATATAGCATCCACAAAGCTTACACACAGCATACGTGCAGCATACACACATCTTACGTGCAGCATACACGCAGCATACACACAGCTTACGTGCAGCATACACGCAGCATACACACAGCTTACGTGCAGCATACACACAGCTTATGTGCAGCATACACACAGCTTATGTGCAGCATACACACACAGCTTACGTGCAGCATACACACAGCTTACGTGCAGCATACACACAGCATACGTGCAGCATACACAAAGCTTACGTGCAGCATACACACAGCATACCTAGCTGTGCCATAGTTGTGCTGCTATCTTTCGGCATCTACAACAGTTTTCAAGTTTTGTATCAAACGTTTTCAAAGTTGTTGGTGATGTATCCAGATGTGTCTGCAGTGTCCTCGTCCTCGCAATCTCTGCTTTATCAACTCGACTCTTTACATGCTTATTTTAAAGGAGGCATCTTGTCACCAACATTTAGCATCTCTTCGCAGAATAGGCGTTGGATGTCTGATCAGGGGGGTCTGATTGGTGGATCCCTCATTGATCCCAAAACACAAGTCCCTTCCCCATATTGGAACAGTATTTTGCATACGTAACCTCTCCTCCATTCGCCCCTATAGGTCTGTGGTTGTGTGGCTGTGTATGTCAGCTGTTCACATACAGTATTCAGGGTGACAGCGGTGAAGCATGAACAGAACTGAACCATTCACTCGTGGGACTCAGGACCCCCTTTCTCAGGATTGTGAGGCTCCTATCAGCAGAAAGCCACCCCCGTCTGATCATATACATATTATCTATCCTGTGGATATGTTGATTGGGGGATAATACCTTTAATGATATATGGAAGGTTAAGGAGACAAGTGAATTGAGCAGTATATTTAGATTTGGCGTGGACCGTTCCTGGTGGTGAGACCCTGACATGTTATATTCTGGGTCGTTTGAGCCGTTGGCCAGACAGCTTCCAGTTGCACTTGTCTCCCCAGTACTTCTGCAGTGTACGGTGATGGTGCCGGGCATCCTAGCTTGTCATAGTTAGGTTCTATTGTGAGCTGTGCCCTTGGTCTTCTGTTACAAGTGCCAACTTTATGAGCACAAATGTGATTGACTTGTGACCCCTATATGTTCACACTTGTACAGCGTTCCCTGCGGCTGTTCGGTGGTGGAGAGCAGCTACAGGCGCTCCCTTGTTTACTCGTAGCCTGTACAAGGCTGTATACATGGAGCTGTGTGAGCTCCGAGGACGAGCTCAGGGGCCGCAGCTTAGTGCCTGAGGTCACGTACTACAGAACCCAATCGCTGCACAAAACCACGTACAAATCCAGGATTTATTTTGATGGTATCAGTTTGAGCAGTTTGGGATATATACAGTATATATAGTATGTTTATGACATTACTGGAAGTCATATATGTGATATACAGCGTTTACAAGGGCTAGACACTTCTGTTAATTGGCCTTTCTAGTGCGTGTATAAAAGCTGTAGGACGTGACATTAGTTGGAGATGTTAAGGAACAATTTACATTGTTTATATTTTCTAGGCCAATCTGCAGCAGAAGCCCTCCGGAGTAAGATGTGCCCCCTTGTCGCGTGTTGGCCGGCCTGTGATACCCCCATCAGTTATGAGCAGACAGTGGTGTGTTGTACCAGAGGACACTTGTCCATAGCTGCTATCTGTCATCACAGCTCAGCTCCAGTAATTGATCTGCACTCACCTGTGGACAGATGTGCTGCTCATTTTAGAAGTAAAGGCCCCGTTAGGCTAGTTTCACACTTGCGTTGGACAGCTTCCGTTGCTATCCGCAGCCTTGATGAATTACGGTAACCGTTACATGCCTCACAGACTTCTATTAGCTACAGATAGCAACGGATGGTCTTGCATTGCATCCGTCCCGCAGCGCATCAGTTCTTTTGACGCTGACCGACAGTGAGCGTCGGGCGGATGGAACGCTGCATGTAGCGTTTTTCTGCACTTGGCGGAGTGTCAAAAAAACGCAACCTGCAGGAATCCGTCAGCGTCCGTTGTTTTTATAATGGACACCTATGGTGGCGGATTCCGTTAGAATCCGTCATTTGACGGATTCCGTTAACGCAGCTGTCTTTACACAACTGCGCATGCTCAGATGTGTAAAGTCAAGGAAAAAAACCTACAACGGATTGCGTTATTTTCTACGATTTGTAGCATGCGTTGTGCCACTATATGCAACGCATCCGTTGCATGCGTCACACAACGCAATGCTACGGATCCCGTCCAACGCCAGTGTGAAACTAGACTTACAGGCAACGACATCGCTAATGAGATGTCGTTGGGGGGTCATGGAATTCGTGACGCACATCCGGCCTCGTTAGCGACATCGTTGCATGTGACACAACGAACGACCGTTAACGGTGGAAAATACTCACCTAATCGTCCATCGTTGACATGTCGTTCCTTTTCAAAAAATCGTTGCTGGTTCAGGACACAGGTTGTTCGTCATTCCCGAGGCAGCACACATCGCTATGTGTGACACCTAGGGAACGATGAACTACAACTTGCCTGAGGCCGCCGGCAATGAGGAAGGAGGGAGGTTGGCGTTTGTCCCGCTCATCTCCGCCCCTCCACTTCTATTGGCCGGCAGCTTAGTGACGCCGCTGTGACGCTGCACAAACCGCCCCCTTAGAAAGGAGGTGGTTCGCCGGTAACAGCGACGTCGCTCACCAGGTAAGTCCGTGTGACGGGTCCGAGCGATATTGTGCGCTGCGGGCAGCGATTTGCCCGTGACGCACAACCGACGGGGGCGGGTACGCACGCTAGCGATATCGCTGTGTGTAACAGGGCCTTAAAGCTGATATATTTTCTCACCCTGGCCAACCTCCTTTACTAATTCTGGACATGTCAAATGCAAAATGCAGGTTCATTTTGCAGGTGGCATGTTATAGAGCAGACTGGTACAGTGCATTGTGGAAAGTATGCAGTGTAAGGCCTCATTCAGACATATGTGTTATATCTGTTTTTTCACCATTACATCATGTACCCAATATAATCTACGGTGCAAATTCACGTCTGTGTTTTCCTGCAGCATGGATGACAAGGGCCAATACAAGTCTATGGGTCCGTGAAAAACACGTACAGCACTCGGATGACATGTGTTGTACGTATTTATCATTGAAAAGTATAGGAAAAGCTTTGTAATTCATTTATTTATTGATCCATCCATGAAAAACACTGATGACAAAACCAGACACACGGACCGGACACATGACACACTGACGACACCGATACCAGTTTTTCACTTACACTTTTAAAGGAAAGCTGCCGTGTGGAAAAATGCTATTAACCTACAGATATGGGATTAATCAGTAGGTTAATAGCATTCTGAACCTGCCCAATTCCTGCACTCAGAGCCCTGCTGCTGAGAGGAAATGAACTTTGTTTCCTCCCAGCAGCATTCTGGTTTCAGTCACCCAGGCGTTGCAGGTGTGGGTTCAGTCACCGCTCTGTGTATGGAGAGCAGCGGCTGTAACCACACCCCCCGCACTGACTGGCAGCTGACACCGCAATAGCGGAAGCTATCAGTCAGTACAGGAGGCACGGTTACAGTCACCACTCTCCATATACAGAGCTGGGACTGAACCCGCATCGGCACCAGCCCTGTGACTAAACGCTTCCGGGAAGATTAAAGTTCATTTCCTCCCGGCAGCGGGGTTTAATTTGCCGGCATCGGGCAGGTTCAGAATGCTATTAACCTGCAGATTAACCCCATATCTGCAGGTTAATAGCATTTTTCCATGTGACAGGTTCCCTTTAATACGGATATGTGAATGAGGCCTAAAGCGGGCTTTACACGCTGTGACATCGCTAGCGATAGCACCCGCCCACATCGGTGTTGCGCGTCACGGGGTGATCGCTGCCGTAGCGAACAATATCGCTACAACAGCATCACACACAATTATCTGTTCACCGACGTCGCTGTGGCCGCCGAACAATCTCTCCTTTAAGGGGGAGGTTCGTGCGGCGTCACTAAGCAGCCATCCAATAGAAGCGGAGGGGCGGAGATGAGCGGCCGGAACATCCTGCCCACCTCCTTCCTTCCTCATTGCCGGCCGCCGCGGGTACGATGTTGTTCCTCGCTCCTGCGGTGTCACACGTAGCGATGTGGGCTGCCGCAGGAACGACAAACAACCTGCGTTCCAAACGAGGAACAATTTTTTAAAAATGAACGACATGTACACGACGAACGATTTGACACCTTTTTGCGATCGTTACTGATCGCAAAAAGGTGTCACACACAACGGCATCGCTTTCGAGGCCGGATGTGGCGTCACCAACACCGTGACCCCGACGATATCTTGTTAGCGATATCGTAGTGTGTAAATGGGCCTTAACTGTGGGTATAACTAGTAAGGGCATGTGCACACTAAGTATTTACTGCAAACGTTTCTGCTTTAGAAATGTATCTTTTGGCAGGAAATATGCCGCATAAGAAAAAAAAAAGATTTTTGTGTGTGCTTTTCCTAGTTATTAGAATGGGTGAAAAACGCTGCAAAAATTGTAAAAGAAATTACTGTACATCCTGCACACTGAAACTGCTTTAAATCTGCAAGGAAAAGTAAGCAGTGTGTGCATGAGGCTTCAGAAATCTCACTCTTCTGGATTGAAATGAGGTTTATTGTACTAACAGAAAATGTGCAATCCGCATTTAAACATAATTTGACCGGTGCAAAAGTATGGGCACCCTTATCAATTTCTTGATTTAAACACTCCTAACTACTTTTTACTGACTTACTAAAGCACTAAATTGGTTTTGTAACCTCATTGAGCTTTGAACTTCATAGGCAGGTGTATCCAATCATGAGAAAAGGTATTTAAGGTGGCCACTTGTAAGTTGTTCTATTTGAATCTCCTATGAAGAGTGGCATCATGGGCTCCACAAAACAACTCTCAAATGATCTGAAAACAAAGATTATTCAACATAGTTGTTCAGGGGAAGGATACAAAAAGTTGTCTCAGAGATTTAAACTGTCAGTTTCCACTGTGAGGAACATAGTAAGGAAATGGAAGAACACCGGTACAGTTCTTGTTAAGCCCAGAAGTGGCAGACCAAGAAAAATATCAGAAAGACAGAGAAGAAGAATGGTGATAACAGTCCAGGACAATCCACAGACCACCTCCAAAGACCTGCAGCATCATCTTGCTGCAGATGGTGTCAATGTGCATCGGTCAACAATACAGCGCACGTTGCACAAGGAGAAGCTGTATGGGAGAGTGATGTGAAAGAAGCCGTTTCAGCAAGCACGCCACAAACAGAGTCGCCTGAGGTATGCAAAAGCACATTTGGACAAACCAGTTACATTTTGGAAGAAGGTCCTGTGGACTGATGAAACAAAGATTGAGTTGTTTGGTCATACAAAAAGGCGTTATGCATGGAGGCAAAAAAACACAGCATTCCAAGAAAAGCACTTGCTACCCACAGTAAAATTTGGTGGAGGTTCCATCATGCTTTGGGGCTGTGTGGCCAATGGCGGCACCAGGAATCTTGTTAAAGTTGAGGGTCGCATGGATTCAACTCAGTATCAGCAGATTCTTGACAATAATGTACAAGAATCAGTGACGAAGTTGAAGTTACGCAGGGGATGGATATTTCAGCAAGACAATGATCCAAAACACCGCTCCAAATGTACTCAGGCATTCATGCAGAGGAACAATTACAATGTTCTGGAATGGCCATCCCAGTCCCCAGACCTGAATATCATTGAATATCTGTGGGATGATTTGAAGCATGCTGTCCATGCTCGGCGACCATCAAACTTAACTGAACTGGAATTGTTTTGTAAACAGGAATGGTCAAATATACCTTCATCCAGGATCCAGGAACTCATTAAAAGCTACAGGACGCGACTAGAGGCTGTTATTTTTGCAAAAGGAGGATCTACAAAATATTCAATAATATTTAATAATAAATAAATAAGCAAAAATAATAATAAAATATTCAAAAATGCTCCACAGTCGGTACATGGAGACATATGAAATGAACCGAGGGGAAACATACCTGTTTGTTCTCTAGTACTTCTCCCCTCGGCATCTCACTAATATATATATATATATCTATATCTATATCTATCTATATCTATATCATCTATCTATATATCTAATATATATTATATACACATATATTTCATTCATGCATTCATTCATTGTAACTCAGGTTTATCGCGTCGTGACGGCAGAATGCTTACAGAATGGATTCAATGTGATGGGTCGCTTTAAAGAACGTGTAAGCAAAGTTGCTGCAGACTCAGTGTTGTAGGATATATCTGTCCAGTGTATACTGTAGTAGGTTTCTTGTTTTTTATCACTCCTGGAGAGTCCTGTAAGCAGCTAGGACAGCTGTGCAATATACCGCCAGTACAATGGCTATACCAGTACTAGTATGTGCATTGCACGTGTATAAAGGCTGTAAGACGTTAGTCGGAGTTGTAAGAAAAGAATTTTCATCATTTTTTTTTTGTTTGGCTCTTAGACCACAAAATAATCAGATCAGGACAGATCCACTCACACTAAACCCAATAAGATTAGCTGTCAGGTATGTGAGCGCTATTAAATGAATCAATAGCAGCTTTAGCGCTTGCTGTCATTGCCCCCATGAGTAGAATATCAACAGAAGAAAAAAGACAGGTATTTTGCCGCGCTTGAAGACCATGGTCTTCAAGCGCGGCAAAATACCTGTCTTTTTTCTTCTGTTGATATTCTACTTGTGCAACAGGGCTGCTGCTGGACCTTTTTGGCGCTCACGTTATGCTGTTAAAGGAGTTGTGACTGGCACAACTCGATCAGGTGAGTGCATCTGTGGCGCCCCTGACCTGGTCAGGCACCACTGAGTACTGCACCCATGCTGGGGACAGTACAATACAGGTAATCCAGAAGGCTGACCGGGGTGTGGAACACAGGCGCATAGTGATCAGGTCTCACACATGTACCCATGAGAGGACCCCTGGGGATCCCAGGAGGGGGAAAAGCCTTCACCTTCACTGGAATAGTGGAGGGGGCCAAAAGCCTCCATCTCCTCTCAAGGGGTGTGGTAAGAGAGTCTGGTTGCTAGGTGGCGTAGGCAGGCACAAAAGGGAAAAGAGAAGGAGGAGTAAACAGTCTAGAGTCTGCAGCAGAGTGTGGAGGAGTGAGGAGCAGGAAAGTGAAGCTCAGACAGGAGCAGCAGTGAAGGTCCCAGATGTGAGCCGGTTCAGAGCAGAGTCCAGGGAGCTCCGAGGAGCTGACCCCTTCCCCTGGGCTGCTGGAGTCTGACAGCGTCCGCGCAGTGGCTACCGACGGGGGAGAACGGTCAACTAGGAGTGCTACCCGAAACCCATCTCAGCTAGAGAGAAGAGCACGGAGTGGGAAGTAAGGAGACTGCTGGAGAGTACCAGGCCCAAACGGGCGGCAGATCCCGAAGCGGAGATAGATCCAGCTTTCTTTTGCTAAACCTGCCGGTGTGGGGCTCTCAAAGCCCACGCCACAACACCACAAAAGCCGCAGCCACGTAGCCACAGTTAGGGCCCATAGGTCACAGGAGGCAAGCAGCTGGAGTGGCCTGGCCCAGGCGACAAGCACACGGCGAACGAAGGGGAGAGAGGCTGCAGCATCTTCCCTGGGTGACCCCCATAGGGACTCAAAGTCGGGGTCACCCCAAACCACCAAGGGCTAAGGAAGGCGAGTTGGTAGTCACCCTCATAAAGTCAGCCTGAAGGATACCTGGTTCCCACCTGGTTCATCTCAGCTACGCCCGGGCTACTCACCCTGCCATCAAATGTGAGTAAAGCCCTTGAAAGACAGTTCTGCCTGTGTGAGTCATTCTGCGACTTGTAGTACTACGCATCTACACTGGACCCTGGGGCATGCCTCACTCTCAGGAGGCTACTACATCTGACTGCACATATCATCAGCCCCAGGCACCCCTAACCTGCAGTGGCGGTCCCCACTGACCGCAATACTGAGAGTGGCGTCACGACAAGAAGAAGATCTCCTACCTGTGACAAGAACCAGCTACGTGGAGTCCCTGAAGGTAATGCACCGACACAACACCTGTGGGGCTTCACATCTGGCGTCACGAACAGGATAAGGACTAGACCTGTTCAGACAGGTGACCATGTGCCTGGGCGGTCCGCTTGGAAAATTGGAAGCGCCGCCATCTTGCCACCATGAAAAGCGCGCCGAAAAACAACAGCAGCCCGCGCTGGGAGAAGTTACCGCCCACGAAGAGGTGTGGCTACCCAGAGATCCCCTGCAGAGTTCTGACCTTGCCAGCTATGAGAGTGGAAGCGTCCAGGGACGTCGGGACAGAAAGGGAGCCAGAAGCCTGCTGCTGGGAGAGGAGCTGCTGAAAGAGGCAGAGCGGAAACTGAACAGCTTGCTACTAGAGGCAACGGCGAGTCCACAGCTGGAGAGTCGTGCAGAAGAGGGCGCAGAAGAAATGGCGTCTGACCGCAGAAACCCAGAACCGGGCTCCGCTGCCTGGTGGTATCGGGAGCTGGCCCAGTTCTGCGACCGACTGGAGACCCGGGTCGTGGAGCAGATCCGAGAAGAACGCATGGAACTTCTGGAGATGGCTGCCGCGGTTCAGGCCTATGAGAGGGGAACCGCACGACGAGTGCCAGACCGGACGGCGACGACTCAGACCCCGATGCTGCCACCGATGGGTGAGTCCAGTATTACCCCTGCCGGCCCGGATGCCCCGACCCCTGCTGCCACGCCCGCGGTTCCTGAAGAGGCGCCCGGCGCGGCGACGCTGAGCCAGGCCGCAGCCACGCCAGGTGCGGCCCGCCAAGCCCAGGCCGCCGCAGCGATGCCCTGCTCGGCCCGCCAAGACCCGGCCGCCGCAGCGATGCCCTGCTCGGCCCGCCAAGCCCCGGCCGCCGCAGCGATGCCCTGCTCGGCCCGCCAAGCCCCGGCCGCCGCAGCGATGCCCTGCTCGGCCCACCAAGACCCGGTCCCTGCAGCGACGCCCAGCCCAGCCTGCACAGATCCCATCACAGCTGCGACGCCGATCCAGGCCGCCGCCATACAGGGCGCGGCCCGCCAAGACCAGGCCGCCGCCAAACAGGGCGCGGCCCGCCAAGACCAGGCCGCCGCCATGCCGGGCGCGGCCCGCCAAGACCAGGCCGCCGCCATGCCGGGCGCGGCCCGCCAAGACCAGGCCGCCGCCATACAGGGCGCGGCCCGCAAAGAGATTGCATCACCATTTACCCCGGCCTGCAAGGCCAGAGCAGACACCGCTCCCCAGTCCAAAGAGGTCCCTGCTAGGAAGTCCCTGATAGGAGAGGACCCCGAATACTGGAAGCTGAAGGCTGACCTAGAGGCCCAGTTCCCACAAGAGATGGTGGATCGGTATCTGCTCCCTCCGCACACCCCCAAGAGGGTTCCGGCAACCCCTGCAGCAACCACGCCAAAGAGTCCCCCGCCTGGGCCTGCTGAAGAAAGCCCATCCCCAGCACTGCCACCAAAGGAGTGCCAAGAAGAACTAAGGGGGAGAGGAGGCCAGGAAGCTGAGGAGCTGACTCCGGAGCCACCGGCAGTGGAGCAATACTCAGAGCCGGAGATGTTACCCTATTCCCGTTGGGATGAGGAGGACTTGACACCGTCTGCTGATGAAGACCAGCCCAGAAACCTCACCTGGGGCCCTGCAGGCATTGAGGTAACAGCCCAGCAGAACCCAGCCCGCAAGACAAGGCGTCGCAACAGAGCAACGCTGTCCCCTGCACCACAGTCTCCAGAGCAGAGAGAAGTCACAGCCAGAGACCTACAGGAGAAAAGGTTACTGAGAAGGTCCAAAGCCCAGGTCAGAGGACCCCTTTGCAGAGGAGTAGTAGAGGACTTTAACTTGAAAAGCGGATATGGCTTTATTGTAGCCCCTGGTATCAAAGAAGGGATATTTGTCAACAGAAGAGATGTGAGCGCTCATCTGCCTAGAGGACACCCTGGCAGAAACCTAAAGATGGGGGATTCAGTACAATTCACTATGCATGAAGGCGAAAGAGGACTGTACGCGCTTGACGTAGCACTATGTACCAGCAAACCTTACAGCCACCCCATGCTACAGGAAAAAGACAGAGATACAGAAACAGATGCAGCAAAGGAAACAGATGAAGATCAAGAAAGCAAAGACAAGGAACCTACAGATGAAACTACCTCAGACGACGACAAAGACCAAGAAAGCAACAGGTGCCGCAGCCCTACAGGCCCAAGCCCTGGTGAAATGGATGAGTAAAGTAAAGAAAGAAGTTATCAGTTAAAGTTTTGAAAAAGTTTGTTTTGCAACGTTCTCAAGTTCAAGTAATGTGCCCACAAAAACTATTGTGAGAAATAAACCTTAAGGCTATGAACTGGCTATAGCCACAAACTCTCGCAGTGTAAATAGTTACACCAAAAGGGCACCACCACCACCAGAGTCAGCCTGTTTAGGGGCTTGGCTCGTCTGCAACCAGGAGGAGCCCGTCCGTATATAGGGCCTTGGCTCACCTGCGACCAGAGAGCATGCCTGTTTATGGGGCCTGGCTCTCCACCACAAAGAGGGTACCTGGTCAGCACCAACTGTGGAGGCCGCCTCTGCATCCTGCCAGAAGAGGCTGAAGGCGCGGATCCACCAGGCCAGGTATACCCTGAAACCACCAGCCCATGAAAGCCGCCTCTACATCCTGCCAGAAGTGGCTGAAGTCGCGGCCAACGTGAAAGGGTTTTGGGTGGGTTAACGGACTTGTGGGTGGAGGGTGGTGATGTATGGTACCTGGTGCTTTTAAAAATGTTTTACATGTTTTAATGTTTTATGCATTTTAAAATGTTGTCTTGCAGCCCGAGGACGTGCTGGTGATAACTAAGGGGGAATGTGGCGCCCCTGACCTGGTCAGGCACCACTGAGTACTGCACCCATGCTGGGGACAGTACAATACAGGTAATCCAGA
Organism: Anomaloglossus baeobatrachus; assembly: GCF_048569485.1. Lineage (NCBI taxonomy): Eukaryota > Metazoa > Chordata > Amphibia > Anura > Aromobatidae > Anomaloglossus > Anomaloglossus baeobatrachus. The sequence goes on along the minus strand of NC_134359.1, from coordinate 113,496,546 downwards.
AGGCTGACCGGGGTGTGGAACACAGGCGCATAGTGATCAGGTCTCACACATGTACCCATGAGAGGACCCCTGGGGATCCCAGGAGGGGGAAAAGCCTTCACCTTCACTGGAATAGTGGAGGGGGCCAAAAGCCTCCATCTCCTCTCAAGGGGTGTGGTAAGAGAGTCTGGTTGCTAGGTGGCGTAGGCAGGCACAAAAGGGAAAAGAGAAGGAGGAGTAAACAGTCTAGAGTCTGCAGCAGAGTGTGGAGGAGTGAGGAGCAGGAAAGTGAAGCTCAGACAGGAGCAGCAGTGAAGGTCCCAGATGTGAGCCGGTTCAGAGCAGAGTCCAGGGAGCTCCGAGGAGCTGACCCCTTCCCCTGGGCTGCTGGAGTCTGACAGCGTCCGCGCAGTGGCTACCGACGGGGGAGAACGGTCAACTAGGAGTGCTACCCGAAACCCATCTCAGCTAGAGAGAAGAGCACGGAGTGGGAAGTAAGGAGACTGCTGGAGAGTACCAGGCCCAAACGGGCGGCAGATCCCGAAGCGGAGATAGATCCAGCTTTCTTTTGCTAAACCTGCCGGTGTGGGGCTCTCAAAGCCCACGCCACAACACCACAAAAGCCGCAGCCACGTAGCCACAGTTAGGGCCCATAGGTCACAGGAGGCAAGCAGCTGGAGTGGCCTGGCCCAGGCGACAAGCACACGGCGAACGAAGGGGAGAGAGGCTGCAGCATCTTCCCTGGGTGACCCCCATAGGGACTCAAAGTCGGGGTCACCCCAAACCACCAAGGGCTAAGGAAGGCGAGTTGGTAGTCACCCTCATAAAGTCAGCCTGAAGGATACCTGGTTCCCACCTGGTTCATCTCAGCTACGCCCGGGCTACTCACCCTGCCATCAAATGTGAGTAAAGCCCTTGAAAGACAGTTCTGCCTGTGTGAGTCATTCTGCGACTTGTAGTACTACGCATCTACACTGGACCCTGGGGCATGCCTCACTCTCAGGAGGCTACTACATCTGACTGCACATATCATCAGCCCCAGGCACCCCTAACCTGCAGTGGCGGTCCCCACTGACCGCAATACTGAGAGTGGCGTCACGACAAGAAGAAGATCTCCTACCTGTGACAAGAACCAGCTACGTGGAGTCCCTGAAGGTAATGCACCGACACAACACCTGTGGGGCTTCACACATCACTTTTACATGATCTTTCCCACCCAATATATCGGGTAAGACCCTATTGCGCCTTCTCTTTCCTATTTAGATTGCCCCCATGAGGGCAGTAAACATTAGTGTAGGGTTAGCGGGGCCAGCAATGACCTTGCACTTCTGCAGCTGAGGACGTGGACAGATCTGCTCCGAGATGTTCTACACATGAGCTCTGGGTACTGAATTGGGCACAATATTATGATGGCCGTATTGTTTTAGTGTAAACCTGATTCTTACATACAAATAACAGGGACCCCCTGGGGACATATGTATCATATCCAGGCCTGTTGTGGACATGTCTTTGTTTTCCATGGCTGGTGGCTCGGTGATCTGCCTAGGAGCAGCTGATTTCTATGGGGTAGAGATGTATGAGACACCCCGGTGGCAGATGGAGAAATGGGAGCTGTCACATGCTCAGCTCTGTTGTTCCAATTGTTATCGGAAGTAAATATGATGGTGATCATTTTCCTTTCTGGCACACTTGGGAATAGTCGGGGTTAAATGTAAGTGGCTTCTCAGGATATCGCTGGCAGGAACCCCAGGGCCCGATAGATCTCTCCACAATCTGAAATGACTGGGCAAGTTCCAGCAAAGTGCTACAAGATTGTTGTTATTGGATCCAGGAATAGAAAGGCACAGCAGACTATGTGGAGGTGTATGGCTTTGTCAAAGCCCTCTCTGCTTCCATCGTTCCTCCCCCAGCCTCACCACCACCCTCTTCCTTCCAAAGCCTTTGCTTTCTCTGCACCCCTGGAGATTACAGCTGCTGATGGCTGCAAACGAGCTGTTATTTTCCTGATTACCATTATTATTTTCATACATTTATTTGCATACTCTCTGTTCCATATAGTGAGAGCCGCGGTTAACCCTTTCCTGCTTGGCTGTGCCTTGCTTGGCGCTGAGTTCTGATCTCCTCCGGAATCAGTGCCGTTCTCCGATGCCTGGCACGCAGGGGGTTAAGAGGCTTTTGTTTGGTGACCAAGATATTATCGGGTTTTCGGCGTGGTCCCCGGCAGCTTTTCCTTGCTGCTAATTGAATCCTTGTGTAGTACTGTAAAATCCTATAGAATTAGAGATCAGAGTCGCAGACATTTTTACATGTCTCTTTCCTGAAGGAACATTTTGTCACTTTTAGGGTCACTGCTAAATTTATTCCCACACTACAAGAGGCAGAAATATGTATCTCCAGGAAGCTCTAGTTCATTTTGACATTAAAAAGAGATTTTCCTGATAATTCATACTGCTGAGGCCATTGTGGACACATCAGTTATTTTCCTGAGCGGTCAATGTTTTCCTATTCATTAGGACACATTTCTTACACAGTAATCATGACGGTCATGAGATTTACAGTATATAGGTTAGACAAGTTTATCTCAACAGAAACGCTCTATCAGTCCCATAGACAATGAATGGGCAGAAGAGGGTCTGCACCTGCATTCAAGACCTGTTCTGCAGAGTCCTCTTCCCGGATTCCAGAGAACGGGAACAGGATGGTGGGTCTATTTGATTGGAACTTGCTAAAAACACCCAGATACTTGCCTATGATGCTTCCACATTTTTGAATGTTTCACCTTGGTCACTAACTGGCCCAAGACATGACATTCCTTCAGATGTAGAAGTGACAGCACCCAAGCGCTCTCTTCTTGCTGAGAGGGAACACCACGGCTGCAACCAGTTAGTGTCATGATGACTTTGGGATAGCGGGGAACTGGGGCTCCTAAGCTGTCCCTCAAGCTAGGGGACGCTATGCTATTCCAAACCTCAGGGATACTTCTGATGGTGGAGAGGCCTGAGTCTCCTTCCTGGCCCTGCTCCTGACCAGTCCTGCTCTGATTCCCCCTAGGAAGGGATGAGACAGGAGTGTGTTGAAACCACAGAAAAAGACAGACAAGGGAAAAAAAAATTCTGTCACACAGCATGCATACACAAAGGTAAAGACAAGAGATTCAAGAGAAAACAAGAGCAGGAAGGCAGTACAAAACAAGCTAAAAGCACAGCTAAGCACAACTTTCACTAAAGACAGTCTCGACACCACACCTCACTGACCAACAGAGAATAAACTATAGCTGGCATGGGTAGAAGGATTCCAACAGTATAATAGGAGGGGAACAGATGTGATAGGTCTCCCCACAACATGTGATTAAAGAAGCAAACAGACTAGCAGGGTAACTGTTGCTAGCCTGCCTATGAATCAGCACACAGCAGGTTGATGCCCGAGTCTGCCTGTGTTGATCCCAGACACTAGAGAAACCATTGGGCTGAGTGTCAGAACCTGCAATCTAAACAGAGCCCAATGCCGCCATGACAGTCGGCGAAGTTTGTGCAAAACTCAGTATGAAAGTTATTGGGAGGATGGAGATCGGCCGAGGATATGGCCAACAGTGCAGAGGACCACCTGAATCTGAATAGTACTACCCAACATTGATAATTGCCTCTCATCAATAGTATTTTTTTTACAACCGATCAACCAATGCCAAACCAGTACCATGATTCTTTTCCTTAAAGGTTTATGGGCATCAAAGGCAACAACATTTCTCCATGAAAGATTCAATCTAAACATTAATTTAAGGTGACTGGTAGCTAATATCTGTCATTGTGTTCAGGTTAGGGATATGTTTTCCTTAGGAAACCTCCTACTAGAAGAAATGAGAAGGCTGCAGCAGCATCTCCACTCAGTGTCTGAAACTCATGCTGTGAACCTGAAAGGTGAGCATGAGAGTCAGCTGATTGATCAGACCTCTCTCCATTGCATGAACCCTGTAAAGAAAGTCTTTAATTGAAAGGTGTGAGCCACCGAGTATAGTCAACACGATCCCGTTTCCAAGGTGGTAATTGTTGCTTTCATAAATTGAGGTAATCTGCCAGGATAAAGATCTAATAGTATAATTTGTGGGCGAGGGTATCTCTCCTCTTTTATTTAGCAATGACTGTTCTATAGGCAAAGTTCCTTCCAACGCTCCACTTGAAAATTTGCTGTATAGATATATCTTTTAGCTTGGTGGATGAACACATTTTTACTGATTGATGACCGTGACCTAAAAAAAAATCACAGAATACTATTAATTGCTGTCTCCCCTGAGACTAAAATGAATAATTTTATATATCCATACTGCTTACATAGCACTAACATATATTTTGCAGTAGTGTACAATCAGTGGCATAGCTAGAGTGGTTCCCGGGACCTAGTTTTCTCTGGACAAGGTATTTAAGGGCTTAAGCGGGCTTTACACGCTGCGACATCGCTAATGCGGAGTCGTTGGGGTCACGGAATTTGTGACGCACATCCGGCCGCATTAGCGATGCCGTTGCGTGTGACACCGATAAGCGATTTTGCATCGTTGCAAAAACGTGCAAAATCGCTAATCGGCGACACGGGGGTCCATTCTCAAAAATCGTTACTGCAGCAGTAACGAAGTTGTTCCTCGTTCCTGCGGCAGCACACATCGCTGCGTGTGACGCCGCAGGAACGAGGAAGCTCCCCTTACCTGCCTCCCGGCCGCTATGCGGAAGGAAGGAGGTGGGCGGGATGTTACGTCCCGCTCATCCCCGCCCCTCCGCTGCTATTGGGCGGCGGTTCAGTGACGCTTCAGTGACGTTGCTGTGACGCCGCACGGACCGCCCCCTTAGAAAGGAGGCGGTTCGCCCGTCACAGCGACGTCGCCGGACAGGTAAGTATGTGTGACGGCTGTTGTGCGACACGGGCAGCGATTTGCCCGTGTCGCGCAACAGATGGGGGCGGGTACCCACACTAGCGATATCGGGACCGATATCGCAGTGTGTAAAGTAGCCTTTAGTCATCAAGTTGAACCTCTGACCTGTGTGGCGAAAATCCTGGCTACGGAGTCCAAGTTATATAGGGAATTGTTTTCTATATTTTTGATATTCAAGTTATGATAGGCACACACAATATAATTTATCACACAAAAGCTAATTTACTAAGAAAACTATGGGCATATTTTTGGTGAGCGTGAGGAAAATGGAGTAGTTGGAGTTCACCTCCCAAATCATAGGGAGAACATAAAATTTCATACAGATATCAACTTGAATTTATGGTGAAGCCAGGACCCCAGTGCTGCAGGGCGACAATGCCAATCACTGTGTAATACATTTACAGAATAGTATTACATATTACACATGCAAGAAAGAAGGGATCACGTTTTTTTACAAACCTTGAAGTTGTGGAGCTCCAAGATATTCTGTCTAAAAAATAAATGTCTACAAAACTTTATGGAGGTAGGACAGGGAACTACATTATTGAAGTTAGGTTTAACAGCCTGTTTAAGATTATTATGTTAGTATTTTGTAAATTCACCTTTGGCTTTCAACACTGCCTGAATCCTACTTGGCATGCTGTCTATCAGACACAAGCATATCTCTACCGAAATCTGATCACATGTCTCTTCTACATGTTCCCAATATTGGTGCATAGTCATCAACACACTTGGGTATGTATACAGCATATTCTTCAACTCTCCCCACAAGCGTTCAATTGCGTTGAGATCTGGGGACTGTGGGGGGCCAATCCAGCACCTCTACTTCATTGTCATTGAAGCATTTCTTCACCAATCTCTACGTATGGTTCAGGTCATTGTTTTGCTAGAACACTATGTCATCTTTTTCATACCCATATTCCTCGAGTGTACAGAGTAACTCATTTTGTAGTATACGCATATACAGTATAACTCAGAATTGAGACCACTATTGATTCTGGTCAAGTATCCTTTTGGCTGTTTAAATAACCTTGTATCATCAGGCTTCCTGCACTGAACTTGATAGTTCCTTCAATTTCTTGATCTGTTAGCCCCTTTTCTCCTTATTTTTTCCAGACCCATTCGCACCCATGAGAGCCTAGTCAATTAACTTTTGTCTCATTACTTCAAATCACTCACTTCCAATCTTCTAATGTCCACTTTTCCTACTTTTTTGCAAACTTTAGCAGATGCTTCTTATGATGAAATTGAAGTTAAGGCTTTTTCATCTTTTTTCCGGCCACCATTCCATACTTTTGTAATGTGCATCACACAGTGTTTGGATGGACGTTTGTGATCTTTTACAAAGTATACAAGCCACCTCCACTACCATGTTTGTCGTGCCAGAACTGATAGACCTTGTGACGAGCCGACTTGTTGACTTGGATATTTTGCCTGGACGGTCACCTCTTGGATTTTGAATGGTTCGACGGACTTCACTTTGTATTCTTCCAGCTTTCATGGCACTCACATGATGCAGTTTGGCAATTTTCTTGGCCAAGAGATAGCTATTGATGAGCTAGATCAGGGGTGGGCAATTAATTTTCCTATGGGGCCGCATGAGAAGTTGGGATGGTTTTAGAGGGCCGGACTAATATAATTAACTCGGTTCTACTAATATATATATATATATATATATATATATATATATATATATATATATATACACACACACACACGTACTGTGTGTGTATATAATATATACACATACACACAATGTATACATACACACACAATCCCCATATACTACATCACTACACCCACCACATACTACACCTGTAATATACATCCCTATACACTACACCTCTATATACTATACCACTATATACTACACCCCTATATACACCTGTATTATACTACACCACTACACCACTATATACACCTGTAATATACTACATCACTATATACACCTGTAATATACTACACCACTATATACACCTGTAATATACTACATCACTACACCACTATATACACCTGTGTTATACTACACCACTATATACACCTGTAATATACTACACCACTATATACACCTGTATTATACTACACCACTATATACACTTGTATTATACTACACCACTACACACCTATATACGCCTGTAATATACTACACCACTACACCACTATATACACCTGTAATATACTACACCACTATATACACCTGTAATATACTACATCACTACACCACTATATACACTTGTATTATACTACACCACTACACACCTGTATACGCCTGTAATATACTACACCACTACACCACTATATACACCTGTAATATACTACACCACTATATACACCTGTAATATACTACATCACTACACCACTATATACACGTGTTATACTACACCACTATATACACCTGTATTATACTACACCACTATATACACCTGTATTATACTACACCACTATATACACCTGTATTATACTACACCACTATATACACCTGTAATATACTACATCACTACACCACTATATACACTTGTATTATACTACACCACTATATAGTTCACCACTACACCCCCTGCCCCCCCATATACCACACCTGTAAAACTACTTTCCCATATACTGCACCCCTACACCCCAAATATTTGTCAACAGTAAACACCCCCCCCCATTGCCCCCGCAGGTTACTAGTAACCACTCACCTGTCTTCTTATTGTCCCCTCCTCAGGCTCCTCCGTACGTTCCCCTCGCTGAGCGGCTTCTCTTTCAGATGCCCAGGCTGCGCCGACGCTGTATTCCTAGGCGCCGCTGCTTCTCTCCGTGCGGCCCCGAATGTTGCAGCTTCTTCTCCTGCCGGGCGGGAACTTTTCAAATGACACACGCGCGCCGTACTGACGATATCAGGGCGCGCGTGTGTCACAGAGAAAAGCTGCCGAAGGGAACAGAGGAGAGATTCCTGCGTTCCACTGCCTGCACTGACTGTGCGGAGCTGCAGCCAGGATCTGTCCTCTGTTTCCTACCTGGCACGCAGCGTGTGATGAGGGCAATCTGACCACGGGCCTCCCGGAGCCTGGAGCTCCGGACAACAGGTCAGATTGCCCTCATCAGTGACCGGACAGCAAGGACGCCCGGAGCCAGGCGGGCCGGTCACAGAGAGTAGGCGGGCCGGATGTGGCCCGCGGGCCGCCCCTTGCCCAGGTCTGAGCCAGATGATGCTGTTTCTCTTTTTTTGGGAAATCTTCTTCATGATTGCTCCTCAATTCGAACCAGTGACCTTTCGCTTGAGAATCAACCTAATAACACAGTGAGCTATTAGGGAATGTGAGAACATGTTGTAATTTGTAGTATACAGGAAGACATTTTTTTCCAAACACCAAGAGCAAAACAGCAACAATGCAGTGAGATGACAAGAATTTGCAAACTAATCATATGCTAAGTAGTTGCAAGTCAAATTTATCTATGAAATAACTAAGATGATTGTATATAAAATGAAGGAAGTCTCACGCTCAAGGCTGTAGTGGATGGTGAGATATGGAGCCTGAAAGTCAAACTAATGTGTACTACCTTACACTTATGTGTATGTGTCGCCAGGGGTTAAGGGGATACCCAGAACCGGGCCAAGGGGTTGCTTCTGGAAAGGGGATCACGGTGTCGTGGCCCGGTCCGTGCTCCCTGGTTCCACAATAAAAAGGGGGGTTATGTTCGTGACGCCACCCGTGGAATGTGATCAGAGATGACCACCGCTGCTGCAGAACCTCCGGGGTGATGGAAGGCATCTTGAGATGGGACGGCTCCCCACGGGTAGAGCCTTTTCCCCGGGGCAGTGTGTTAGTCTATGGGGGGAGTGCAGGACACGAGCACAATAAACAGGCAGACTCACGGTTTTGCAGTTTCTTTGTCCTTTACTGTAGATGGCATTCAGCAGAGTACTGTCCACGGAGTCTGTGAGGGGTTCAGGGCTTCTCCCACCCAGCCGGGCCGTTTTGGCTTCCTTGCCTGCACTGTGTGTCTGTGGCCCCGCTGCTGAGTGAACTATGCAGCTGGCTCTGCTCTGCTCTGCTCCTAGGTACCGACCTGACAGGCAACTCGAGTCCTTACTAGTATGTTCCTGAACTCTGCGTTTGTTGCTTGTGTCTGTGGTACAGGTGAAAGATCTGGAATCTTCACTTCTCTGGTGGTAACTGTGCAGCATGTAACCTGCAGTCTCGGATCCAGCATCCGTTCTGTGTGCTCCACTGGGGATGAGCTCAGCAATGCTCTGCCTCCCAGGAATGTTCTCTGTGTAATCTGTCTCCTTTCCTCAGACCCTCAGCTAGGCCTGGAATTGGTCAGTGGATCCTGAGGTGAGCTAAAGCCAGCTTCCAACCTGCAGAGATCTTGTCTCCTCAGTGCTCTGCACTGAACTTCCAAACTGAAACTACTTCTGACCATTTCCTCCCCCCCCCAGCAGAATGTACAGGGAAGCAGCTTGGTCTCCCCCTTCTGGCCAGGAGGTCTTGGTGTTGTGTGTGGGGAGTTAACCCTTTGTGTGGCAACCCTGGGGTGCCACATTCCCCCTTAGTGAAGAACAGTACTCCGGGACTGTGAAACAAACAAACAAGTTATCACAACAATTATATATATACAGAGTCTCAAAAGGAAAAAATACAAAAACCTTAAAGCTCAAAAAGAGTCCAAAATGTTCAAAAATATATAAGTGTTCATACAGTATAGTCTCTGTAGGTACTGGGCTTTTGGTCTTAACGTTGCAATTAAATAAACATTTCAATCAACAAACACTTCTTAAAGGTGTCTCTACTCTGGTCGTAAGTGCAGTAGGCCTCACGGCCCTCGGGCCACCAACATGTGATCAAGTTGTAACTCTCCGTGCTGCCACCTTACACCACTCTTCTCTCACCTTTACTGTACACTAAACTGTTACGGTTTTTCATATAAACATTATAACATATGTACATTTTATATGCAATTCCACATTAGTCTTTATATCTTGCTGGTATCTGACCCTGAGTACTACGCTGTGACCTGCGTACTGCTGTTGTACTGGGTGTACTTAGCATAATGGTGTGGGTGGAAGTGTACCTATTTGGTGTTTCTGGTACTTGTGAGGATGGGGGGCTGACTGTAGGACTGGCAAGCTCACTGGGACCAGGAATCTGTTCTTCCTCTACGGTTTCGACTTCCAGTTCTTCTTGTCTTGAGACTTCTTGTGGAATGGGTTCTGATTGTGGTTCCACCACTTGAGGGAAGGCGATCATTGGGACTACTACTGCTCCATAGTAATTTGGCCATGTTTTTGGGAAATCTCCTAAGACTGTATGGAACACATCTTCTTCCTTCTTGACAGGTTGTACCTGTATGGGTAAGGTGACTTCTGGTGTCTTCAGGGTTTCAGGACACGGTTTGAGTTGATCTCTTGACACGACAGCTGATGTCCTTCCTTCATCCTTACTGATGAGACACACTTTGGGATTATCCATACTTGATGGTAAGACTGTATATGGGGTGGTTTCCCACTGATTATCCAATTTGTTTGTGCGTCGTTTCCTCTTGAGAACTTGGTCACCAGGTTGCAATGGGGTTGCTAGAGCATGCTGGTTGAAGTTTCTCTCCTGTCTTCCCCTAGCTTGTTGGAGACTTTTCTCTACGCACTCTTGTACTTGGCGATACTGCTGCTGACGTAGGGTATCCCAATTGGATTCTTGAACTTCTGCATCTGGCTTCAGAATTCCCATATCTAAATCAATTGGCAGTTTACCGGGCCTTGCACGCATGAGGTAAGCGGGGGTGCAGTTTGTAGAACTCACCGGGACATGATTGTACAAGTCCACCAAGTCTGGCAATTTCTCTGGCCATTGATTTCTTTCTGACTCTGGTAAGGTCTTCAACAGGTCAATCACAATATGGTTCATCTTCTCACATAAGCCATTTGTTTGGGGATGGTATGCTGTTGTGCGGATCTTTTTACAGCCATACATGTTGCAGAATTCTTGGAAAATCTGTGATTCAAAAGCTGGACCTTGATCTGCAAGGACTTGTTCTGGGTAACCATGGGGTCTGCAAAAGTACGTCTGGAATGCTTTAGCTGCTGTTCTAGCTGTAAGGTCTTTCACGGGTACCACCACTAAGAAGCGTGAGTAATGGTCCACGATGGTTAAGGCATAGACATAGCCGGACCGGCTTGGTGACAACTTGACGTGGTCTAATGCGACTAGCTCGAGTGGTTGCTTGGTTACTATGGACTGGAGTGGAGCTCTCTGGTTCTGTTGATCCTTTCTTCTGAGGTTGCACGGTCCGCATTTTCTACACCAATCTTCAATTGATTTTCTCATGCCAACCCAGTAGAATCTTTCTCTTAAGAGCACTTCCAACTTTTTCCAACCAAAATGACCAGCACCGTTGTGGTAAGCTTCCAGAACCATCTTGACATCTCTCTTGGGCACGATGATCTGCCAGACCAACTCATGTGTTTTTGGATTGGTGTGCCTTCTACAGAGCTTCCCTTGGTACAGGAACAATTTACCTCTCTCCTTCCAGAGATGTTGCGTCTCAGCTGGGGCATTCTGATTAGGGTAAGCACCTTGTTGTGTAAGCAGTTCTTTCACTAGCTTCACAGCTGGATCGCTGTCTTGTGTGTCAGCCCATCCGTGGTGTGCTAATGGGTTGAGAGTTGCCTGCTGTTGTTTTTGGTAGACACTCGGTTGATACTGTCCCACCTTAGGACGGTGAAAGGCCGGCAGCTCAATTTCTTCCAGACCCTCCGGTTCCTCTTCCACGTTCCCCGAGTGTGGCATCCGGGATAAGGCATCTGCATTCCCATTCTTGTGGCCTGCCCTGTACTTGATGACAAAGTTGTAGTTTGACAGTCGGGCTATCCACCGCTGTTCCAGTGCACCTAGTTTTGCAGAGTCCAGGTGGGTCAACGGATTGTTGTCAGTAAAGATGGTAAATTCTGCAGCTGCCAGGTAGTGTTTGAAACGCTCTGTTACAGCCCAAACTACTGCCAGTAGTTCTAACTTGAAGGAGCTGTTATTCTCTGGGTTTCTTTCTGTAGGCCGGAGCTTCCTGCTTGCAAAAGCAATAACTTTCTCCTTGCCTTCCTGCTTTTGAGACAATACTGCTCCCAGTCCTACGTTGCTGGCATCCGTATACAAAATGAAGGGTTGATGGTAATCTGGATATGCCAGGATCTCTTCTCCTGTCAGTGCCCACTTCAACTTCTTAAAGGACTCTTCTCTCTCATCACTCCACTGGAAAGGAGGATTTCGGGCTGCAGACTTCTTTGACTGTCCTACCAGGATGTCTTGTAGGGGAGCTGCTAGCTTCGTGAACCCTTTTATAAATCTTCTATAGTAGCCTACCAGTCCCAGGAATTGCCTCACCTCTTTCACGCTGGTGGGTCTCGGCCAATCTCTGATCATGGTAACTTTTTCAGGATCTGGTGCTACCCCTTCTGAGCTCACGACATGTCCCAGGTACTGTACCCTTGGCTTTAGAAGGTGACACTTGGATGGCTTGATTTTCATGCCGTATCCGGATAAGGCTTCAAACACTTCTGCCAGGTCTTGTAGATGCTGTTCATAGGTCTTGGAGTAGACTATGACGTCATCCAGGTACAGGAGGACAGTTTCAAAGTTCTTATGTCCTAGGCAGCACTCCATCAGTCGCTGGAAGGTTCCAGGTGCGTTGCAGAGTCCAAACGGCATACAATTGAACTCACAGAGGCCCATCGGCGTGGTGAATGCTGTCTTCTCCTTATCAGCCTCTGCCACAGGAACCTGCCAATACCCACTAGTCAGATCTAGGGTGGAAAAGTAAGTAGCGGATTTTAATGCAGCCAATGACTCTTCTATCCTAGGTAATGGGTATGCATCCTTGTGTGTAATGCGGTTGATCCGTCTGTAGTCTACACACATCCTCATGGTCCCATCTTTTTTCTTAACTAGCACTAGTGGGGCTGCCCAGGGGCTACAACTGTCTCTTATTACCCCTGCTTCTTTCATTCCTTTGAGCATGTCTTTGGCGCATTGGTAGTGAGCCGGTGGTACTGGTCTATACCTCTCCTTTATGGGTGGATGGTTACCTGTGGGTATAGTGTGCTCTACCCCTTTGATCTGTCCAAAGTCTAATGGGTGTTTGCTGAATATTTGTTCATATTCTTTCACTACCCTGTATACTCCATGCTTTTGATGGGAGGGTGTAGAATCGGTGCCTACATGTAGCTTTTGGCACCAATCCTCCAGCTTTCCCTCTGAGCCATTGTCTTCCGCCTGATCTGACGGCTTCAAGGGCTCAACGGTGGTGATGGCGTTGTTATCAACCGTATATAGCTTAGCCATGGTAGCATACTTAGGTAGGGTGACCTCATCTTCCCCACAATTTAGAAGGCGTATTGGCACTCTTCCCCTGTGTACCTCAACTATTCCTCTGGCCGTCAGTACAGTTGGCCTACTGTCTGAGTACACGGGTTCTACCAGGGCCTGATAGTCTCGCCCTCTGATGCCTATTGCGGCTCTACACCAGACCAGCATTTCTGTTTTGGGAGGAATTACAATAGGTATTGGGTCACTTACCCTTGCACTGCCAATTTCACCTCCTGACATTTCTACCTGCTGCTTCAGCATCAAGGCTTTAATTTCCTTCTGCAGGAGTCTCTGTTGCCCAGGTTTGGCAGTCTCGACGATCTGCTGCAAGACAGTAATTACCTCTGCAAAACAATTTTCAATTACATTCATTCCTAGCAGCATAGTTGGTTCACGTTCTCGTCGGTCAACATCAACAATGATAATACCCTGATTCTGCAATTCTACTCTCCCAATCTTAATGGTCATTTCTCTGAAACCAACCTGTGGTACTAATTCACCATTGCTAGCCCATATATTCAATGCAACATTAGATGGACCACTGCTAACGTCTGAATCAGCCCAGTACCTCTTATAAAGGACATGCGGAATTGATGATATTTGGGAACCAGTGTCCAGCAAGGCGTTGAGCGGAATGCCATCCAGCACGATGGGGATGACTGGACGTCCCCCCACATACTTGTCGTGCCAGGGTGAAGGACCTTGAGAGTTCATTCCTGAGGAGCGGCCCGCCTCCCCAGGGGATCCCCATTTAAAGCACATTCACGGGCAAAGTGACCTGGCTCATTGCAACGGCGGCAAATGGGCTGTCCATCCGGCTGGTAGCGGTCGCTGGGTCGTCCTCTCGTCGCTTGGTATCTCCTAGGCCTCATCCATGGGACATCCTCCTTGCTGGTCGCCAGCTCAATCTTGGGTGCAGACTTGGATCCACGCAGCTCCTGGACGATTCTAGCCATGGAAGCAACAGTGTCTGTAAGGGCTTCAAGCTTTTGATGTAGAGCCTCATTAGTGATGGGCTCCAGGTGGTTAGCAGCAGCCGCTGACATGGCCGAAGTCACCGGTACTACTGGCTGCTGGGGTGCCACAGTAAGGTGTTGAACAGAGTCTATACCCTGTGGCTCCTCCACCTGCTGGAGGCGGATGGCTCTATCCTTTAGCTGGGCAAATGTTAGTCCTGGATCCTGGATCACCATCATGCTCAGTTGTCCCCGGTGGGAAGGGGATGAGAGTCCATCCAGGAATTGGTCTACCAGCAGCTTATCTGCTCCAGGGGCTAAGGCAGGTTCTGCTAATTTAAGTGCTCTGAGCGCCTCCTGTAAGTTTAAGGCAAAGTCTCTTGCGCTCTCTCTAGGTTTTTGCTTGCATCCAAAGAACCTCATTTTAGCCCGGCTGCCAGCAGTGGATTCAAAAGCTGCTTTTAGTCCAGCTATTATATGCTCTACAGTGTCCTTTGCATCGTCCGGCCAGGATGTAGCCTCCCGCTGGGCATTGCCAGTTAACTGTCCCATAAGCATACCAACACGCTGAGCTTCTGTCAGGGGGTACATGCTGTAGTAGATTTTTAGCTTTCCGATAAAGTCATTAAGTGTGTTGGGCTCACCTGAGTACTGCGGCAGCCACACTGCACCCGGGGTGTACGGCATCAGGAACGGCATGATAGGTGCCGCTGCACCGCCGGGTACAACAGCGTCTCCCTGCTGCGACATCTTTGCGCCCCCTTAGTTAATTTCACCAGTCTTCTTGACAGCAAGCCTGGGACACTTTTTTGCGTTTTCGTTCGGGTCGCAGCACCGAGCGCACCTCCTCTGCAAGCGGTGGGCGGAGTCTTAGTTTAGGCGCGATGTTTTCCCGCGCGTAGCAGGTAATGGCGTGATTAAAGATGGCGCCTGGAAAATTTTACCAATGATGTTTTTGGATTTTTCCAGGTATCTTTGCAAAGTTTAAAGTCCGTTCTTTGTTGCAACAATTCACACTGCAAGTCTTTTATGCGATGCAATAAGTCTTTACAGGCACACGTCACCCGGGTTGCAGCCGGGTCCAGTCCGCATCCTGTTCGTGACGCCAAAGTTGTGTCGCCAGGGGTTAAGGGGATACCCAGAACCGGGCCAAGGGGTTGCTTCTGGAAAGGGGATCACAGTGTCGTGGCCCGGTCCGTGCTCCCTGGTTCCACAATAAAAAGGGGGGTTATGTTCGTGACGCCACCCGTGGAATGTGATCAGAGATGACCACCGCTGCTGCAGAACCTCCGGGGTGATGGAAGGCAGCTTGAGATGGGACGGCTCCCCACGGGTAGAGCCTTTTCCCCGGGGCAGTGTGTTAGTCTATGGGGGGAGTGCAGGACACGAGCACAATAAACAGGCAGACTCACGGTTTTGCAGTTTCTTTGTCCTTTACTGTAGATGGCATTCAGCAGAGTACTGTCCACGGAGTCTGTGAGGGGTTCAGGGCTTCTCCCACCCAGCCGGGCCGTTTTGGCTTCCTTGCCTGCACTGTGTGTCTGTGGCCCCGCTGCTGAGTGAACTATGCAGCTGGCTCTGCTCTGCTCTGCTCCTAGGTACCGACCTGACAGGCAACTCGAGTCCTTACTAGTATGTTCCTGAACTCTGCGTTTGTTGCTTGTGTCTGTGGTACAGGTGAAAGATCTGGAATCTTCACTTCTCTGGTGGTAACTGTGCAGCATGTAACCTGCAGTCTCGGATCCAGCATCCGTTCTGTGTGCTCCACTGGGGATGAGCTCAGCAATGCTCTGCCTCCCAGGAATGTTCTCTGTGTAATCTGTCTCCTTTCCTCAGACCCTCAGCTAGGCCTGGAATTGGTCAGTGGATCCTGAGGTGAGCTAAAGCCAGCTTCCAACCTGCAGAGATCTTGTCTCCTCAGTGCTCTGCACTGAACTTCCAAACTGAAACTACTTCTGACCATTTCCTCCCCCCCCAGCAGAATGTACAGGGAAGCAGCTTGGTCTCCCCCTTCTGGCCAGGAGGTCTTGGTGTTGTGTGTGGGGAGTTAACCCTTTGTGTGGCAACCCTGGGGTGCCACATGTACTACCCTACACCCTTATGCTTTATGTGTACTACCTTAGGCTTATGTGTACTACCTTAAGCCTGCTTTACACGCTGCAATATATCTTACAATGTGTCGGCGGGGTCACGTCGTAAGTGACGCACATCCGGCATTGTAAGTTACATTGCAGTGTGTGACAGGTACGTGCGATTGCGATTGAACGTTAAAACGTTCATCGCATACACATCGTACCTGTCTCTAGAATTGCACGTCAGATTGTTCATCGTAACCGGGGTAGCACACATCGCAGTGTGTGACACCCCGGGAACGATGAACAGATCTTACCTGCGTCCTGCGGCTCCCGGACCAGAATGCGGAAGGAAGGAGGTGGGCGGGATGTTTACGTCCCGCTCAGCTCCGCCCCTCCGCTTCTATTGGCCGGCTGCTGCGTGACGTCGCTGTGACGCCGAACGTCCCTCCCACTCCAGGAAGTGGACGTTCGCCGCCCACATTGAGGTCGTATGGAAGGTAAGTACGTGTGACGGGGGTTAATCGTTTGTTTGGCACATTCAACAAAATGAACATGCCACACATACGATGGGGGCATTGCAAATCGCATACGATATCGTATGCGAAATTGCAACGTGTAAAGCAGGCTTAAGGCTTATGTGTACTACCTTTTTCTTATCTATACTACCCTATGCTTATCTGTACTACCTTATGCTTATGTGAACAATCCTACACTAATGTGTACTACCTTACACTTATATGTATTACCTTACTCCTATCTGTACTACCCTATTGTTGTCTGTACTACCCTACGCTTATGTGTACTACCTTGCACTTATCTGTACTACCCTACGCTTATCTGTACTACCCTACGCTTATCTGTACTGCCCTACACTTATGTGTACTACCTTATACCTATATGTACTACCTTATACTCATATGTACTACCCTATGTTTATGTGTACTACCTTGCACTTATCTGTACTACTCTACACTTATCTGTACTACCCTACGCTTATCTGTACTACCCTACGCTTATGTGTACTAACCTATACTTGTGTGTAGTACCCTACGCTCATGTGTACTACCCTATGCTTATAGGACAAGAACAAAGGACAAGAGGCGATCAAATAGGTCTATTTATTTTTTATTAATAATAAAAGTGCGGACAGGTGAGGGGAGTCAAACCCGGTATACATCACTACAGTTATCATGCACCAATTGTGCAAGGCATTATATAGAGTCAAGGTTGTGAACACATATGTACCCTCAAAAATACAATCTGCCTAGGGTATGAAATATTTATTCATCAAATATCCCTTACTGATTTACTGGACTCACTCATCCATACATGCACACACAAAGAGTACAATATTATAGATACAGTGGAGGCCACATGAACTACTCCAAGCTCAAACATGGACCACGTGCCCAGAGGATAAAGTATGAGACCACCATCCATGAATCGCTATGTCAAAAGGACATCAATGTCCATAAAGTACAATATAAATCTTAATATGCACATGGTGACCATATGTAGTAAAAGGATCACGTAAATGATTCCAGATACAAGACATGGAGCAGTCCATGGAATGATGGCCCAATCACTTATTTAGTGGGCAAAAATAACATGCTCAGCAAAAAATACATGCTCAGCAAAAAATAGAACTTCCATATAATACTGAGAAAATAGTGGTTACAATGACCAAATGCTCAATATCCATAAAACACATGAACTACTCCAGGCTCAAAACATGGAACACGTGCCCAGAGAATATGAGACCATTCTCCATAGATCACTATATCGAAAAGGCATCAATGTCCATTGATTACAATATAAATCTTAATTATCCATTATATGTATATGGTGACCATAAAAAGATCACATAAGTGGTTCCAGGTACAGAACATGGAGCGGTCCATGAAATGATGGCACAAACATACAGAATATCCTTCATCCACAAATACAGTGTACGGAGGATAAGGTATATTGGATAAGGGCACTATTCATATATTGGTGAGCAAAAATTCCATGCTCAGCAACGGAGTGGAACTTCCATATAGTACTGAAATAGTGATGGTTACAAAGAACAGTGCTCAATATCCATACAATGCAGGAGTTATAACTCCAATAATCCTCACATGCACACAAGCGGATTCAAGAATTGTATATAATGGAAATACCACATGGGTTTTTCCAAGCTTGGGTCATAGAACACATGACAATCCATGGATTCGTAGAAATATAATATCCACCATTCACTCATGTGGTGCACAGGGCACGAGCACCGCCCAGAACCAATTGTGCAGAAGACAGGTACATATGATAAACAACAATTCAAGACTTACATGTTACTCAGAGATGGCAATAACTGCAGTGGAATGCGCCCAATGCGCATTTCGGTGTAAACCTTCGTCAGGTTTACACCGAAATGCGCATTGGGCGCATTCCACTGCAGTTATTGCCATCTCTGAGTAACATGTAAGTCTTGAATTGTTGTTTATCATATGTACCTGTCTTCTGCACAATTGGTTCTGGGCGGTGCTCGTGCCCTGTGCACCACATGAGTGAATGGTGGATATTATATTTCTACGAATCCATGGATTGTCATGTGTTCTATGACCCAAGCTTGGAAAAACCCATGTGGTATTTCCATTATATACAATTCTTGAATCCGCTTGTGTGCATGTGAGGATTATTGGAGTTATAACTCCTGCATTGTATGGATATTGAGCACTGTTCTTTGTAACCATCACTATTTCAGTACTATATGGAAGTTCCACTCCGTTGCTGAGCATGGAATTTTTGCTCACCAATATATGAATAGTGCCCTTATCCTATATACCTTATCCTCCGTACACTGTATTTGTGGATGAAGGATATTCTGTATGTTTGTGCCATCATTTCATGGACTGCTCCATGTTCTG
Source organism: Anomaloglossus baeobatrachus (assembly GCF_048569485.1). Classification (NCBI taxonomy): domain Eukaryota; kingdom Metazoa; phylum Chordata; class Amphibia; order Anura; family Aromobatidae; genus Anomaloglossus; species Anomaloglossus baeobatrachus. The sequence continues at coordinate 113,477,373 of NC_134359.1, read as the reverse complement.
TACCTGGAACCACTTATGTGATCTTTTTATGGTCACCATATACATATAATGGATAATTAAGATTTATATTGTAATCAATGGACATTGATGCCTTTTCGATATAGTGATCTATGGAGAATGGTCTCATATTCTCTGGGCACGTGTTCCATGTTTTGAGCCTGGAGTAGTTCATGTGTTTTATGGATATTGAGCATTTGGTCATTGTAACCACTATTTTCTCAGTATTATATGGAAGTTCTATTTTTTGCTGAGCATGTATTTTTTGCTGAGCATGTTATTTTTGCCCACTAAATAAGTGATTGGGCCATCATTCCATGGACTGCTCCATGTCTTGTATCTGGAATCATTTACGTGATCCTTTTACTACATATGGTCACCATGTGCATATTAAGATTTATATTGTACTTTATGGACATTGATGTCCTTTTGACATAGCGATTCATGGATGGTGGTCTCATACTTTATCCTCTGAGCACGTGGTCCATGTTTGAGCTTGGAGTAGTTCATGTGGCCTCCACTGTATCTATAATATTGTACTCTTTGTGTGTGCATGTATGGATGAGTGAGTCCAGTAAATCAGTAAGGGATATTTGATGAATAAATATTTCATACCCTAGGCAGATTGTATTTTTGAGGGTACATATGTGTTCACAACCTTGACTCTATATAATGCCTTGCACAATTGGTGCATGATAACTGTAGTGATGTATACCGGGTTTGACTCCCCTCACCTGTCCGCACTTTTATTATTAATAAAAAATAAATAGACCTATTTGATCGCCTCTTGTCCTTTGTTCTTGTCCTATTGTAATAGCGATTTGGTCTTATATTGTGGTCCTTATTCTGCATAATATATTACATTGTGCTGACTATTTATTATCGTTATGCAGAATCTATGTATGCCATTTCTTACTCTACCCTATGCTTATGTGTACTACCTATCCATTCATATGGTACCACATATCCTCCCTTATTGTGATTAGTTGGGCCTCAACTCATAAAATATTTATTGCCTATAATTTATGGGTGATGAATGCTATTGGTTGTCTATCCCTCTGAGTCTACTTTTTATTTAGGTCAAAGGCATTTTTCATTATCACTAAAACAATTCTTTACAAAAGGATGAGATTCACATTTCCTCTAAACTACATTACCTAAGGTGCTTTGATTTGGCATCGGAGGAATCAATCAGATGTAAGGTTCTCTGATTTGCTGTCGATATTATGAATTTTCTATGAAGAAGACATTCTCATACTGCATGCGAGCTCTTTGTACCCACAGCTGAATGGCTTTCTGACTCTTATATTCTCTTCATTGAAACACGTCAGCTAGAACTTAATAGGATCGTCTTCCATAAATGCATAGGTTAAAGCTATTCCCCTGCTGCTTCATGCTGTAGGGTGGGCTGGTGAACATTACCTTGTTGGTCAGAACCCCTGACAAGCCATTGTTATCTATGTTACTACTGTAGAAAGGAAAGACAGAGTGAAGAAAAGATGTCTGTCTATATTTTATCCAATTAGCCTTGGCTTCCCTGCGGGTGGAAATAAGTCTGATTTATATGTCTCCGGAGTGGCTCTACAAGTGATGCACTCCAGAGCGGCTGTGAGCGAAGGAAGCAGAACTAGACTTTTGTAAACAGAAGAGGCCTCTCCGAGAAACTCTTTCCCCTCTTAGGAAGCTGCTGTCACCATACCTGAGGAGCCAGTGATATGCCACCTACATGCCAACTACATTATTCCTGTAACGGCTGCCATACTTATAAATATCCTGCTACAATTTAGTATCAATTAATGATGTGCACACTTCTAAACAAATCTTACTGTAAATCTGCCAGAGAACTGAAGGTCATAAAGTGTTCTGGTTTCCATATGTATCATAAAGCGTTCCTGGAAGCTGTGTGAGCGGGTTCCCCTGGCTAAGGCAAATGTACTACACCAGGTCTCCAGACTATTGCTGTGACCGGAATTTCCTATCTTCACAGCTCTGCTCTTTACGGTTATCTGGATCATGGAGATCTTTGATCTATGTAGATTTGGAGATTATATGAAGGTGTGTCCACACAAGCAAAGGCATATTGAGATATAGCAATTCTGTAGATCTTTAAAGATGACCAGCTTTTGCTCTTATTTTATTCCTGGTGCTCCCCTGAGTATTTCAGTTTATTTTTTTTCTAAAATCCACCACACAGTTCCAGAGAGATGGAGTTGTTCATTTAGTGGGGGCGTAACTCGAAGGATTCTTAGGGACGGTTCTTTAGGCTGCTATGTATTATTACCCTGTGAGCCACATCACTGGTAAACACCATAAAAATTAGCACCTAAAAAAGGCCCACATCCTACCGCTCGGCTCTGCCCCCCTCCCAAAAAAACCTCACTGGCATCTCTTAACTCACTGACACGTTCTCTTTAAATGAGTTGTCCACCTCCTTCTTTTTATTTAAAAATGGGCCAATGTGGTCTGCAAATTAAAAAAAAAATATAATCCCTTACTGTCTTCCCCATCGGTTTTCCTCGCTTCCTCATTCAGGAAGTGAAATTAAGGAGATCTACAGGGCCCAAATGTCATGATGACTATGGGATAGCGGGGAGTCGGGGCTCCTAAGCTGACCCTCAAGCTAAGGGACCCTATGCTATTCCTAACTCAGGGATACTTATGATGGTGGTGAGGCCTGAGTCTCCTTCCTGGCCCTGCTCCTGACCAGTCCTGATCTGATTCCTCCTCCCCATGGGAGGGATGGGACAGGAGTGTATTGAAAGTCACAGATAAAGACAGACAAGGGAAAAACCAAACCACTGTCACACAGCATGCACTAACAAAGGTAAAGGCAATAAGAGATTAAGGGGTAAAAAGAAGAGCAGGAGGGAAGTACAAAACAACAGGGGTACACTCCACAACTGCTCCAAGCAATAGGCACAACTTAAGTTCAACTTTCACCAGAGAGTCTGGGATACCACACTTCACAGACCAACATAGAATAATCTATAGTTGGCATGGGTAGAAGGATTGAACCAGCATAAATAGGAGTGTAGCAGTTGTGATAGGTCTCCCTATCACATTTGATGAAAGGAGCAAGCAGACTAACAGTGTTTGACACTTGCTAGCCTGCCTATGAATTAACACACAGCAGGTTGATGCTTGAGTCTGCCTGTGTTGATCCCAGACGCAAGAGTGTTAGAGTCTGCAATCTAAACAGAGTCCAATGCCGCCATGGCAGTCGGCGAAGTTTGTGAAAACCTCCATGTGACAACAAGGGCCGACGTGCCAAGGAAACATGGGGGCCAGTATGTATCTTCATTTATTCCATGTATGTATAATTCTTATTTTTTATAATTCTGTTTTGGGTTTTTGTGTGTGTGTTTGTAAAATTTGACATGGCACCAAAATGGTTAAAATGTAATTTCTGCTTAGGGCAAGTTCACAAAGAGCTTTTTTCACACAAATTTCTGCTCATATTCCAGGCACCCCCACCCCCACATGAGTTCAATAAGAAATCTGTATTTCTGTATGGCTGTGTACTTGAAAACCTCTTCTTCAATTACCTAAGGTGCTTTGATGAGACACTTATTGAAGCAGATTCTGAGAAAAATTGAACTAGGGCTAATATGTGTACAAATCCACAGAAGAAATCCGAGGTAGATTTCTAATTTGCATTGTCAAATCAGCAGCTAATTTTTCCAACTTCTTCAAAAAGCTCAGTGTAAAAAGCTCTAAGGCAGTGATGGCTAACCTTTTGAGATTGGTGTTTCAAAATTCGTTAAAAAAAAAAACTGAGCAAAACTCGGGTACTGTGTCACTTCTCGAAAAACACCTCCACACCTTTAGATGGGACCCTTGGGCAGTCCCTGGAGGGGTCTGGCCTTCAAATCTTGTCAAGGGGTGTAGTGGAGGGGCTGGGAGCTAAACTGCAGAGGCTGTCAGGAAATGAGTGGAGCGAGACAGTCTGATAGTGGAGCGCGGCGGTTGCTAGGCAGAGACGCGCGCTCACACTAGTCAGACCCTGCACGTGGAGTAGCCGTTAGCGGGGGAGAACGGTTACCAGTCTGTCAGTCAAGTAAGGGGACTGCCGGTGACTAGGCACATACGGGGAACAGGTCCCTAGGGTAGACTCAAGTTTAACTATCTGCTAAACCTGTCGGTGAGGGGAACTAGAAGTACCTCACCAACCATACAGAGTCCGAGCCTCAGCAGCAACGCAGGGACCCATAAGGAGACCGAGCCAGAAGCCATCTCACCTGGTCCACGCTGCCGGCAAACGGTCCAAAAAGGGAGAAAAGGCAGTAGCAACTCCCTGGATAGACCCCCACGGTACTTCAGGTCAGGGGGTTATCCAAACACAGAAGTGCTAGGAAGGTGAGTTAATGGTTACCCTCAGACCGGCTTGAAGGATACCTGGTTTCACCTGGTTTATTGAACACATCGCCCGGGTCAGCTCACAGACCATCAAAAAGTGAGTAAAAAGCATTTGAAAGACTTTCTGGACTGAAACTGAGTTATTTCTGGACCCGTTATCCTACTCACCTGAGCCCCTGGGGCCAGTCTCACTCATGGGAGGCCACACCATCCGACTGCAGACCCCATCAGCCCCAGACGCTCGTTAAATTTGTAGTGGCGGTCATCCATATCCCTGACCGCAAGCCGTGAATGGCGTCACGGCACATGTATACAAAACCGACATACCTGTTGCCATATACAGAAGAAGACCCTGTGGCGTCCCTGAAGCTGGATTGGGTGACACACAGCCATACCGTAATGCTGCCCGGCGCCCGCCTACAATGGCACCTGTCTTCATGCTCCACTCCTGAAGGTTGGAAAAAGGTGTGTTACGTAGTGCGTGGTATGTAAGCACGCCTCACTCAGGACAGTGATTAAAGGTACAGAACACAAATTACCGGCAGCCGCATCCCGATCTATAAGACAAGTAGCGGTTGCCGGTAATTTAACTAGAACAGCATGTGCACCCCCCTGGGCCGGTCATTTTGGAGCAGTTTAGCCGAACCTGCAGTTCTAGTTAAATCACCGCCAACCGCGGCTTGTCTTATAGATCGGGATTTGGCCGCCTGCCAATGCCGAGCAAAAATGGCTCGGCGTGTCACCTCTAACACGCGTGCTATAGGTTAGCCATCACTGCTCTAAGCCGTCATTCAGACAGCAATGAATTTACTCATACGTAAAATTGACCGTTCCTCAGAGCTTTGGATCTGAGTTTCATTTGCTCCGGTTTTCCCATCAGTGTGTCATCAGTAGTTTTCACAGATGGAAAAATCAGAAATAAATTACAAAGCTTTTCCTATACATTACAGTGTTAGTCATTGGCTGCACACGGGCTGTACACTGCTGCCATCCGTGTGCTGTCCGCGATCTTCACAGAACCAGAGACCTCTATTGCTACTTTTTATCTGTGGCGCTGATCAAAAACGGACATCTCTCTGTGACATTTACACTCATACACGGACCACAAAAAAACCCTGAACAACCTCTTAGACTATAACGGGTACATGTTGTATCTGTGAAAATCACGACTAGAACAACAAACATGAAAACCAGACGTCTAAATGAGGCCTGAGGCTGTATTCACACATACCGTACATGTGCACTTTACCATCTATGAGAAAAGAATCGTTCTTTCTTCAGATGTCATCCTAGTTGCAGCCTGATCTCTTTTTTTTTCAGGCTCTAGTCCCCCTACATCATGCAGCTCTCCGATTACATAGCGAAAACCTGCTGACAAATTCCCTTTAAACAATAATTAATTTTCTGATGATGCATTGCCTTTAAGGAAAGCTTATGTGCTTACTGCATATTGTGTGTGTGTATAAACTAGCTGCTGATTATTGGTGTCTCCAGGCCTCCATAATTGTATTATTTAAAGTGTTTTCAGTGTTTGAGATATGGAGTTCATCATAAGAAAAACTCTTCTACTCTAAACAATTTAAAATTGTATTGAGCTTCCGCTCAGACGGCCGTAGATTCTCTCATGCCTGAGAATCGGATCGATTATGCTAAAGACAATCTGATCAAACTTTGATGAGAGTGTCAGCTTAGGCTAGTGTGCCGCCCTGGCAAAACCAGGGTGTCACAGAGGTTTGCATCCATCTTTCTGGTGTAGATCTCACTCTCCTTTGGGGAGTTTCTAACACAGTGACACACAACACCAGTAAGCGGAGCTCAGAGGTCTAAAGAGTCTGGGAGGAAACTATATAGGGAGTTTCCAGTTTGCAGTGAGCAGTCAGTCTGCAGCAGGTGTAGAGTCTGGAAGGAGCTCCTGTGTGGAGCTTGGGAAGAGGGGCAGTAAGGGCCTCAGGAATAGGCAAGCCGCTTGTGGGACCCGAAGTGGACCGGGACAGGGTAGTGGCCCCCCGGTGCCGACAGTTGGGACCCAGTCCGGACCTGTGCACGGAGCAGACACAGACTTCAGGCAGGAGAGGAGCACCTGTAGTACACCCCTGAGTGAGGGGCCCATCCTCACAGCAGCCAAGGGAACCAGTTACCAGCAATTTGGTTTACAAAAGACTCTGTTTACTGACCCTCCACATCAATACAACCACATCCAGCACCAAGACAACCCGAGCTGTGAGTGTACTATGCCCTGCAATCCCTGCCACCATCACAACTCCCAACTGGGCCCCGGGGCTACAACTCCCCTACCCGTGCAGGGGATCCCACCTTACTGCCCCTCTCCATCAGTCCCGGGCACGTTCGCCAGAGGCAGCGGCGGTGCCACCATCTCATCACCGCAACCCACGGGTGGCGTCACAGACATTCCCCTGTAAATATCCCCTTTTTCACTTGTGGGCAGTGGACCGCTGCTCGAGCCCGGGTCTGGTTCCCACTCGTGCCACAGTAAAGCCCCGGATCCGAGCATCCCCGAGAAGCCCCTTAGCTACCGTCTGGCCCTCGCCCGCAACACTAGTTTCACACATCATTCTTTTCGCCGGTTTGGCAGATCCAGCGCACTACAGTACAATGGCAGCGCGATAAGCTCCGGTCATATGCTGTCATGTGACCGGAGCATGTGAAGTGTACTGTGTACACTGTACTGTAGTGCGCCGGATCCACCAAACTGGCGAAAAGAACGATGTGTGAAACTAGCCTTAAGGCTGCATTACACACAACGATATTGCTAACGATCTCGTTAGCGATGTGACATGCCAGATCGTAGATACGATTTGCCGAGATCGCACATAGGTCGTTTTTGTAGCGCCGGTCACAAAACGACCTATGTGCAATCTCGGCAAATGGTAGCTACGATCTGGCGTGTCACATCGCTATCGAGATCGTTAGCGATATCGTTGTGTGTAAAGCAGCCTTCAGTGTGATTCTCTCAGATGACAGAATGAGAGCACACTTTCGGGAGAAGGAGAACAAACTTTCTCCAGCTTCTCCATTTTTACGAGTCCTCAGAAATCGGACTGAACTCATCTAAGCCGAGTGCAATCCGATGACTTCCACGCACCCATAGACTTCAATAGATGGGCGCCGTCTGATTTGTGCGGTCACTTGCTGTATGCTGTGCTTTTTTTTTCTCATTCCAAATCGGCAAGAGAATAAAAACACTGATCGGCACTGCTGTATAGTGTTACATGGGTGCTATCATAGGTGCTATCCGGTAACCCATCGGATAGCACTCATCTCAGTTATACACTTGTCTAAGCACAGCCTCAAAAAAATCTGAAAACATTTTGAGACCTTTTTAATAAGAAAGCAAAATAATCTTCAGATCTGTGTGCAACTGTACCCTGCCATCACTTTATAAATGTGGACAAAACAGTCAAAGATGACCCATCGTTTCTCGAAATAGTTTTGTCTTAGTCAACACTTGTCTTCCAGTAGTAATTCTGGAGCAGGTTTTCCTAGATCTCTCTACGTTGCATTGTTCCTCTTAAAAATGGATGAATAAACGATAACTGGCCGCTACCATTTGAAACTGTCCAATAAGAAATGAGAGTTTATGGACACACCCATAAAGGCACCTGCATAAAGATAGATATGTAGATTTGGGCCATAATCTGCACCAAATCTGCATCAAAAACGCACTGTGCGCACACAGCCCAAGAGATCATGTATCGGAGCTAAATCTAAAGTTACAGAATCTCTATGGCTGTCTAAAAGATTCCTTTCAGTTTCTGTATCAGGAAAGGGGGCGATGGCAGAATTTAGTGGTAATTTTGCCCTGGACCCCACTTGGCTCACGAATGAATGGACTGCATGTGTGCGAGTCCTGCAACATGAATCCATGTAAGTGTATTGGACGGTGCCGCCACCGCTGCTGCCTGCACACTGGTTGGCTATGCAGTGTAAAACTTTGTTTAGCGATGCAGCCCCCAATAAATCACTACAGACCCTTTACTCTGAGGATCATGGGGGTCCCAGCAGTCGGACTTTCACCATTCAGGAAGTGTCTGTGCATTTTGGTCTCATGCCATCACTTTCCGTCATAGGAATGCCCCTTTAGCAGTTCTGTTACATTTTATCCTTACTAAGTTATGGGTACAGCTTTTATTGAGGCAGTATAACAAAGGGTTAATTATATTAAGCCATCAAAACATTAATATATAGAAAAGCCACAAGCCTCTTCTGTGTATCCTGAGCCGCGTCTGTAAGCAGATCTATAATCTCCAGTGCTAATCTTGTTTTAATATTTCTTGGCCGCAGCATCGTGATTACACACTTCTAACTCATGACATTTTTTTTATCTCCTGATTTATAAGAGCAATCTGTAGTAACACATTAATATTCTTTTTTTTTTTAGCACATATATGTTGCAACATATAATTATGGAATAAGCCTAGATAAGAAGCAGAAGAATACAGAAATCCTGTACCTGAAGGAAATATACAATTAGGTCAACCCAAAAATGTCTACATGATACTATTATGGATTGTTGGGAAGTGTAAGTTGGCCAGGGACAATAGGGAAAGCAAAAACATTCTGTAGAGGAGAGGTAAGGTTTGGGAAGAGAAGGACTTGGGGACCGGCCAGTGGTCTTCCATTTTGGTGGGGAAGAGATAGGGAAAACACTGGGGATGTCCATACTAAATTCTAGGTGTACCATGCCTCCTACCCCTTATGGAAGAGGCTGTGGAAGACGGCAAGAGCTGTTTTTCATGCTCGAAAAAAAACCTCATGGTCGAAATGTCGCACATGGATTAAAGAAAACATTTTTTCACCAAAACACCCCAGAGGAGCTGTCCTTTACCACTTTGCTGTTAAAGGGGTTGTCTGACCTTGCGGTACAAGTCTGCAGTAACTCTATGTGACTCAGGCTTATAAGTCCTCACAGCTCACAGTTTTCTCCGCTACTTGGAGTGGGTGGCCTCATGACCACTAGTATGTGATTTGCATACACACGGTCACACGCCAACTAGACATGCGCGGCTTCACTAAATTCACTTGTATACATCTAGTCGAATGTAGTCAGAAGTAAGCAAGTTGCACACTGCAGTCACAGGACCACCTGCAACCGTCACTGAGGCCCTCTTCAGACGTCCATGATAAAAACGCAAGTTTTCACAGTTCATGTTGAAGGTGCATATGTCCATTCGTGTCCCGTGATTTTGACACACGTGTTCTCCGTGCACTATCCGTGAGATCAGGAACTTTTAACTCACCTCTCCCCAGTGCTGCTGTTTCCAGCGCTGCTGCTGCTTCCGGGTCCAGTACAGTGAATGAGCATAATGAGCGGGCCTGGAAGCAAGTGACAGCAGTGCTAAAGACAGATGAGTATAATTTTTTTTTTTTAATTTCAAAGACAGGTGTTTTCTCCGGTACATGTCACACGCATCACATCAATGTGCGGACCGTGTGACATCAGTGCTAAACACACGGACATGCGTGTGCACCACATGGACACATGTCCTTGAACAAACACTGATGTGTGAGCAGTGCACAATGTGAGGAGTCACAAGTCTGCAGTCACATAGTGTGACTGCAGACTTGTACCCCAAGGCTAGGCAACCCCTTTAACTTTTTGGATTGACAAACATCACTGTAGTTATTCAATAATAAAATGAATTATCAAAAATACAAATTGCTTTATAATTGTGCACACAGTGTATTGAGCGTCTTCCCAGCACAAAACCCCTGAATGGTCAGGTTACCTTACTTAAAATCTTCTCTTTTTTTGTTTTTTAATCCTTAAAGGGGTGGTTCACCCATATTTTTTATTGTCTAGTTTGATATTATATTGAGAAACAATGTTTGTCTCAAATACCTTGTGTTGGCGATAGTGCCTGTGAGCGGCGATATTGCAGACTGCTGTTCCGCGCTCCGGTGACGTCACGTCAAGTTCCACGCACGTCACATCCCTGCGGCCGCTGCAATCTTCCTGACTCACTGAGCTGTGGGCGGTGTTTCACCGCTCGTCACAGCCCATCTGCTCCCTGCTCCTTCACAGTAGAACGCTGCAAGTAGGAGACGCGCTGTGCTGTGACAAGGGGTGAAACACTGCTCACAGCTCAGTGAGTCAGGAAGACTGCAGCCGGCTGCAGGGATGTGACGTGTGCAGCACTTGACGTGACATCACCGGAGAGGGGAACACCAGTCTGCAATAGTGCCTCTCACAGGCACTATTGCCAACACAAGGTATTTTAGAGAAACATTGTTTCTCAATATAATATCGAACTAGACAATAAAAAATATGGGTGAACCACCCCTTTAAGCATTTAAAAGATGCTCAAAACCCTGAACAGCAAATAATTTCTCCATAGAAATGAATAGGGAGATTCTTTTAAACGATTTCTAATGTTTTGTTCTGGAAAAAGAAAAATTGTAGTGTGCACATATCCTTAAAGTGTGTTCCAGTCCAGAAAAATGGTTGATTGGCAGCACCCACAAATAACAGAGCGTGAACCCCTTAAGAAACACATTCAGCGTTTGACCTTGATTAAGGTTTCGGAAGCTTCCAGATGAGCAAACGCATGAAATGTTCTCTGGAAAATTTTAAAGCGTAAAGACTGATTTCATAAAAGTGAAAATAACCATTGGAACTGTCAAAATAATGGCGGTATTATTGTACGCCTCTGCGCTAGCATTGAAGCACATCAGTTGTGATTGTACACTACAATTTCCTTCTTTTTATTGTAATGTGAACTTGCGCTGCCCTTACACTTCACATCCATCTAGGGAATTATACAGACAATGTCATTCTGTGAGACATTTATTATATTGACCCAATCAGTACAGTACGGCTGTCAGCACGGATTATGTACTGCTGTCATGTGCTGTTTAGAATACAGTAACAATGCCTCCGACGCTGCCCTCTCCATGCTGCGTCCTGGGCACATTTTCAGCCAGGATAGAACTGCCCTTTTTATATATTCCGGTGTAAATTGAGTGAAATGGAGCCCAAGATATTTAGTTCTCATCATGTGCAGTATATACGCCAGCTACAGCTGCTGCTTGTGTTAACGGGAATCCGCTAGTAGGATTTTGCTATGTAATCTGAGAGCAGCATGATGTTGGACCTGAGACCCTGATTCCAGTGATGTGTCACTTACTAGGCTGTGTGTTGCTGTTTTAGAGCTTATCACTACAGGACTAGGCGTCTCGTGCCTCCTAGTCCTCCCGTTCTGTATAACCTTGCTCACGACACTATTATCAGCTTTCTGTCAGTATACACAGTAAGACCGGCAAAGTTGCAGAATCCATAAGAACGAAAGGCACTCACCAAAACTTGCTGTAATGGGAATTTATTTCCACACTACAGGTTGCGGCAGTGAGGGAGGGGGGTGCACGGAGCACGTGGGACGACGGCCGTTTCGCTCTGATCTCTGGCGCTTCAGTGAGTCCACCTCCTAAGACCGGAGTCACATTTGCAATTGACTCATGTGTGACTCACGCGAACCTCGCAGTGCATTACCCGACACGGCCTACTACTCTCTGGATAGGAGCGTCTCAGCTGCATAGAAATACATGAAGCTGACCCACTCCTGTCCAGAGAGCAGCTGTTGGGTGATGCACTGCGAGACTCTCATGAGTCACGCGCTGGTCAATTGCAAGTGTGACTCCAGCCTAAGCTGCTAATCAGTTGTGTGGTAAAGCTTATACAGAACTCAGGATTTTGAGATCTGCTACATCTGCAGCATGTAAAACAATAATTGTATCAAAATGACATCATGCAGACCAGCAAGTGACACATCACTGGAATCAGGGTCTCAGCCTCAACATCATGCTGCTCTAAGATTACATAGCAAAAACCTGCTAATGAGTCTCTGGATTGTGTAACATAACCCTTTTTCTTATTGCATTGGTAAACCTGCCATTGTAGTTTCCTAAAATGCATGCTGATTGTGAAGGAAATTTGCCAGTTAAGGCGCCGCTCACATCATTGGTATTTTGCCGTAAAGCTGGATCCGTTACAAATGGGTTTCAGTTCCATTCTTTTCCAATGGATTCACGGCAAGATGTGGTCACATTCGGTTGTGTATGATGCACGCAACCACATCTTGCCACGATTCCATTGGGAATGAGTGGAACTGATACGCATTTGGAACGGATCCGGCTTTGCGGCAAAATACTGCTGATGTTAGTGGCGCCTAAGACCAAACCTGCAGTATTTGGACCTTCCCTCTTTATCGCTACCCTAAAGGGGGGGTTTACATGCGATATCGCTAGCGAGCGTACCCGCCCCCGTCGGTTGTGTGTCACGGGCAAATCGCTGCCCGTGGCGCACAACATCGTTAACACCCATCACACTATACTTACCTGCCTAGCGACGTCGCTGTGGCCGGCGAACCGCCTCCTTTCTAAGGGGGTGGTTTGTGCGGCGTCATAGCGGCGTCACTAAGCGGACGCCCAATAGAAGCGTAGGGGCGGAGATGAGCGGCCGGAACATCCCACCCACCTCCTTCCTTCCTCATTGCGGGCGACCGCAGGTACGATGTTGTTCCTCGTTCCTGCGGTGTCACACATAGCGATGTGTTTTGCCGCAGGAACGACAAACAACCTGCGTCCTGCAACAACAACGATAATCGGGATAGGAACGACTGGACAACGATCAATGATATGGTGAGTATTTTTAATTGTTAACAGTCGTTCCTGCGGTGTCACACGCAACAGCGTCGCTAACGAGGCCGGATGTGCGTCACGAATTCCGTGACACCAACAACATCTCGTTAGTGATGTCGTTGCGTGTAAAGCCCGCTTAAGACTTGGGCGACTACATCTCCGGCTGAACTGGGCCACAAAGGAAACGCTACAGGAGGGTAGTATGCTTACTCCATATCAATTGCTTGCATGAACGCTCATAGGTCACGTTAACGAGTAGGTGAGTAGAGACTTTTAATGAAAGATATCATTTTGGCACTGCATTGTACGTGCACTGTATGAAGGTACGGTATGCTATTGTATGGCAGTATTACTTGACTACTGTTTGATCAGATTAATTGGGGGAACATCCTTGCACATACACCTATAGAAATCGCATGAACATGAGTTGAATATGTATAACGTTCTGTGTATGGACTAAATGAAGGACAAAGTTAAATAGTGAATGTAGAAATGGTCTAAAGAGAATAATTCCTATGAGGACGTTACACGGAAAAAGACATTTTCTAAATTGCAGTCACGTTGTTGGGATCATTATCTGATTAAAGTGTGTCTATGATGTCCTTGGCGTTATCACACATATGAATGGGCTGACGTATGATCGCTCGTGGGATTACGCATTGTGAATTCCTCGCAGGTCTGGGGATTAGGTATTATTTTCTACCAGTCAGGTGTGCTGCATGTCAGTACTGGCCGCTGACTTCTTCGGAAAACTATGTCAGGTATTAGTGGTGAGGTGAAGCCTGCCGGGCATTGCTTTTTTTTGGCACAGTACCTGCAGACGGAGCGCTGTGCACGGAGCTGCTATGTGACGGCTGAGTGCTGCGCTCACTCTATTCTCGCTCTTCCACAGATTCCAGCTGATCTGTTACTGCTGATCGTCCATCCATCTGTAATGTTACTTATTGGTGTAGTATCCAGTGACATTTAAATACATCATTACTTGCATTTTTATCTTTGAAGATTTCTTAAAATACGTTTTAGTTTAGCTGATATTAATTGTATTTCCTCCGGCTAGCCTATCTGATTCCTGAACCCCCCCCTCCCCGAATTTATTACCTCAGGTTCCAGCAGAGAATAGGTCTTGGTTCTCTTGCTATCAAGGGTATTTTCACATTATCACATTCCCCCCAATAACTATTTGCAGCAGATCCACAAGAATGTACAGGGAAGTCCAAAAAAACAGAAAGGGTATCCGCTCCCTGTGTGTAGAGAGGCGGAATCCAAGGCACAAACCATACATTCCAATGAAAATCCAAAAATGTATCTGACGTGCCCACGGGATCTGAGGGGTTACTCGTCACCAGGCCAGTGTAGGGGGGTTTGGGATGTCACAGCAGCCAGGCCCGGTTCCGTGACCCCGGCGGTGTCAGTAAAGATGGAGGGGTTATTTACAGGGGAGGATGGAGTTTGTATTCGTGATGCCAGCTGTGGTTTGCGGTTAATATAGGAGCCGCCGCTGTGGGAGGTATCCTCAGGCCCCAGGGGTGTTGAGAGTAGTAGTCTCCTGATGCCGCGCAGGTAGGGCGCAGGAAGGATTGGATGACACAGAGGTTGCAGTCAAAGTTCTTTACTCATTGTCGTATCACCGCGACTGTGCCGGACTCCACCGTCATGGGCTCCAGCCGATCCCGGATAGTTCGAAGGTCAGAACCAGTGCTTCTTTCTGTGAGTCATTCCTACTTGCGCTGTGTTGTGTGAGTCCTTATATTGGCTCCGTTCCTGTCCTGTATGGCAGGCAGCGCGAGTCCTTTACTGGTGCCGCTCTTTTGTCATGGCTCCTGGCTCTAGTATACTGCTGTGCCCCGGGCACTTTGTGTGGGCCAGAAAACTTGCAATCTCCTGTCCGGCAGATTGTGCTGGCGGGACCTGAAGTACCCACCCAGCCTAGGGTTCCGCACCCTGTTTTGTGCGCTCGGTCCTGAGGGAGCTATGGCACAGCTCTCTCCTCAGCGACTGTATTCTCTCCACTCCTCACTTGTTCCCTGTCCCTGACTGAATGAATGTGCATGTGTCGCCTTAC
Organism: Anomaloglossus baeobatrachus; assembly: GCF_048569485.1. NCBI lineage: Eukaryota > Metazoa > Chordata > Amphibia > Anura > Aromobatidae > Anomaloglossus > Anomaloglossus baeobatrachus. The sequence goes on along the minus strand of NC_134359.1, from coordinate 113,462,303 downwards.
TCCCCATTGACTAGCTCCACCCCCCGATTGATGAACTAGTGGGCAGGAGGTCTCATACCTTGTGGTAGCCATCCCAGTGCCCTACCCTAGCCCAGTCCCAGTGGGAGGGCAACTGACTGTGTGTTGTGTGGATTGTGGTGTTTACTGGCAATGACCTCCTCCGTACCTGGGATGAATACTGCACCTCTGTTGAGGTGTAGTACCCTGTGGTGACTGAAGCCTCAAGGGTGCCACATATCTTTAGGCCAGCCACATGGATAAAGCATAAAATCTTTATTAAATACTGAATAAAAGCATGTTGTAGCAGAGTAACATCATAAAATGAGGTACAGAGCCTAGACTGTTCAAGTGGTTACTACACTCTTAAGGGGGATTTACATGCTGCGATATCGTTAACGATTTATCGTCGGGTCACGGTGTTTGTGACGCACATCCGGCGTCGTTAGCGACATCGCAGCATGTGAGACCTATGAGCGACCTTAAATGATCGCAAAAGAGACAAAAATCGTTGGTTTTGGAGAGGTCGTCCAAACACCAAAAATTGTTGTCTCGTACGTAGCGATGTTGTTCGTCATTCCTGCAGCACCACACATCGCTGTGTGTGACACCGCAGGAGCGAGGAACATCTCCTTACCTGCCTCCACCGGCAATGAGGAAGGAAGGAGTTGGCGGGATGTTACGTCCCGCTCATCTCTGCCCCTCCGCTTCTATTGGCCGGCGGCTTAGTGACGCCGCAGTGATGCCGCTATGACGCCGAACGCACCTCTCCCTTGAAGGAGGAATTGTTCGGCGGTCACAGCGGCATCGCTGACAAGGTATGTGCGTGTGACGCTGCCGTAACGATAATGTTCGCTACGGCAGCGATCAAATGTCGCACGGAGGCGGGTGCTATCGCGCTCGACATCGCTAGCGATGTCGCAGCGTGTAAAGCACCCTTTAATCATGGAGTATGATGACTAAGAGTGGGGTAACCGTTTGAAACGCGTAGGCTCTGTACCTCATTTGTTGAATAAAAACGTGTTGTAACAGAGTAACATCTCCAAATGAGGTTACCCTGCTCTTAATTATAGTGTATAATGATTAGAAGTGGGGTAACCTCTTGAAACGCATAGGTTATCTTCCTCAGTTTGTGATGCTCCTCAGTTACATGTTTTTACTCAATATTTAATAAACAAAATGTTATGCTTTATCCATGTGGCTGGAATAAATATAAATTTTGGGTATCTACAGGGAAGTTACCGGCCGCAGATTTGCACCAAATGGTGCTGACCTTGCTGCCTATTTCCTTGCATACTTGAAAAGAAAAAAAAAGCACACCCTGCCTCTGGTGTATCCGGCAGAGTTTCCATGATGGTCTCTGTCCAGCCGGCAGTTGTGTTTCATCCCACGTGACGATTGCAACCATTGATTAGCTATTGTGGTCATGTAGGTCGAATCATCACCACAAGAAGTCGGGGTGCACAGAGAACGACATAGAGATATTATCTGGACAAAAGATGGCATCACATTTGTCATTGGTTTTATTTTACTTTTATTCTTGACTTGTAGATTTATTTCACTGTGGCAAAATCACAAAAATGGGCTTTATTGTGGATTTTGACCTTGACGTTGACTTCACAATCTGCAATATTTGTGTAGCATCTGAACAAGCCCCAAAGATGGAGGCGAAAGCGCTGGTGTCATGAATCATCACAGGACAGGTTAACACGAACCTCTGTCTCCTGTCCTGATGAGCTGGGGTCCTGACTGTAAGAGCTCGTGGACAATTATTTGTCAACACAGGAGCCATGTCTTTATTAGAGATGAGCGGTTCTGTCGAGGTTCGGTTCGCTGGCAGCAAACGAGACAAGTCTCCACAGGTCAAGCTTGATCCGAACCCCAGATCATGTCACTGATTGGCAGTTGGAGTGTCTGCCCACCTACAGCCAGCCATAAGCAGATCACTTCCGGGGGAAGGTGGGCAGGCTTTTTCAAACTTTTTTGTTTTGTTGCACACTCAACAAGGCTCGTACAGCCTGTGCACACAGCGATACTCGTGCAAGTTTTGCTTACACGTACAGCATCCAAACCCCGAACCCAAACCTTGATTTTTAAATTTGGTGTTCGGTTCGAAAACCAAACCTAAGGTTCACTTATCTCTAGTCTTTAGTGCGAAGAACCGACCTAATTCATGGAGAAAGGCTTTTCTAATCTGAGTGGCATCCACTCCTCTGCCTGCTCCAATATACAGCTCAGGCGCAGAGACGTAATATGGCCGTGTGTATGAATCATTAAGGAGGACTTATGAGCTCTCCTGAGAGGTCTCCTTTGTTTCCCAAAAATGTCTTAATTTCCTAAGAAGTAATGATTCCGGAACATCTTGCCTTACAGCGCTACATTATGTCGTTTTAATGGTTCACTTTTTCCGTTTGGAAATGTATGAAGCTGGCTGTCACCAGTCTTGTGAAAGTAACATTGTCTCGAAAAATTCTACATACATTTTCAGGAGGAATAACACAGTGATTCTGGTACGTTTGTGCTAGTTTTTATACGTACCAGAATCACTGACATACGCAGACCCATTAAAATCAATACGTCTGCGCACACATCATTGATTTTTCACTGACTGTGTCTCTGTGCGGCGTACATGTGTGTCCGTGATTGCTGCACGGAGACATGTCGTTTTTTTTCTGGCATCACTGATGTCCTACAGACCACGCTATGGTGTGATCCGTGAAACACGTACCAGAAAAACACGGACATTGAAAATAAAAAAAACATTTTTAACTCCCCCTTTCCAGCGCTGCTTGTCTCCGGCTGCTTATTCTCATGCATATTCATGTATGGAGCCACAGCCGACCTGGAAGTAGCTGCAGCGGGGGTGGAAACACAGCAGAGCCTAAAGGGGGCTTTACACGCTACGATATCGTTAATGTTTTATCGTCGGGGTCACGTTGTTAGTGACGCACATCCGGCGTCATTAATGATATCGCAGCGTGTGACACGTACCTGCGACCTTAAGCGACCTCAAAAATGGTGAAAATCGTTCACCATGGAGAGGTCGTCCCAAACTCAAAAATCGGTAAGGGTTGTTTATCCAGGTGGTTCATCGCTTCTGCGGCAGCACACATCGCTGTGTGTGACACTGCAGGAGCGAGGACCGTCTCCTTACCTGCCACCGGCCGCAATGCGGAAGAAAGAGGTGGGCGGGATGTTTACATCACGCTCAGCTCCGCCCCTCCGCTTTGATTGGCCGGGTGCTTAGTGACGTCGCGGTGACGTCGCTGTGATGCCGAACGTCCCTCCCCCTTGAGGGAGGGATTGTTCGGCAGTCACAGAGACGACGACGACCAGGTAAGTGCATGCGATGCTGCCGTAGCGATAATGTTCGCTGCGGCAGCGATCACACGATTTCGCTTGCACGACGGGGCGGGTGCTTACACGCTCGATATCGCTAGCAATTGGTAGCAATATCGCTACCGTGTAAAGCCACCTTTAGACTTCAGCACCACTGACAGCAGGAGCAGGGACAGGTGAGTATAAGTCCATGTGCAATCACGGATAACAGATTACATCTCACTGATTGCACATGGACAACACACGTGTGCCGTGAATCATGGCACACAGAGGGACATATGCGTTTTTTTACATGTCAGTGAAAAACGTCTGTGTTTTTCATTGAGGTGTGAAACAGGCCTAAAGAAGTTGTTACATAGTTACATATAGTTACTTAGGTTGAAAAAAGACCTAGGTCCATCTAGTTCAACCTTCCTCCACCAGTTCTACATTTAGTCACTAAGTCATTTATAACCAACAATGTTGTGTGTACTGAGGAAATCATCCAGCCCTTTTTTAAAAGCTGTTATAGTGTCTGCCATTACTACCTCTTGTGGTAGTGTATTCCACAGTCTGACCGCTCTAACTGTAAAGAACCCTTTCCTATTTAGGTGTCGGAATCGCTTTTCTTCCACTCGCAGTGAGTGCCCCCTGGTCCTTAGTATTGTTTTTGGAAGATATAAGTCATGTGCCAGTCCTTTATATTGACCACACATGTATTTATACATATAAATGAGATCTCCTCTGAGACGTCTTTTTTCTAAGCTAAACATATCTAACTTTTTCAACCTGCCATCATATGGGAGGCCTTCCATTCCTTGTAATAGTCTAGTTGCCCGCCTTTGAACTGACTCTAACTTCTGAATGTCCTTTTTAAAATGTGGAGCCCAAAACTGGATCCCGTATTCCAGATGTGGTCTTACAAGTGATTTATAGAGGGGTAACAATACGTTGGGATCACGGGATCTAATCTCTCTTTTTATACACCCTAAAATCTTGTTTGCTTTAGCAGCTGCTGCTTGACATTGAGTGCTGCTGATCAGCTTATTTGTAATGAGAATACCCAAGTCCTTCTCCTGTTCTGTAGTCCCGAGTTTACTTCCATTTAATGTATACGCAGCTATAGGATTACTCCGTCCTAGGTGCATTACTTTACATTTATCAACATTAAATCTCATTTGCCAAGTATCTGCCCATTCTGACATCTTATCCAGATCTTTTTGTAATATTGTACTATCCAGGTCAGTTTTTAATATCCTACATAGTTTGGTGTCATCGGCAAAGACTGACACTGTACTATCAATCCCATCCACAAGGTCATTAATAAAGAGAGTAAAAAGAATCGGTCCAAGCACAGATCCCTGCGGCACCCCACTGCTGACTATAGCCCATTTAGAGAATGTACCATTTATGACTACTCTTTGTTTCCTATCTCTTAGCCAATTCCTTACCCAGTTGCATATTGTGTCCCCTAGTCCTTGCTTCTGGAGCTTTAGTATAAGGCTATTATGTGGTACAGTATCAAATGCCTTTGCAAAGTCCAAATAAATCACATCAGCTGCATTACCAATATCCAGGTTTGAACTTACCCCCTCATAGAACCCCAACAGGTTGGTTAGACACGACTTATCTTTCATGAATCCATGCTGTTTGTCAGTTATCATATTATTTTCTGCAATATATTTTTGCATGTCATCCCTTAAAATGCCCTCAAAAACTTTGCATACTACTGATGTCAGGCTTACTGGACGGTAGTTGCCTGGATCTACCCTCTTACCTTTCTTAAATATCGGTACCACATCAGCAATCCTCCAATCCTGAGGCACCAACCCCGTTACAAGTGAGTCTAAAAAGATGAGATACAGTGGTCTGTCGATTACGGAGCTCAATTCCCTCAATATTCGTGGATGAATGCCATCTGGCCCTGGGGATTTGTCAATGTTTAATTTACTCAGACGTAGGCGTACTTCATCTTGTGTTAAATTAATTATATCGGGTGGTGGACTTTGATTTTTCACTTGTTGAATGATCCCTGGTACAGTCAGTTCCTTGGTGAATACAGATGAGAAATGCCTATTTAATATCTCAGTCTTTTGTTTGTCCTCTATAACTAACTTGTTATTATATTTTAAGGGTCCGATACTATCCTTTGTTTTCCTTTTGGCATTAATGTATTTATAAAAGATTTTGGGATTTATTTTAATGTCATTGGCGATTTTTGTTTCAGTAGCTAGTTTTGCTTGTTTGATTTCTTTTTTGCATTGCCTATTGATATCTTTATACTCCTGCAATGCTATTTCTGTATTCTCAGCCTTTAAGATTTTAAACGCCCTTTGTTTTTGTTTTATTATACTTTGTACAGTCTTATTTATCCATAGTGGTTTCTTTTTATTCCTGGACATTTTATTACCAGAGGGTATACGTTTTTTACAGGACTCTAGTAGTATATCCTTAAACTTACCCCATTTATGTTCGGTATCCCCAGTTACCATGACTTTGCCCCAATCTACACATTTAAGCTCTTCCCTTAATTTGTTGAAATCAGCTTTCCTAAAATTCCAGGTTTTAGCATTCCCCCTTTGAAATGTTCTATTGAATATTACTTTGAAGCTTACCATATTATGATCGCTGGTGCCCAAGTGCTCCCGGACCTGTAGATCTGAAATTGTATCCGGTCTATTTGACAGGACCAGATCTAGCAAATTATCTCCCCTGGTCGGTTCATCTACCATCTGAGAGAGGAAATTGTCTTGAATAGTAGATAAGAACTTACAGCTTTTAGCAGAACCAGAAGATTCTATGTCCCACTGTATGTCTGGATAGTTGAAATCCCCCATAATAAGAACCCGATTATTATTATTAGCTGCCTTTTCAATTTGTTCCAGCATTTCACCCTGTATTTGTTCAGGTATGTTAGGAGGCTTATAGCAAACTCCAATTAGCATTTTTCCATTATTCCCCTCCCCATGTACATTTACCCATACTGACTCTACATTGTTGCTGTTCCCCTCAATGTCATCATACAACACAGGTTTTAGGTTAGATTTGATAAATATACACACCCCACCACCTTTTTGGCCTTTCCTGTCCTTCCTAAATGTACTATAACCCTGTATGTTTGTCACCCAGTCATGGCTTTCATCCAGCCAGGTTTCCGTAATGCCCCCCACATCATAATCCATGGTTGACATAAGAGTCTCCAATTCATTCATTTTGTTTGCAAGACTTCTTGCATTTGCCAGTAGACATTTAATCCTATTAACACCTTTATTACTCCTAGCCTCCCTACGTTCCTTGTATGTCCCATCCCCCCCTAATCCTTCATTGACCCCTACCGTTTCCCTGTCTCTATCTGCTCTATCTATCCCCTTATTTGCTCCACTACCCTCCCTCCCCCCCCGATCCTAGTTTAAAAGCTCCTCCATCCGTCTGACCATTTTCTCCCCCAGCACAGCTGCACCTTCCCCATTGAGGTGCAGCCCGTCCCTACCGTAGAGCCTGTAGCCGACTGAGAAGTCGGCCCAGTTCTCCATGAACCCGAACCCTTCCTTCCTGCACCAATTTCTAAGCCACATATTTATCTCCCTAAGCTCCCGCTGTCTTTCTAGTGACGCTCGTGGCACCGGTAGTATTTCTGAAAACACCACCTTGGAGGTCCTGGACTTCAGCTTCTCTCCTAGTTCCCTGTAATCATTTTTAAGGACCTTCCACCTGCCTCTAACTTTGTTCTTGAATAATAAATTTATATGTGCAGATTTAAAAAAAATGTACCAAAAATGTTATATTCACACATGGCAGGTTTATAGCTAGAAATCCGTTCTTTATGACAAGGTTCACACGCAGCACTACTTGGCAGTAAAACACTGATCAATACACAGGTTTTGCTGAGTATTTTTAGGGTGAATTACACGTGATTTATCTGGAATACATGTTTAATAGAGTTATCATTCACCAAAAACGTTTAACAAAACTTAGCAAATCCTGTTTGCTGCATTTTTACACTTTCTGATTTCTTTCTATGGGTGAAAAAGGCTGTAAAAACACTAAAAGAATTGATACTCTGCAGATTTAAAATACGCTGCAGTTTTCTAATTTGGTAAAGGAGAAAAAAGCAAGGCCAAGAGATTTCTGAAATCTCATAGCTTTTGCTGGTACTGTAAAAAGGCAGATTATTTTCTGCAGAAAGAAACGTAGCAAAAAATGCTGCATGTGAACACAGTTTATCACTGATTCGGGATTTTTTGGGCAGCATACACAATGGTTCCTGTAAGTTCTACTTAGGCCCCTTTCACACATCAGTGTTTTGCCATCAGTCACTATCCATTTTCTCGACGAATCGACGGATCTGTCGCAGAATTGTGGTTAAACTGATGTAATGTATCTGTTTTTTCAACGGATCCGACTAGCTGGGGGCTACATAATAATTGGAGCATGCTCAGTTAAAAAAAATCGGAATCCGTCACTAGATTCCGTCATTTGATGGATGACGACGGATCCTGCGCCCATAGGCTTCCATTCTACCAATCGACGAACAGCGACTGATCCGTCACTGTACGTTTTTTCGACGTACACAAAAAACGTTACTGTGAACGTCGTCTCCGTCCGATGGACAAACATTATTTGACGGATCCGTCAAACAATGGATGAAACGTGAGGCCAGCCGTCGCAATGCGTCGCTAATACAAGTCAATGAGAAAAAAAATGGATCCAGCGGCATCAGTCGCTGGATCCATTTTTTTCCAAATTCAATGGATTGTGACTGACGGCAAAAAACTGATGCGTGAAAGGAGCCTAAGATGAATGGGATAGTTGCCGAAATCAGCAGAACAAACCTGGCACGTGTGACTACACCGACAATAAGCAGACTTGTCAGGAGTGGTGACAGGTCCTGTTCAGATCTGAAACAACTGTATCCTCTCACTGGGGAACACTAGGTTCCAGTAACACTGACAGCAGAGACATTGAGAACCAGGGGCGTAAATACCATAGGAGCAGGACCTGGGCTACCAACCGTCCGGAAATTCCAGGGCAGTCCGGAGAAATAGGGAACTTTTTTGCCCGGTCCTTGAAAAAAAGATTTAAGGCGACTGATTTTTTTATTTTTTTTTTTTAAACTTATGTGTTATTTTGATTGTAATTATCATCGCTTTACAGTGAATGCAGCTGATCTTTCCATATTAGAATTATGGGCTGTAGACGTGGGACACTTATAATGATTTATGGTGATTTTCCAATGTGTCCAGAAGAAATATCATCTATCCGTGATTTTTTGATAAGACGTTCAGAAAAAGATAAAACCTCAAGTTGGCCACTTTGTGCAGGGTTTGCAATCACACCTGGGCCCTGAAGCCTGGGGGGCCCAAAACCCATTTGACCAATATAAAAAGACTGATACTATTATAGACTTGCAATAATTGGGGGCTCTGTTGGAGGTTTTGCATTGGGGCTCCTGAGTTTCAAGTTATCTACAAGAGGCTGCTGATCGGTCTTTGGCTTTACCCAGAAAGAAATGAGATAGGATGATGAAACTTTACATTTATTCCACATACTCTCCACTGATGTCAACCCTCTTCTTACATCAGTAGTCCAAGTTCTGTAAGCCTAGCAAAAAAGGATTTCAGTTGTGCCTCAAACCAGGCATCTGTAGCAGCCATGGCATCAGAAATGGTGTGATATTTGGTACCCTTGACGTTTTTCTTGAGGTTTGGGAACATGATTGTCGGAGGGAGCTAGATCTGGTGAATAAGGTGGGGGGGAGGTTAACCAGCTGGAAGCCCATCTCTGCCAGTTTTGTCGTGGTCGCTTGTGCAGTGTGAGTGGAGGCACTGTCTTGCAGGAACAAGATTCCTTTGGACGACTTGCCGCGCCTTTTGGCCTTCAGAGCTGCCTTTAATTGGTCCAGATGTTCAATGTAATACCTTACATTGATGGTGGAACCCTTTTGAAGGCGGTCCACTAGCAGCACGCCCTCTTTATCCCAGAACACAGACGCCATCACCTTAGTGGCTGATTTTTGCACCCTGAACTTCTTTGGACGAGGAGAACCACTGTGCCTCCACTCTTATGACTGCTCCTTGTTTTCTGATGTACGCGTACTGATGAAAACTGTGTTGAAATAAAGAAGAAATGATATGAAAGAGACGGACTCTGCTCACGATTCCTTTTTGCTCCCTGACATACGCCTTTAAAGGTATAAAGTATATGCTAAAAATATTTATATATTCTCATTGTAAAAAATGTATAATGCACTGTACTTACTGTATGCAGCTGGTGTTTGTGGCTTCTTATACAGTGAAGTTATGTCAGAGAATACAGTCCTGACAGATATGTATGGCTCCATAGATATATATATGGATCGAGATCTGAGAAATTTCAATTTAAGGAGGACCTGTCACCAGGTTAAAAGTTGACAGTTTTTGCTCTTGTTTTATTCCCACTTTTCCCCTGAGCATAGCAGTGTTTGTATCTTTAAAGTCTGGCTTACAGTTCCAGAGATACGGACCATTGTATTTTGTACTGACTTTTCTGGCCTGTATGAAGGAGGCGGAGTTAACAGAGTAATTATTTAGAGCCACCTAAGGACTCGCCCCTTTTGTAAAAACTAACACTGAATAAAAAGGCCCATATCTCTGGAACTGTATGGCGGATTCTAAAAAAAGAAAAAGCACCATACTCAGGGGAGTAGCGGGAATCAAGATACATGAATGTATAAAGATTCACATATTAGATTTAGACATGTAGTATGATACTAAGGTGCAATGGTCAGTAAGCATTCCTGGTTATAACTGTTGTTCCCAAGCTAATGGCAGTGGAGATGGAGTACAATTATAGGCTTCATTACATCTTGGCATATCTGCAGCTATTTAGTACACAGCACGTCCTTCTGCGCAGGCTGCTCCTCTGAAGACCTGTTTTTCAGTTTATTTCTATAAGCAATTATTCCCCTGTGTGAACAAGAGCTTAAATTGGGTACTTCTTGGCTAATTAGTTGTGAGGAGCAGATTGTAAGCGGCAGCGCGTTCTGTGGATTTATCTCGTAGACGCTTTCTGCTGGTCCTTGCCTGTGGCATCCGCGGCTGTTACTGAACGAGCTGCTGATTAAATTAGGATGCAAACATCCTCAGCACTAGCCCCATCCACTAATGAGAAAGTAATATTTTATGTTTGTGTGTAAACCTGCTTCTTTGAATTGGTCATTTTATCACGTGTTACAATGAGCTGGAATAGTCAGTTTCCTGCGTTTTGGGGCTGTGTTTTGTTACATACTGTACATAAAGACAGCCATGTATGAGGCTTCACAGGACAAGATGAATGTTTTGATGGACTGTGGCGTTAAAGATGATCTGTCAGCGCTCCTGACATGCCTGTCTTAGGAAATACTTGTATTCCCCAAGAAATAACAATTGTAGAGCATATTTTCCTAGAACTCTGCAAGTTACTCGATTCTTTCTAGAGTTGTATAAATGAAAAGACAACTGGATACAACTATTTCCTGTGTCACGGTGCACTGCGCACATTAAAGCGCACCAATCACCAGGATTTTCCTACCGTATATGACCTAAAGCCAGTGCTACACTGGCACTATGAGGCTGATTCTACACTTACCTTTAGTTGTCAGCTAGGATGTAACGTATTAGAAACACAAGCAAGTACAGTTTGTAAATTGAGCAGCTTTTTGATTGGCAGCAGCTGCCGATCAGCTGTTAGCTGTTGTGGATATTCTTAGTGATTCCCACCCCTGCCTGTTGTTCCTCCCCCTATATGTTATTTATGCTAATTCTATTATAGAAACATTTTACTAAGTAGCTAGAAGGACCTTTGCTGATGTCAGACCCATGTGACCAGAAGGGGTGAGGCTTCAGCCAACAAAAAAATGTTGCTTTCTGGTATCGGCCATGTTGGCTGAGGCCCCAACCCGGGTATCACATCAGCAAAGTTCCTTCTAGCCACTTAGTAAAACGCTTCTATTCTAGAATTAGCATAAATAACAGATAGGGGAGGAACAACAGGCAGGAGGTGGAAATCAGTATGAAAACCCACAAGTTTAATCTGCCCAATTCCAGTCTTGCTGAAGCATTCACAGATCATCACCGATCCTCCACCAAATTTCACAGTGGGTGTAAGACACTGTGGCTTGTACACCTCTCCAGGTCTGCGTCTAACCATTAGACGACCAGGTGTTGGGCAAAACTGAAAATTAGACTCATCAGAGAAGATTAGCTTACTCTAAAAATTGGGCTGGAATTGGGCAGATTAAACTTTGCAAAGGACATATAAATCAAGCCGCATACAAGGTTATCCTGGAAAAACAGTTGCTTTCTTCTGCTCAGGCAATGTTCCCCAACTCTGAGGGCTGTTTTTTCCAGCAGGACAATGCGCCATACTACACAGCCAGGTCAATCAATATGTGGATGAAGGACCACCACATCAAAACCCTGTCATGGCCAGCCCAATCACCAGACCTGAACCCTATTGAAAACCTCTGTAATGTAATCAACAGGAAGATGGATAGTCACAAGTCATCAACTTAAATGTTTGCACCAGGAGTGACATAAGGTCACCCAAAATCAGTGTGAAAGACTGGAGGAAAGCATGCCAAGACGCATGAAAGCAGTGATTAAAAATCACGGTTATTCCACAAAATATTGATTTCTGAACTCTTTAAGAGATAAACATTATTAGTATTGTTGTTTCTAAATGATTATGAACTGGTTTTCTTTGCATTATATGAGGTCTGAAAGCAGTGAATTTTTTTTGTTATTTTGACCGTTTCTCACTTTCAAAAAAAAATGCGAAATTTTATTGCTTGGATATTCGGAGACATGTCAGTAGTTTATAGAATAAAAGAACAATTTACATTTTACTCAAAAATTCAAAAATATACCTATAAAGAGAAAAATCTGAAAATTTTGCAGTGGTCTCTTAATTTTTGCTAGAGCTGTGTGTGTGTGTGTGTGTGTGTGTGTGTGTGTGTGTATATATAGGTGGATGCCTGTGTATATATTTCCGTATTTATGAGTCTGGATTATTTACCTCATCTAAACTATCACATTAGGTAGATGATCTCTCAGGTTTAGTGTGTTCAGTATATTTTATTATCTGTTTTGTTGTTTTGCAATCTTGAATCCTGGCAGTGAGTAGATAACCATCACCTAGTAACTTCACATACATTTTTGTATAAAACTTCTGTCGGTTAGTGTCAAAACATGTTTTTGCGGAAATGGCACACTATTACGGCACATGTGCTTGAATTTAGTTGCTGATTAAAATGTATAAAGGGAATCTGTCAGCAGATTCATACTGCCCCAGCCACAGGCTACATAAAACAGCCACAGATGCCCTCATTACAAAGAGCTTCATCCACTTGGAGGCTTTCCTATGGCTCCTCTATGCTCGGCTCAGCTTGGTTCATGGGTCTCTGCCTATTTAGGTATAATGTGAATCGAGTTGCCCAAAAATTAACCCCTAAAAAACACATGCAAGTATAGTTGAACTGTACAAATGAAAATCTCTTTTTTTTGCCACTTAAGAAATTACTTACATACATATATTTTCTGGTGTTTTTTTTAGTGCTTCAAAGGGAATTTGTCACTAAGATCAAGCCTACCCCCTCCCCACCCCAATCTGCATATAAATCTTCCATACATCCACCTTTATATCTTCTATCTGTTGCTGCATTCCCAGATATGTGGTGTTATGTGCTCTAGGCATGACAGAGCACGTCCTGAGCCTTTGCTTCCCCTCCCAGCACCAACCTCTTTAGCTTGATTGACAGCACCCTGTCTGATTTCCTTGCCTGATGTCACACAGGCAGTGAGCTGTCAATCAAGCTAAAGAGGTCGGTGCTGGGAGGGGAGGCGAGGTCAGGAAGCAGAGGCTCAGAAAGGGCTCTGTTCACGCTCAGAGCACTTAATTTTAACTCTTCATTTGCGTATTAATGAAACCACTAAGTACTCTGGGAAGCAACTCTGCAGCAACAGATATAAGATGTAAATGTGTTGATGAATTTTCATTTCAAAGACCTGCAGGTCCATATTTGTGGTTGGGGGGGGGGGGATAGAGGTGGATGATGAAAGATTCCCTTTAAAGTCATTAGATTATGATAAATGTGTCTGTCTTCTAGAAATAGTGCCACTTCTGGCCACAGTTCATGTTTGATATTGCAGCTCTTCTCTATAAAACCGTGCACATGGGATGGGGTTATTTCTGCAGCATTCACATGGTTCAGTAAACCCCATTGAGATAATTGGGTGAGTTGCAGACATTTCTACAACCCATTTTGCCCTGTGTGAACTCGTCCTTAAAGGTTTGCCGCATGAAAAGCATTGTGATGATATAAGGCTAAGATGCCCATCCTGAAAACAAAGGGGACACAGCTCTGATACAGTGGTGCTTCCCCTGCCATGTTTTTCCCACTAGTGTCCCAACTACCCACAGTGCAGGATACTATACAGCAGGGTTCTATACAAATGAGTAGGTCCGACTGCAGTGCCCTGCACAGCCACCCTGCCAGGGGGGCGCCATTCAGCAGGAAAAAACAGAATGGTATCTATGCATCACTGCACCAGTGTGGTAATCGCTTCCTTCCCAAGTTTTATTGTCAGACCCAAACCGTCTATGAATTGATAGCATAACCTAGCAATATGCCATTATTTTTACTGAGAGTGGAAAACCCCTTTATGGGAAACTGTGTAGAAAACACTGCTTTTTAGCTTACGTTTATACATGCACTTTGTTTTCTTCCACTATCTTCTCATAACTACTGCAAAAAAAGCCCTAAAGAGTAAAGAGCTGATAATTGCTGGATCTGGGGTGGATGCTGCTTTGTAACCCGGTCTGATATTCTATTGTTTTCCATTCTCACAAGGAATGTTCCGAAATCAGTTTCCCCATAATGAGGATTCTGCTTTCCAGACCCACCCAGCGCAGAGCGAGAAACATTTCCTCCCTGGAAACAACCGAGGCTGATACAATTCTGATTAGAATTGAAACGTCTCCATGTTTAAGCACGGCCGTCTCGGTTTCCTGCTCTGTATTCGGGAACACATCCCTGTGTTTTTCTTTTCCATATCCGTTTAGTGGAGTCCTGGGGTAAAGTGCTTCCTTCCCTCTGTTTTGGGCACGGACACTTTCTTTGCTAACATGCCCAATTAGCCAGAACGTCCCCAGCTTCTCTCGTACCAGATTCACTTTCTGTTATATCAGTGATGTTTTTTTATCTTTTATGATTTTTCTTACTGCGGCCGACCCCGTCACGTTGGGTGATTGATACTGTTGTAGTGCTTCATAAAAAGACTGTGAACTTGAGTTAATACATTGGATCCGGATCCTAAGATGTCAGTAGTTAAAAGGAACTTGTCACCAGTTTTTTGCCCTATAAGCTGCGGCCAGCACCAGTGGGCTCTTATATACAGCATGTTAGAATGTTATATATAAGAGCCCAGGCCACTGCGTAAAACATAAAAAACACTTTAATAGTCACCTAAACCGGTCACTGCTGTGGATGTGACTCAAATAGGCGTCTCCGTTCTCCAGGGCCGGCGCCTCCTCTTTCGGCCATCTTCGTCCTCCTTCTGAAGCCTTTGTGCATGATGCGTCTACGTCATACACACTCGCCGGTCCTGCGCAGGTGCACTATACTGGGATCAAAGTGCGCCTGCTCAGGACCTGAATGCCGGCGAGTGTGTATGACGTCAGACACGTCATGCATCGCAACTTCAGAAGATGGAGGACAAAAATGGCCGAAAGAGGAAGCACCGGCACCGGCCATCTTTGTCCTCCATCTACTAAAGCCGCGGTACATGACACGTCCGACGTCATACACACTTGCCAGCATTCAGGTCCTGAGCAGGCACACTTTGATCAAAGTATTGTAGTGTGCCTGCGCGGGACCGGTGAGTGTGTATGACGTAGGACGCGTCATGCACACAGGCTTCAGAAGGAGGACGAAAATGGCCAAAAGAGGAGGCGCCGGCACTGGAGGACGATGACGCCCATTTGAGCCACATCCGCAGTGACCGGTTTAGGTGAGTATTGTAAAGTCATTTTTATGTTCTACACAGCGGCCTGGACTCTTATACACAGTATGTTAGAATGTTATATATAAGAGCCCACTGGTGATGGCCGCAGCTTATAGGGCAAAAAACTGGTGACAGGTTCCCTTTAAGACAGTTGAGAAAAATGTTAAAACTTGCAGAGAATGAAGATCTATATAATCTACATGGCGACAGCACATTGGAATCTCCGTCTAATCTCAGTTTCTCCCAGATCTATCAAGATGTATTTTTCTTGTTGGCTCAGTTCACACTTGGGCCATGGTTCTGCTCCAGAGGGATTCTGTTGCTTCTGATGGACAGAGCGTGTTAACCCCTTCACATCTACAGTATAGGCTATGTTCACTTGTTGCTTTTTTTGCTGCTTTTTTTTCTGCAGTCAAAATCTGCTCTCTTGTTAGGGGTGCTTCACACACAGCGAGCTCGCTGCCGAGATCGCTGCTGAGTCACGCTTTTTGTGACGCAGCAGTGACCTCATTAGCGATCTCGCTGTGTGTGACACTGAGCAGCGATCTGGCCCCTGCTGCGAGATCGCTGCTCGTTACACACAGCCCTGGTTCGTTTTCTTCAAAGGCGCTCTCCCACTGTGACACACAGATCGCTGTGTGTGACAGCGAGAGAGCGACAAATGAAGCGAGCAGGGAGCAGGAGCCGGCGTCTGGCAGCTGCGGTAAGCTGTATCCAAGATAAACATCGGGTAACCAAGGTGGTTACCCGATATTTACCTTAGTTACCAGCCTCTGCAGCTCTCACACTGCCTGTGCTGCCGGCTCCGGCTCTCTGCACATGTAGCTGCTGTACACATCGGGTTAATTAACCCGATGTGTACAGCAGCTAGGAGAGCAAGGAGCCAGCGCTAAGCAGTGTGCGCGGCTCCCTGCTCTCTGCACATGTAGCTGCATTACACATCGGGTTAATTAACCCGATGTGTACTGTAGCTAGGAGAGCAAGGAGCCAGCGCTCAGTGTGCGCGGCTCCCTGCTCCCTGCACACACAGCTAAGCGGTGTGCGCTGGTAACTAATGTAAACATCGGGTAACCATACCCGATGTTTACCTTAGTTACCAGTGTCCGCAGCTTCCAGACGGCGGCTCCGTGCAAGCGCAGCCTCGCTTGCACGTAGCTGCTGGCTGGGGGCTGTTCACTGGTCGCTGGTGAGATCTGCCTGTTTGACAGCTCACCAGCGACCATGTAGCGATGCAGCAGCGATCCTGACCAGGTCGGATCGCTGCTGCATCGCTAAGTGTGAAGGTACCCTTAGTAAAGAAGCCACTTACAAAAAAAACTGATTTTGCTGCAGATTATTTGTGTCATTTGTTTACTGTAATTGTTTACTATAGTTTTATTCACCAAAAACACATGGTTGCCTTTTTTGCAGTGTCTTTGCACTTCCTCATTGCTTTGTATGGTGAAAAAAACTGCAAAAACACTGAAAGATTTGATATAGTACAGCTTAAAAAAAACCCCAAAAACAGCTTTTAATTATAAAATAATTCTGCAAAAAGTATGTGTGAACATAGCCATAAGACTAAGTTCACATGTCCAGTAATCAGCCGCTAAAATAGACCCAGCAGCAATCCATTGGCAAAAAAGTTCTGCAAACTCAACTTTTTTTTGTCCGTTTAAAAAAAACCTGATTTCAACTGGATCCATTTTTCATAACATTAAAGTCTATGGAAAATAATTTTCAACTGAAAGAATAATGGATGGCTAATTAACTGATACGTTTTCTATAGCCTCCAATGTAAGAAAAATGTATCTAGTTGAAATCTGCTTTTTTTTAGACAACGGATTGCTGCTGGATCCATCCTAATGGATGATTACTGGACATGTGAACCTGTCAGTGTTTCAACTATATCAAGGACACTGTCAAGAAAGTGAGGATATCATTGTTTGCATCTCTGCCCTCCTTAAACTTGGGTCATATGGACATAGATAGAGGAGAGCCTGTCATTGGTGCAGTAACATTTAGAGGATTTGCCAGGGAATTAAAGGATTATTCCCATCTCCAAGATCCTGTCCCAATATGTAGTAGGTGTAATAAGAATAATAAGTCCCCATGCGCACGCTGCGTTTTTTGCCGCTTTTACGGGTCAGTTTGTGGCACAAAACTGCATGTAATTCCTTCTCCAGCAATATCTATGAGATTTCAGTCTTGCTATGCCCACGTTGCTTTCTTTTTATTTTTTTTATTTTTGGCTGTGTTTTTCTGGTGACCACACAAATGCAGTATGTTAATTCTTTTTGCATTTTTCCCTGTGTTTTTCACAAATTGGTGATAAAAAAAATGCATTAAAAAGGCATGGAAAATGCATCAGAAGCACATGCGTTTTTGGATGCGTTTTTGTGAACACAAAACTGCAGCATGCAAACATACCCTAAAATTTGCAACTACCTCCACTTAGAAATGTAGTATAGGTTTCCTAATATAGCAATGTCTCTTACCTCATGTGCAGGGCATTGCAGCTTAGGTATCCATGGTTACGACCACAGGCAACTAACTTTCACTGTATGAGTGGATGTAACCATGTATACCTAACCTGTAATGCCCTGCACATGAGGTAAGAAACATGGCTTATATCAGGAGAACTATACTACATTTCTAATTGGAGGTATCTGCTGATATTATTATTACGCCTAGTACATATTAGGTTAGGATCTTGGAGATGGAAATACTCTTAAGTGTACTTAAGAGGAAGCTGCCAATAAAAACTAGATGACATCTTTATTATTTACTGACATTTGATGGTGATACATAAACTTGTAGGGAACAAAATAAAAATCAGTAAATGTCAAATATTGTTCTTATCCAAAAGATCTTGTGACTTAGAGGCCATTCCCATGAATAATGATTGACATGTGAATGAATTCTCGCTCGTTCAATAAACAGCTGTTTTTGCATCAGAGCCGCTGCAGTAAGATCATCGCCGCTCTCTTCTGGATTGTACACTGGATGGTAGAGGCGCCTCCTCTTCTGTGGAACCTGCAGATAGACAAAGCTCGGTGGTACACAGTATTGTTCTGCTTATGTGTCCTGTCACGGAGCACAATGTAGCAGAGTTGCTAATGTTTTTCCCCATTCTTATGTTCCCTTTACATTGTTGAGAAAATGAATATGTGCTGGAGAAGAGAGCCCTTGTTATAGTCTTGGAGACGTTTCTCCCAGTTGTTGGGGATGGAAAAGACGTGCAACACAAGAAATAATAATAGTGCTCATGTTTTGCATTTTTAAGGTCAGTCCTTGTTTTCTATCAGAATTTATCTAATCATAAATGTTAGTTATTTGCTGCACGATGTTCCTATTATTTGCATTGACATTCTGAGATCCTGGACTGATTAGTTATACACCATATTATCTTTAAACTTGTAAAAATTAAAGACCCATCTAGGCAATCCGATAGTGGGAAAATGAGCATTCGTAAGAATATTTGTTACTGATCTGTCCATAGTGGAAGTCACCACTGAGCAAAGCGCTTATTTATCAAGAGATCAAATTGCTCATATCCATTTAACAATTACTGTTATCAGTAGCTTAAAGCGGTATTCCCATCTCCAAGATCCTAGCCAAATATGTGGCAGGTGTGATAATATTAACAAATACCTACCTCCAATTACAAATGTAGTATAGTTTTCCTGATTTAACTATGTCTCTTGCCTCATGTGCAGGGCATTGTAGCTTAGGTATCCATGGTTACGACCACTCATATAGCACAATTAGATACTCATGGTTGTAACTAAGCTGCAATGCCCTGCACATGAGGCAAGACACATGGCTATATCAGGAGAACTCTACTACATGTCTAATTGGAGGGATTTGCTAAAATTCTTCTTCTTCCTCTTCCTTCTCTTCCTCTTCCTTCTCTTCCTCTTCCTTCTCTTCCTCTTCCTTCTCTTCCTCTTCCTTCTTCCTCCTCTTCCTCTTCCTCTCCCTCTTCCCTCTTCCTCTCCCTCTTCCTTCTTCCTCCTCTTCCTCTTCCTTCTTCCTCTTCCTTCCTCCTCTTCCTTCTTCCTCTTCCTTCTTCCTCTTCCTTCTTCCTCCTCTTCCTTCTTCCTCCTCTTCCTTCTTCCTCCTCTTCCTTCTTCCTCCTCTTCCTCTCCCTCTTCCCTCTTCCTCTCCCTCTTCCTTCCTCTCCCTCTTCCCTCTTCCTTCTTCCTCTTCCTTCTTCCTCTTCCTTCTTCCTCTTCCTTCTTCATCTTCCTTCTTCATCTTCCTTCTTCCTCCTCTTCCTCTTCCTTCGTCCTCTTCCTTCTTCCTTCTTCCTCTTCCTTCTTCCTCCTCTTCCTTCTTCCTCCTCTTCCTTCTTCCTCCTCTTCCTTCTTCCTTCTTCCTCATCTTCATTCTTCCTTCTTCCTCCTCTTCATTCTTCCTTCTTCCTCCTCTTCATTCTTCCTCCTCTTCCTTCTTCCTTCTTCCTCCTCTTCCTTCTTCCTTCTTCCTCCTCTTCCTTCTTCCTTCTTCCTCCTCTTCCTTCTTCCTCCTCTTCCTTCTTCCTCCTCTTCCTTCTTCCTCCTCTTCCTTCTTCCTCCTCTTCCTTCTTCCTCCTCTTCCTTCTTCCTCCTCTTCCTTCTTCCTCCTCTTCCTTCTTCCTCCTCTTCGTTCTTCCTTCTTCCTCCTCTTCCTTCTTCCTCCTCTTCCTTCTTCCTTCTTCCTCCTCTTCCTTCTTCCTTCTTCCTCCTCTTCCTTCTTCCTCCTCTTCCTTCTTCCTCCTCTTCCTTCTTCCTCCTCTTCCTTCTTCCTCCTCTTCCTTCTTCCTCCTCTTCCTTCTTCCTCCTCTTCCTTCTTCCTCCTCTTCCTTCTTCCTCCTCTTCCTTCTTCCTCCTCTTCGTTCTTCCTTCTTCCTCCTCTTCCTTCTTCCTCCTCTTCCTTCTTCCTTCTTCCTCCTCTTCCTTCTTCCTCCTCTTCCTTCTTCCTCTTCCTTCTTCTTCCTCTTCCTTCTTCCTCCTCTTCCTTCTTCCTCCTCTTCCTTCTTCCTCCTTTTCCTTCTTCCTCCTTTTCCTTCTTCTTCCTCTTCCTTCTTCCTCTTCCTTCTTCCTCTTCCTTCCTCCTCCTCTTCCATCATATTTGGATAGGTTCTTGGCGTTGGGTATACCCCTTTACGTCTATTTTACCATGAGTGATTGGTGAATTTTTTATGTTGCAGATTTTCTTCACTGATTAGGGTTTTTTTACATATGTTTTTATTGCATTTATCACATTTTTGTTTCTTTTTCCTATGTCATATTCTAAACAAAGCTGTTTTTTTATTTTTGATGCGTCCTGGTATTTTGCTTGACAAAACTTTATTGACATAGTCATGTGCGGATTACATGTGTTTTCCATGTTTTCCAATGTGGAAACGCACTTAGGCTATGTGCCCACGGGCGCTCGTACCTGCGGATGTATCCGCAGGTACGAGCGCATGTTTCCCACAGCTGCCCGCCGGCGTCCGCAGCTATTTTTAGCTGCTAGATTACAGCGGAATAGCTGCGGGAAACATGCGGAGATTCATGCGGCTTACCTGCGGACGTCTCGGCCTGTCATCTCCATAGTGGAGGTCCGGGACATCTGCAGGTAATTCCGCATGAATAATTGACATGCAATTATACATGCGGATGCCTACATCCGCAGCATGTTCGGCATCCGCACTTTCCGCAGCGTGGACACAGCACTCCCCATGTCCCATAGGATAACATGGGGAGTGCCTGTACATGATAAAACCTGCGGATTTATCTGGAAAATCCAGAAAAATCCGCAGGTTTTCCGCAGAAAAATCCGCACAAACAGGCTCCCGTGGGCACATAGCCTAAAAATACAAATGTATATTTTACCTGTGGAATTTCTGCATTTCATTCACTTTCATGTTGAAAATCTGCAGATAAAGCTCAGTGTATCTGCAAGAGAAATTGACTTGTTGCAGATTTTAAGAACGCGCGCTGCGTAAAACAAATGTTGGGCAGTCGTGATGTGATAAATGTATAATCTCTTGGGGTTTGACCATTGTAATCTCACCTAATCCTGAGAATTCGAGTCCCAAAGTCGAATATGTGAATGAAACACGTGTATGTCCACCACTCAATTTTCTTCTATGGGGTTGATGAGACATCCATCTCCATTAGGTCCATAGAAATGAGTGGAGCAGTAGTCACACACGTGCATCACCATTCACACTGGAGACTTTGGAGGGTTTCAGTAGCTACGCCTGTCCCATTCTGTCATGATAGGTTTGGGGAAATACCAAGTGAAGGAAAGGGAAGGGAAACCCTGTTTCTAGGGAAGGGGAAGATGGTGACCCTTGACCAAGCCTACCGCTGGGCCTTGGGTTCCCTCACCGTCCTAGATAGGTACCACACCTATACACCAAGCCGGATAGCTGACCCTGATCCGGACCCCAGGTAGGGAGCGAATGAGATGACCCCTTTGTCAACCCCACTAGGCACTAAAGAAGACACAGGGATAACAAATAGGGGAAAAGTGACCAAACAACTTATCTCTAGTTGTCTCAGGGAGAGAAGCTGCACCAACTACCAAGATCTTCCTGATGTATGCAAGCCGCCTGGTTGCACTGAAGCCTTGTTAAAGATGTATCAAATATCACCATCATCAAGTAATAGGAAGTGAAGGTATATATAGACAAGGAAAGTACTGATGAACAGCAGCTGACAGGCTGAACAATGCCCCAGGGTCCTAAAGGGAAAAGGCTGAAAAACAAGCAGGAAAGATAGGTCAGAGAGCTGTTTGTGCAGCCAAACACTGTGACCTTCTATAGCCCATATATGTAATATTCAGCTCACTGTGTATGAACCTAGTCCTTTTAGCGTCTTCCCTGGAGCACGGCCAGACACTGCCACAACCAAAAATAATCCAAAAAAGCAAAAGGAATCCAGCTCTTCAGGTGAAAAATACTTCAGGTTAACTTCAACATGCAGGCAAAACAGCATGACCAGCGCAAGTCATGCTTTCTGTCTTGCCTGCATGTTGAAATAAACCTGAAATCTTTTTCACCTGAAGAGCTGGATTCCTTTTGCTTTTTTGGACCTTCTATAGCCGGACACCACAGGACTGTGTCACTTGTGACACACCGATGACTCATTTCGTCTCTCCATTGGACGTGATGGGGAAGAGGCTGGCTTATGTAATGAAATGAGCCTGTCAGCCAGCCCCTTTCACATGCAGCACTAATGATATTGCCAACACATGATACTCTCTAATATTCGATCAAAGCCCAAAATGGACCTGCTGAGAACAATGCTGATATCTGGAGATTGGGGCATTCTACCTAATTCAAGTTTTACATTTGATATTTTAAAAACCTCTAAAGACCAACCCCTTTAATTGGCTATATGAAGTTTTTGACATTGTTATTTTAAACTTTGTAAAGTCCTTGGAGCAGGTATACATCTTTGCCTAACATTTTGTCATGTGCTGATCCTCGGTGTTGCACCATGAGCCTGTATAGTATGACATGGCGTGCAGGAATTTGGAGAAGGGTAATACCAGCAAATAAATAAATAATTAGATGTATACAGCAGAATGATTCTCAAGTAAACCTGATTCAACAAATTGCTTTACAGCAAGCGGCATCTCATTACTGAGAAGTAAATGAATCTTCTCCTTCTTTGTGATGGAGGCGCTGCCTCTTCTTTACGATGTCCACGGTTCTGGGGTGAGGTGGCCTCATATTTCCGCTGTGACGTCGGCCCGTACAGAGCAGAGGTTGGTGCTTGCTCACCCTGCTGCGGGTCATTATCTCATTACTTCTTATGGTATGTATATCCAGAAGCTTATCCAGAAGTAGCACAGTGGTGACCTAGTGAGGAAAGTCAGATTTAATTAACTTGTCTTGTGAGGGTTAGAAATGAATCTACAAGAAGAAATGATTGATTCTACAATCCAGACACTGGGCAATCATAAGTCGCCCACCCGCTCACAGCACAAAATGTGCCCCAGTGCATTAGATTGGATAATAAAGTTGAAAGGGTCATTAAATATTTTAGAAATTCTAGTAAAAGCTTATTTTTATTGCAGAACCTAAATGAAGTGTTATTTGGTATAAAGGTTGTTTTATCCTTACCCAATTGTTTATCGCATATTGATTTTATAAGTTCAAAATGTCAGATATGGGGTCCAAGAATGAGTACCCCCCTTCCGCCACCACTAGTGCTCGGAATGAGGGCACCTAGTCACCCTAGTGAACATGCATACACATTGTTAACTAACAGACAATGGGGAACAGCCCTATATATGGTGCTATAGCAAAAGATGCCTGATTCAAGATTGGATTGGGGTCCCACCGATAAAGCACTGATGACTTATTAACCAAGGACAAGCAGCTTGTATGTTCTCCCTGTGTTTGCGTGGGATTCCTCTAGGTTCTCCGGTTTCCTCCCATACTCTTGTGAACCCCAATGGGAACAGTGTTGCTGATGTAAGTAAAGTGCTGTGGAATATGTTGGCGCTAGATAAAAATAAAGATTATTATTATTATATTAATTGTATAAACCATTACTATGGGGACCACTATGGGTAAACTTTCCAATTCTTGATGATGGCCACTCCTAATTCTATTATTAGTATAAATTAAAGGGGACCTGTTACCAGGTAAAAATTGGTCAGTTTTTGTTTTTTTTTTTATTTTCGCTACTCCCCTAAATAGTCCATTTTTGCTTTTTTGTTTTTAAAAATCCATCCTATGGTTCCAGAGATACAAGCCTTTTTATTTATCGATAATTCTTATAGTCTTTGGTAAGCAGGCGTGGCTCAGACAACTTTTCTGATGGCTTGACTTTAGGCTGCTCTGTATTATCACCCTGGGAGTAGTGGGAATAAAATAAGAGCAAAACTGTCCACTTTTGACCCGGCAACATGTTCTCTTTAAATAGGAGCTACAAGTGAGCCTGCACACTCAGTTTTAAATAGCCTGTAATAGGGAACGGCCATGCATGTGTAGCTACTGCTCCTCGGGTGCAAGTTCTCAGAATAGATCAGGATCACACTGAACAACCCACCTTAACTAACAACCTAAAAAGTGAAGAACGTGCAAATAGCATGCAAATCGGAAAGGGATACTTGGTAGTAAACCTCCTTGTATTTACACATTGCAAATGGGAGCAGAGCTGTCTCTTCATCACTTATCAGTGGTCAGAAGTAGAGTTGATCGGACGGCCAATAATCCAGTACCGGCGTATCACTGCCAGATTTAAAAAAAAGTCTGATCCACTCCAGAATCCGGTGCCCATATAAGTCAATGGGGACCGGAATCCGGAAGTTAAACACATTTATGGAGGGGCTCGGGGGATAGGAGCGAGCGCGGCATACTCACCGACGCGCTGTCATGGCGGCACACTCCTTCCGGGTCATGCTGTTACTTTCCGGAGCTGACAATTCAATATTCATTGTTTTCCCCGCCCACCGGCGCATGTTGGTTGCAGCTAGACGCGCCCCCACTCTGAGTGGCAGCGTGGCAGCTAACTGCAACTAATCACAGGCGCCAGGACGGCCGGTGGGCGGGTAAAGTAGTACAGTCTGTCGGTCAGTTCACGGTGGTAAAAATAAGCACTCGGCAACACAGTTATAGTGCGCGGCTGCAGCCCCAGCTGTCGCGCTTTATCTGCTCTGTGTATACAGTGACCAGAGTCACACGTGCGAGGCTTTGCCGGGTGCCGCCATGGCAGACTCGCGTGAGCCCCTCGCATGTGTAATTCCGGTGAAAGTAAAAAAAAAACAAAAAAAAAACTACGTGCAGTCCCCCTGATTTTCATCCCCAGCCAAGATAACGCCGGCCGGGGGCTGGTATATCCTCAGCCCGCAGCCGCCCGGTATTACCGCATCTATTAGATGTGACCATACCGGTGTGCGCTACTGGCTCTTCCTGCAGGCGTGATGCGGTGCCAGTCGGGGTAATAGCAGGGGTTAATAGCGGCGCACGGCTGCTACTAAACCCTAGCTTTGTGTGATGGTACAGGCGTCTATCAGATACCTGCATCACACAAACCTGTAAGTGACAGTAAATAAACACAGACACAGAGAAAAATCCTTTATTTGAAATAAAGTACAAAACACACCCTGCTTCACCTCTTTATTAAGCCCCAACACCCTGCAGCTCCGACGTAATCCACAGGAGAAGTTCCACACCGACACATCCAGCACTGCTACATGTCAGAGCGAGCAGCTATAGAGCACGGCTGCTCGCTCTGAGTGCAGCCTATTACTGAGCCGCGATAAGCGATGACCGCGGCAGAGACTGTCACAGGCTGGGGGGCGCGTCAGCCTGCAACCAATCACAGCTGAGAGGACGGCCGGTGGGCGGGGAAAACACGGAAAACTGTGTGATTGCGTGCACAGCACAGGTAGTGAAAGCGCGACCCAGAAGCAGTGTGCCACCATGACACCGAGTCTCGGTAAGTATGAAACGCTCATTTATTTATTGTTTTTTTCTTTTTTATTAATTGCCAATTACGGATTGTCCATCCAGAATCCCGCACTCGGGTCCGGCCCGGGGATAGCGCTGAAACCGCGCGGATCCGGACGTTTACAGTCCGGGTCCGCTCAACACTAGTCAGAAGCACTCTCTACGTGTAACAGAGGCACAGAGCAGGCAGGGTAGCGTATATGCACAGAAAGGTGGTAGTGCCCTTGGCAAGCAAAGAGAAAACTACTTATTCTGTAATTTGCACATGAAAAGTACCCTCTAGATCAGGGGTCGCCAACCAGTGGCTTGTAGGCCTGTGATGTGTGGCTTGTGACTGTCTGCTAGCTTGGTGCATATGCACCAGGTTTTGCAAACTGCTATGAAGAGCAGGTCTCCAAATGGTGACATTTGTGAGTAGACCCACATGGAAGAGCACATCTGAATGGAGGTAGGAACCCCTGGATATTGGTATACTGCCTTGATGTGGCAAATTCTGTGGAAAAGCTTTGGCTGTTATTATAATGGCAGCTCTGAGTGTCATTCCTGTGAGGGGCGGGAGCTAAATGTGGCTTGCGACCCTCTCTGAGCTGAGTGTGGCTCTCAAGGTCAGAAAGGTTGGGGACCACTGATCTAGATTATAGGTAGATTCCATAGGAACACCTAGAAGACCTTCTGTGCTGTTTGTTAAACTTGCTGTAGTAATGTTTGTGATTGTAATGCCGCTTCCTACCACATCTAATGTTCAGAAGATCATTTCATGGGTGATACGACTGTTACAGCCTTGGTGCTTGCTGATAATGTGAGAATTACCGGTAATACGAGACGTCTGTACTACCCGTATAGCCTATAGGCAGACTGCCCACCAGACAATTCTCAGTTTTTGTAGTGGTCACTTAATTACTGTACTATAGTAATATTTTGTGATGAATTGTTTTTGATGGACTGTTCTAGGGGGGCTTTCATATATTACAGTCACAGAAGCAGCTCTACTCACTGATGACTGCCATGTTAGATGAATCTGTATATCTATGTAGATTGGGTTCTTTCTTTTCTGTTTCCTCACAATCCATTCACTGCAGAATTCTACTTTATGTCCAGGAACTTACAGGCCGCGTTCACATGTTCAGTATTTGATGAGGTTTTTTTTTTTACCTCAGTATTTGTAAGACAAAACCAGGAGTGAAACAATCAGAGGAAAAGTATAATAGAAACACGTCACCACATCTGTATTTATCACCCACTCCTGGTTTTGGCCTATAAATACTGAGGTAAAAAACTCACCAAATACTCAGCATGTGCTTTGTGGTCTTAAGGTATGTGCCCATGACTTCTTTTTCAATTGGATTTCACCTGAGAAGTGCCAAAAAGAATGAATGCATAGCAATGTGAAAATGACTTGCTGTGCTTACATTCGCTCTTTTGTAAACTCCCTTATCTGCTCCAGTCTTTGAAAGCCGTGAAGTGGTTACAAGAAGCGGTCGTTCTATTGTTGTAAAAGGAATTTAAAAATTAAAATAAAAAAACAAAAACGCCAGCGTTAAAGATTCTGAAAAAAAACTTAAGCAAAGAAGCTTAAGGGAGAACACCACGGCCGTTTTCCTGAAGTGTCTTCTGTTTCAAAATCTAAATGAGTACACCGGTACCTCCAAGATGTAGAGTGCATGTATCCTAACTCTTGTAATCTTCATGGTTCAGGAATGGAATGAAAGATTAGCCGTAGAAACTGCTCAAATAGAAAGAGTATTAGATCTCATTCACATATTAGTATTTTTGATCACTATTTTATCAGCATTTTCCAAAACCAGGAGTGTCTCCAGAACACAGAACAGGCGTCAATCTTTCAGTTATACTTTTTCTCTGTAAGTTCCACTCCTGGCTTTGGCATACAAACACTGATGAAAAATACTAGGGTATGAGCGAGGCCTGAGAGATGAGCGGATCGAGTTTCAGAGAATCGAGTTTGAGTCAAATTTTCTGAAGTTAACAGTTTCACGTGAATGTGAACATTTTAAGTTTCAGTTTGTGGGTCACCCAAAAAAAGAAAAAAAAGCTCAGCACTATTTCTCACACTGCTGAAGCATCAGCGAGCGGGCGAACAGAACTGTGCATTGCTTCATAGCTGCCCCATAATGCCTGTAGTTGTTACATCTAGCGGATTATCACACCTTTTACAGTGGTGGTCAAGACCTGGGTCATCACAGATCAGCAGGTTCTGCTGGGGCAGAGTAATTTTTAAAGTCATTGGCTAAGTCTCTATCTCCTCAGTAAAGTGTAAGCTCTTATGATTAGCGGGGGCCTTTCTCTCTCTTTCTCACCTGTAACTTGTAGAATTTTATAGGCAGCAGGATCCTCTCTTTATCGCCTGTGAAGTGTAAGCTCTTCTGGTCAGTAGGCTCCTCTGTCTCCGGTAGATTGTAAGCTCTTATGGTCAGCGGATTCTTCTCTGTTTCTCCTTTTGAGTGTAAGCTCTTATAATCAGCAGGGTCCTCTCTCTCTTGCCAGGAGAGTGTAAGTTCTTATGGTCAGTGAGGTCCTCTCACTCTTCTTTAGAGTGTAAGCTCTTATGATCAGCAGGGTCTTGTCTATCTTCTGTGAAGTGTAAGCTCTTATGGTTAGAGAGGTCCTCTTTTCTGTAGAGTGGGCGCTCTTATGATCAGCAGAGTTCTCCCTCTCTTCTGTAGTGTGTCAGCTCTTGTAGTCAGTGGGGTCCTCTCTCTCTCGTGCTCTCTCTCTCTCTTCTGCAGAGTGTGAGCTCTTATGATCAGCGGGGTCCTCTCTATCTTCTGCAGTTTCTAAGTTCTTATGGTCAGTGGGTCCCCTTTCTTTTCTGTATTGTGTAAGCTCTTTTGTTCAGCAGGGTCCTCTCTCTCTGTCTTCTGCAGAGTGTAAGCTCTTATGATCAGCAGGGTCTTCTCTCTATCTTCTGTAGTGTGTAAGCTCTTATGATCAGTGGGGTCCTCTTTTCTGTAGTATGTAAGCTCTTATGGTCAGCCGTGTCATCTTTCTCTCTTTCACTTCTGCATACAAAGTATCAGCTCTTATGATCAGCGAGGTCCTCTCTCTTTATTTTCTGTTGTGGGTAAGTTCTTCTGGTCAGCGGGGACCACTCTTCTTTCTCTTCTGTAGAGTGTAAGCTCTTATGATCAGCAGTGTCCTCTCCACCTTATTGTAGAGTGTGAGCTTTTATGGTCTGCTCGGTCTTCTCTCTCCTCTCCTCCACATGTATTTTATGGACTTTTACAAGTCTTCCGGTATTGAATTTAATTTTTGGGGAAACTTCGACAAAGTCAATGAATTAGGCTTTCAAAGGATTAGTTCATCTCTAACGAGTATACTTATTTCCTTTAGAAGATTTGACAAATAAAAGCCACAGAACAGATTTGAATAGGGGGCACATTGGCAAAAGTAATCTGAGTAACACCTCATTTTTTTTTTTTACTATTGATCCTCTTGCAGTTAACATGCTGTAGGCAAATCCTCATAATCTCTGTTTCCACCCAACATTATGAGAGCTCATGTACACATTGTGTTTTTGTTCTATAGATTTATAATATGGCATCAGTAGGCCAGTACTGAACTTCAAAGTACCTACATTTTACACTGGTACATAGATGTTCTTTTTACAGATTGTATTTAATCTACCTGAAAATATGTGCCCTGGAGTATTGTGTACCTTAATGTGGAGGCACATGGGAGCCTATTGGTCTACATTTGCATTTTCTAGCTTTATAGATTGTAAGATGGTGAGCAGGGCCCTCGCTCCTTCTGTAGCTGTTGAACCATGTGTTACTTTGTAATGTATTTAATTTCTGAGCATGTCCCCATTGGCACTATGTAAATAAACTTATTTTTATTAATTATGAGTTCCGCTATATACCAGATCTAATCTTCCTAAGATCATTTCATCATCCTTAAAGCTTACTTATAAAGTATAAATGCTTCCACAATATGGTATACAACAGGACATGGCACATTTTTTTCAGCAAGAAAAACTTAATATGAAATTGGAGTGGCACTGATGTGCAAAAATACAGGGCATACATGAGCTCTAACACGAGAGTTGAAAAATATAGATGGCTGCTAAAAGTTACAATGAGGATGTGTTGGTGACGAAGATCCATTTACAAGTAATCCTTATCCATTAATCTGAATAGGAGCTTAGCTGGCGTTCTCAGCCCCTAAATAGTGTGCGCAGCAGTGCTGTTCCGCACTGTACACCATTTACATCTAGGACCACTAAATAGCGTGTGGAACTGTGCTGTTCCGTACTGTACACCATTTATATCTGGGAACACTAAATAGCATGCAGAGCTATGCTGTTCCATGCGGTACACCAATTATATCTGGGACCACTAATTAGCGTGCAGAGCTGTGCTGTTCCGTACTGTACACCATTTCTATCTGAGACCACTAAATAGCATGCGGAGCTGTGCTGTTCTGTGCTGTACACCAATTATATCTGGGACCACTAAATAGCATGCGGAGCTGTGCTGTTCTGTGCTGTACATCATTTATATCTGGGATTACTAAATAGTGTGTGGAACTGTGCTGTTCCGTGGTGTACACCATTTGCATGTGGGACCACTAAATAGTGTTCGGAGCTGTGCTATTCTACACTGTACACCATTTACATCTGGCTGCTGTCGGCGCTTATAATAGCTGATTGGTACAGGTGCTGGGTGTCGAATCCCACTCATTAGATACTGCTGCATCTTTTAAGGATACATCATCAATATCAAAGTAGTGGAAATCCTTTAAAGTTAATATTATTGAAATTCCTTACTTAAACAGTAGAAGCATTTTGATAATTTGTCCATTTTACTATAGCCTGGAGTTTGTGCCCCATTGACTGACATAGTAATGATACATTTCCATGGGAAGAGTGAATTCACATGTGACACTGTGGAGTCGGAGTCGTGGAGTCTGAGTCGGAGTCAGAGCTCATTTTGGTGGAGTCGGAGTCGGTATAAAATGCACCGACTCCGACTCCTAAAATATATAATAAATTGGGGACAGTAGTGCAATGCAGAATGTGCTGAATATTTTACTAAATAATAACATTTATTATAATGCTTATATTTAAGTGAAAAATGTATTGTAGTACAATGTGAACATTAGACATTTCATTTATGATACAATAATCAAGATATTTAGAACATAAAATATATTTATTGGAATACAACTTTAGAACACAAAAAACTAATAAATTGTAAATATGTAATTCAATATGTAATATATATACACACACACAAGATATATATCTAGTCTACTGTATATTACATAGTGTATTACATATTTACAATTTATTACAGTTTGTGTTCTAAAGTTGTATCCAATAAATATATTTTATGTTCTATCCAAATATATTGATTATTGTATCATAAAAATTATTAAATGTCTGATGTTCACATACACATGTTCATGTATTACAATAAATTTTTCACCTAACTATAAGCAATATATGTAGGAGTCGGAGTCAGTGCAAGAGAAATTGAGGAGTCTGAGTCAAAGGTTTGGTTTACCGACTCCACAGCCCTGTGTGACAGATTTAAATTCAGTGACGGTTTTAGTGATCTGAATGGAATTTATTAAACCCCATTGAGATGAATGGAATGTATTTTGAGTCATTGAGGTGCCATGTATATACATATCCTAACATAAAGTCATATGAGATTCCCCATAACCCGGCTTCAATAATCAGAACTTTCCAGCTACTAGATGTAGGATTTCTGAGAATAGCACTGTATCAAGAAACATATTTTTGTAATTTCCAAATTTACAGGTTTACAAAAATTTGAACTGTTGCCATGGCTATAATGCTAGAAATAGCACTTATTACACAGGTATGAAGAATTTGGGTTTATATTTTTTTTCAAATCCAATGACTGATTCCTATGCTGTCTTCTATTGATAACTATTTCGTATGGATTTTACACAATAAGCACGTGAAATAACATACAAGCTAAATGAACAACAAAAATCTTTATTGTAGCCAAAAATATATACAATATTATATATAAAAATTAATTGAACATTCATTTTTCAACTTCATTGGCAATTAATTATTGCTCCTTCTCCCTTTCTCTTCAAATGTCTCTTTGATCTCTTTTCTCTTATAGAAGGCCTGTGGCTCTTCTCTGTGAAGCATCCAGCAGTAGTCGCCCATCATGTTCACGTTCCATATACCTTGGTATCGTTCCATCTCCTTGATATCCTGACAAAACTTTTCTCTTTGCTCTTCGCTAACAGCACTAAGAATTTCAGATATGTAGTCAGAATGGGAAAAGGAACTTCAAAATCATCAGATAACTCAAGGCTTTGAAAAATGTCAGCATGTTCTCCACAATGGACTTAAATTTTGGATCATTGTTGTTACCTACAAACTTCTTCACAACTTCTTTAAAAAAAAACCCAAGCCCTTTTTCTCAACAGCTTTCATTTTTGTTTCAAACATGACGTCCTTCGTGAGTTTCTGAACATTCGAACCCATAAAAATACATTCCTTCATATTTGCTTCGGACAGTCTCTGAAACTTAGTACACAGGTACTTGAAAGTCTCTCTTTCTGTAAGTAGATCTTTCACAAACTGCTTCATCACTCCAAGTTGAACATGGAGTGGTGGCAGGAGAAGTTTAGTAGGATTAACTAAAATTTCCTCAAGTGTGTTCTGAGTCCTGGTTGCAAAGATGTTCTTGTTAGCCAACTTTTTTGGCTGGGGTGAGTAATCCTATCCCTGCTGTCAAATTCACAGTAAAAGCAAGGGTACTTTGTGTATCCTTCTTTCTGTTCAAGGAGCAAAGAGAGAACTTTCAGATTACCACATATTGACCGTCCTTGATCCTCATAGTTAAGTTTCTTGAGAATAAACTCTAAATTCTCATAACTTTCCTTCAACTGCACAGAATGTCCTACAGGCACTGAAGTACACTTGCTGCTATTGAGCGGTAGCACATTTCAGACTTTTTTGGATCAGTCAAAGTCTCCACTCGCTCATATTGTACTCAATGTTACATTTTTCCATCAGCCAGGGAACATCACCGCAATACACTAGAGTACCGTCTTGAGAAAAGTATTGAAGCAATTGTTTATCTCTGCTACTGTACCATGGACAACAGGTACCAGGCGCTAGCAGGTTCTTTTCCTTTAGTCTAGAGCGTAAAGGTTTTAGAGAATGTTTAGGAAGGCTCAAGTCTCTGACTAAATCATTTAATTTGAGCTGTGAAAAAACCTGTCGCTCGTTGGGCCTATGGAGTCAGTGTTTGGGAAAAAACTGAACCTGA
Source organism: Anomaloglossus baeobatrachus (assembly GCF_048569485.1). NCBI lineage: Eukaryota > Metazoa > Chordata > Amphibia > Anura > Aromobatidae > Anomaloglossus > Anomaloglossus baeobatrachus. The sequence goes on along the minus strand of NC_134359.1, from coordinate 113,429,268 downwards.
TGGAATTTTTTGCGATATTTTTACTGAATTCAGCTATCAAAAGTATATAAAATTCACCTTTTTTTTAAACCGTTTCAGCCTTGCGGACCTGTGTTATTAGCGGTTTGGTTGTCTTGATGTGCTGTGGGGCTATTGGGAAGGAAAGGTTTTCTGGCTGCTGTGTATCACTGCAGTAATGCAGTCATCAATCAGATCGGAAATGAATTTATAGAAAGCATAATCCAACTGATGTCCAAATTATCAAAATCCGGACTCATTAGACAACATTGTTTTCAGGAGAAACCCATCAGCTTCAGGCAATTCAGCTTCTGTACATTTAATGACTCCTCTGCCTTCTGACATGTTGTCTCACTCCCCTGCTGTATCAGGTATATATTATAGAAAATCTCTTTTATTTGTGGAATATTGTTAAAATATGGTTTTGTTAATAGTTGTATTAGTAAAGCCAAGACATAGTCCCCGAATCATTACCTGGTGAGCAAGTCATCCGGTAAGTTTGCATAATCGGACAATAATTTCGCAGTCAGGCCATGTCTCACGTGGACAGGATACTCCTACTTTCCTGGCCCATGCAGACCTAGGAATACCAGCAGGAACTAGTGCCAAAAAGATCTTGAAGCAGGTAAGAGCTGGGAGATAGACACAGCGACCCATTGTCTGAGGCTGTAAGGTGCCATTTAGACGGGCTGATCGCGGCAATTATCCAATGCCAATTTGGAAACATACAAGATGTAGGTAGTCATGTAATGTTCAGTTTAGACAGGCCAAATATGATTATGTGCAAAAAGAGCATCATTTTATCAGCACCATATGCCCTGTTTACACAGGACGATGTGCTATCAAGAACAATGATTTATGAGGCCTCATTCAGACATGTGATTTTTCTCATACGCAAAAATACGGACCGTTGGTCACCGATATTTTTGATCTGGTTTCATCAGTGTGTCACTTTTTATAATCGCTATTTCATTTTTCATTGATGATACCCTCCCCAACCCACAAAACTTCAAAGCTTCCCTAGCCATTACAATGTTAATCATGGGCAGCTAACAGATGGCATCCATGTGCTGTCTGTGATTTTCATGGACCAGTAGACTTGTATGGGTAATTTGGATACATGTCTTGGTTCAATAATGGACAAGTCTTTGCAAAAAAACCCCTACAGTTGTTAACACTCCCATATGTGTACATGTTCTATCTGCAGAAACATAGACTAAACCAGTACCCGATTTATGGACGTGTGAATGAGGCGTAGTCTTGCTCACTCACTTCTATACTGTAAACTTGTGGCACCTTGAATATAATATAGCGTAGAGGGCTATGCCTCCTTCAAGAGAAATCACAAATCTGAAGGAGGCATAGCCTCCGAAACGCGTAGAATAAAGTCACCTTCAATTAATTTCTGCCTGATCCATGTACTTGGCAGCGCGGTGTTAACCCCTTCACTTCTACATCCACGCTATATCTACTCTACAGGTTTTTTGGCTTTGACTGATTACAACCCACCAAGGCGAGCAATTCCCTGATTGTCATCATTCTATCCCACAAGCAGTTTTTTTCTGTTGAATATAATAAAAGAATACAAACTGCAACCTCTGAAAAAAACACTGCCACACACAGGGGCCCCTGAAAAAAATAGAAATCTTCACTGTGCCCCTAAATTGAATGATACTGTACCTTACAATGAAGCCTAATATACACTGACTTCCCAAAAAATATTTTTATTCTATAGTTGTGTTCCAGTTCTGAGCACCGAGGAATACCATCAAAAATGTATGATCACAATCTTATATATATATATATATATATATATATATATATATAAAAAAAAGGTGCTATAGTAAATAAATGCATTTACTCGCTACTAGGGTGACATCAGCGGCATTACTTGTGACCTCAATTTTTCCCTTTGAGTGAAAACTCAGTTGATTTCGGATAATCCCATGGATTCCTATAATGGAGGAGTTCTTTCAATTGACCTGTATCTTTATTCCTTGTTGTTAAAAAAAAAAAAAAAAGGGTTGCACACATTCAGTATTTTTTTTACCTTTTTGTAAGCCAAAACCAGTAGTGGGACAGAGGAAAAGTATAATAGAAACGTGTCCCCATTTTTGGCTTTAGCTTACAAATCCTGAGGTAAAATCTCACCAAATCCTGAAATAAAATCTCACCATATACTGAGGTAAAATCTCACCAAATCCTGAAATAAAATCTCACCATATACTGAGGTAAAATCTCATGAAATCCCGAGGTAAAATCTCATCAAATGTTGAACGTGTACACCAGGCCTAAAGGCTACTTTACACGCTGCGATATCGGTACCGATATCGCTAGCGTGGGTACCCGCCCCCATCTGTTGTGCAACATGGGCAAATCGCTGCCCGTGCCGCACAACATCGCCCAGACATGTCACACATACTTACCTGCCCGGCAACGTCGCGGTGACCGGCGAACCGCCTCCTTTCTAGGGGGGCGTTCGTTCAGCGTCACAGCTGCGTCACTGAACCGCCGCCCAATAGAAGCGGAGGGGCGGAGATGAGCAGGACGAACATCCCGCCCACCTCCTTTCCTCCGCATTGCGGCCGGGAGGCAGGTAAGGAGAGCTTCCTCGTTCCTGCGGTGTCACACGGAGCGATGTGTGCTGCTGCAGGAACGAGGAACAACCTAGTTACTGCTGCAGTAACGATTTTATTTTTGAGAGTGGACCCCCATGTCACCGATGAGCGATTTTGCACGTTTTTGCAACAATTCAAAATCGCTCATAGGTGTCACACGCAACGGCATCGCTAATGCGGCCGGATGTGCGTCACCAATTCCGTGACCCCAACGAGTTCGCATTAGCGATGTCGTAGTGTGTAAAGCCCCCTTCAGGGTCTTTTACTTGGAAAGATAAATTGGTGAAACAAGCTCAGTTTTATAATATAAGCAAGTTATTCCCTCAGACCATATTGGCTGTCATATTTCCCTGTCAGTGATAACCACTGTGGTATATAGTGATATGGATATCATTGTCATAAAGGTGCAGGAAAGCTGCATGTGGCAGAGGGTGAAACGCCACCAATATCTACTGTATATATTGACGTGTTCTTGATCTCAACCCTGCAGCTCTTGGCAGTTTACCCTGATGATATATTTTACAGTTTCTTAAAATCTTACACTTTACTAGTGCTTTAATATGCAGCGGATTTTTCGCAATTGAGCAATGGAAAATCTGCTTTGTTTTTGCTCCTTGGCCTTAATGTTGTGGAGACATGCATTCATATGTTACCGTAATCAATATGTTTTTCCTCCTCTCATGCTGTTTTGATTACAGATGTACCGCCGACAGACGATCATTTTTAGGTCAACATAAAAAATGTGGTTACCGATAAATGATCAATTTGTTGATTGACGTTCGCTCGGGGCATATTTTTACACTGGACAATGACTGGAGACGGTCACTAACTTCAGATGTGAAAACAGTCAGAGCAGTCAGACTGTGAAATGCCCTACCACAAGAGGTAGTAATGGCAGACACTATAACAGCTTTTAAAAAAGGGCTGGATGATTTCCTCAGTACAAACAACATTGTTGGTTACTGACTTAAGCGGGCTTTACACGCTACGATATATCTAACGAGATGTTGGCGGGGTCACGACGTAAGTGACGCACATCCGGCATTGTTAGTGATATCGTAGCGTGTGACAGCTATGAACGAGCAGAAATACTCACCTTCTCGTTCATCGTTTACACGTCGATCATTTTCTAAAAATCGAACGTCCTGTTGTTCATTGTTCCCGAGGCAGCACACATTGCTCCGTGTGACACCCCGGGAATGATGAACTGCAGCTTACCTGCATCCTGCCGGCAATGCAGAAGGAAGGAGGTGGGCGGGATGTTTACGTCCCGCTCATCTCCACCCCTCCGCTTCTATTGGCCGGCCGTTGTGTGACGTCGCTGTGACGCCGAACGTCCCTCCCCCTTCAGGAAGTGGATGTTCGCCGCCCACAGCGAGGTCGTTTAGAAGGTAAGTACATGTGACGGGGGGGTTACTGCATTGTGCGACACGGGCAACAAATTGCCTGTGCCGCACAAACGATGGGGGGGCGGGTGCAATCGCAAATGCAATTGCACAATTAATTGAAGCATGTAAAGCAGCCTTTAGGGACAAAATGTAGAATTGGTGGAGGAAGGTTGAACAAGATGGACTTAGGTCTTTTTTCAAATTATGTAACTTCCTTATTGACAATATGACAGAAATGTTACTGACACTCACAAGTGACCAAATGTCACTGGCGATTCATTGCTCCACCATTGCTGCTGTGGAAATCAGTGACTCAAAATTGTGCCTACAGAATTAGGCTGTGTTCACACGAGTGATGAGTCTCACTTCTGAGAGAGTCTGATCGATTATGGAAATGACACTCTACCCAAACTCTGATCTATGTTTGAGCCAAGTGTCATTTACTATGATTCTATTCTCTTGCATGATGGAATCAGCGCAGATGAGGAGAAGATGGAGAACTTAATTTCTCCATTTTATCCATTGTTTTTGTCCGTTATAAATTGGACTGCACTTGGATGACATCCAAGTGCAGTTGCAGTCCGATGATTTCTACTCACCCATTAACTTAACTGGGTGCGCACCATCTAATATATGCTGCCTCTCGCAGCATGAGAACCCCCCCCCACTGATTGGCACTGCCCCATAGCCTAACACTGAGCCAAGTGCTTTCTGATAGACCTCGTCTGATGTATGCCCTTACAGCCATGCACATTAATCTGTTGCGAATGTCATGACTTACCTGACATTACAGAATGTAAGAAGCTGTCTGTACCATTTTGCTGATAAGGAGAGTATAGAAAGCATGCTGAACAGGTAAACAACCAATTTCAGAAAGCTGCTTTTTAACTATTTCTTGTGTTGCTCGCTTTTTCGCTGCGCTGTGGCTTCCCATATGCGGCTCTCACTGCTTTGGATGCAGGTGGCGGAGCAAACATTGATTTGTTTAAGTGAGGCTGAAGTCAGCTTTGTCCTCCGGGCACGTTTCATTTTACAGCTCTGAGTCTGCATGCCGGTACATCGCTCTAATCGAAGAATCTGTGCGACCTGCAGCTTCTGAATACTTACAAGGTGCAGAATAGTCACGTCACATATTGAACAGGTTTGGTGCAAATGTAGCAGTGTAAATCTAGACCAAAGATTTACATTCTCACGATGAGTTTTCGGGAAGTTTTTGACACTGTATTTTCGTTGATCAATAAATGGCAGCATCTTAGGGTCCACCATGAGTTTTACTAACATTTTTGATGCTGTGTACTTTCGCTGCATCAAAAAATGCAGCGTTTTACAGGGCAAGGAAAGTGGATGTGATTTAGTGGAAATCTCATGTCCACTGTGCTTCTTTTTTACTTTGCGTAAACTGACGTGGTGCGTTTTTCCAAGCCACAGAATGTTAATTTCTCCTGCAGGTACGCTGAGTTTTTGGTGTGGAATTGCTCCTTAAATTTTTATTAGTTGCCAAAATTCCCCAGGTAAAAAAGCATATGCATTTTTGGTGCATTTACGCTACAGAAACACATAAAAAATGCAAGTGATCTACACATAATGATGTCAATATTACTAAGCTTCAAAAACAGAACAACCTTATTTACAGAATGACACAACAGAGACAAAAACGCTTTGTTAAAAATGCACACAAAAAGGCAATTAAAAAATGCAAGTAAACTAAGGTGCAGACATGGGTCACACAGAGACAATAGACAATGCCACACAGAGTCTATAGAAGTCTAAAGGCCACTTTACACACAGAGATTGATCTGTGGCTGATCTGTGGCTGATCTGTGGCTGATCTGTGGCTGATCTGTGGCTGATCTGTGGCTGATCTGTGGCTGATCTGTGGCTGATCTGTGGCTGATCTGTGGCTGATCTGTGGCTGATCTGTGGCTGCAGTGAAATTGTGGACAATCAGTGCCAGGTTTGTGGCTGTGTACAAATGGAACAATATGATGATTTCACTGCAACCACAGATCTGCCTAAGATTTATCTGTGTGTAAAGTGGCCTTAACAGTGCAAAATGAAAATGTTTATTGAAATCTGATAATAAAAATTACTTTTGGCCAAAAATACTTGCATTGACGAAAGAATAAAAATGTCCCCCAAGATGGGAAAACCCCTTTAAAACACTGGGAAATTACTTTTTCTTAATTAAAATCCGCAGCCTCTGGCAGAATACCGCACCCGCGGCAAAAACGCGGTAAAACCGCACCCAAGTTTTTGCTGCGGTTTGCCGCGGTTTTTCCGCTGGTTGATCCCTGCAGTTTTTTACCATTATATATGGCAAAAGCCGCAGGTACCTGTGGAAACTAAGTGACATGATCATTCTTTTTGCTGCAGAAATTCTGCAGCAAAAACCAGTAGGCAAAAAAACGCAGTGTGCGCACAGGATTTTTTTTTTCCCATAGGTTTTGCTGGGGAAGGACTGCTGAAAGGTTATGAACATTTTTTATTTCCTTTATGGTCCTGGAAGGTTTTTTCTTCTAAAATATGCAAAAAATGTTCTGACTAAAAAACACTCTCATTTATTGCCTGCTGTATTTAGGCTATGTGCGCACGTTGCGTTTTTTTCAGCGCAGAAAAAAAAGCACCTTCTGGCAGAGGGGACAATTGTAAACAATGCGTTTTTTTTAAAAAAGCATCAAAAACGCATGCGTTTTTCATGCGTTTTCCATGCGTTTTCTTCAGGTGCGTTTTTGACCACATGATCCAGTGACACGGCGTGTAGTACACAGTGCCAGCCTTCCTGCAGAGATGTGAGTGTTGCACACAGGAGAACGCAGCTGCCCATGCCCACGTTTTGGGTTCAGGCTGCTGTGGACTTTAGCTCTATTCTAGCTGCAGAGAACACTCTTGTCTTCGCAGCATAAATTGACATGCTGAGGCTCGGGAAGCTGTACCACAGGTCAGTTTATGCTGCAGAGAAAAGAAGCACAGTGGGCATGGGATTTCTAAAAATCCTTCCACTGTGCTTCTACTGCACAACGCAGCGTTATGGACGCAGGGAAAACACTCTGCGCCCAAAACGCTGCAAACCCTGATTGTGGGCACATAGCCAAAAATGCGTCAATGGATGTCAAACATATATATAACGTCCCAACCCCCCGCATATTCTAAGCTGGCGTCCTTTAGTGCCTTTCATGTGGCACTAAAGGGTGCCTAGCCTTGTATTTAGCCCAAAAAAAAAATTAAAAATTAAAACAAATGACGTGGGTGCCCCCTATTTTTGATAGCCAGTTAGGGTAAAGCAGACAGCTGTAGCCCGAAAACCACAGCTGACAGCTTCATCTTGTCTGGTGATCAATTTGGAGGGCTCCCCAAGCTGTTTTTTTTTTTTTTAATTATTTATAAATAATTAAAAAAAACAAAGAAACGTAGGGTCCCCCCAAATTAGATCACCAGCCAAGGTGAAGCCGACAGCTGGGGTCTGGTATTCTCAGGTTGGGAAGATCCATGGTTATTGGACTCTTCCCAGTCTAAAAATAGCAGGCCGCAGCCGCCCCAGAAGTGGTGCATCCATTAGATGTGCCAATCCTGGCGCTTCGCCCAAACTCATCCTGTTGCCCTGGTGCGGTGGCAAACTGGGTAAGATATGGGGTTGATGCCAGATGTGTAATGTCACCTGGCATCAAGCCAAGCAATTAGTGATGTCACAGCGTCTATTTGATACCAGACATAACTAATTGACAGTAATAGCAAAAAAAAAAAATTATTTGAAAATACACTCCCCAAAACATTCCCTCTTTCACCAATTTATTGAAAAGAAAAACAAAAAATCGGGTCCCTGTAATCCATTTTGGACGTCCCACGTTGACTCTGGACCTTCTGGACTGTGGGGGGCACGCTCAGGGAACGTATCCCCCATTTTCTAGACGTGCAGACCCTCCATTTGAGGAGAGTGGGTGCAAAGTATCTGCACCCACCCTCCCCGGGTCACAGCTGCAGAGTGCGAGCAGCCAGCGTCTAGCAAAGCAGGAAGCTGAGCTGTCAGCTGCTCTGCACATGTGACCAGCGTCTGCTGTGAAGGAGGAGGGGGCCGCGGAGGATCAGCGCTGTGACAGGTACGGAGGTTACCGGGGGACACCGGGCGGGAATAGGGGGTGACCTGGCAGGGCCTGGGGAGCAGTTTTCTGTCGCATGTGTTATGGCACATGCGACAGAAACAGGGCAGTAGGGCGGCCGGTGTGCTGCTGTGCGCACGGCCGTCTTGGATTTTCGGGAGGGGGTTGGGGGTTGGGGGTCGGGGCGGGCACTTTGGCAACTCCGGCTTTCCTGAACTCTGCCAGGAAGTGAGGTCAACAGGAAACCTCTTGACCTCACTTCCAGGTAAAAATGCCTGCGTTCTGTATGCCGATAAAGCATGCGGACCGCAACAAAAATGCAGCGAACTTCGGTGTAGCTGCGTTCTGACCTAGATCATTGATTTCAATGGGTGGCGAACGCAGCTACAACGCACAAAAGAAGTGACCTGTTGCTTCTTTTTCCGCACCGATTTTGGGCATCCAAAACGCTGCGTTTAGAAACGCAGCGTGCGCATTGATTTTTCGGCTTTCTCATAGACTTTGCTGGGGAAGCTGAACGCATGCAATTTGGCTCGAAACGCTGCGGTTCTAAACGCAGCGTTTCCGCGGGAAAAAACACAACGTGTGCACATAGCCTTAGAAAAGAATGCCCCAAAAATGAGACGTGTGAAATAAGCTTGTTCTTACTGCAATTTATTTATTTCTCCTCTGAATGTTGAGTCGTGCGGTTACAGTTTAACTCCCGTCAGCAGGTTTTACATGTGTGGTTTATCTGTTTTTCGGTTGAGAAGCCCAAGCTTAAATTTCTTTGACTATCATTAAAATTGTATTGCTCCTGACACTTGACCGGTAGATGACTATCATTGACGTTCAAAGGAAGCAAAGCTACTCGGTGGTAACATCGGCGCATAGAGGAGAGTTCTCTGCTAAGACGACAAGTGAGATTGTCCTGTACTGTTCAGTAGGATAATGTTACTACTGACACCTGCAAGGTAAGAAAATTTTGAGTGCCAGTTCAGTAAAAATGCTGCACTTAAGCAATACGAAAGGTAAAAAACTAACATTTACACAGCATAAAAGCCCCTGGCAGATGTTTTTTAGGTTTTAGGTTTTACGGCACCTGGGGCAAGAATTCAGTTTAGCGCCCCCCACAAACAGGTTGAGTAATCATTATGTGACTGGTTATTCAAATGCAATTTGCACACTTTTAGTCACATGCCGACGAGCTGCTCTTCCTAATTCTTTCAAAATTCAGTGGAAAGCTACAGCCCTGCATCATAGAGAGACGCAAGAAGAACAGCTAGATGTCACAGGATCGTAAGTCTAAAAATCGCATATGAGTCCATGTGATGACTGCTGGATGAGCTGAATCCTTAGTACTCGTTCACACCATCGTATAACATGAGCGAGTGGAGCAGTGCTAATAAGCGGATTTTTAAGTAGTGAGTAACCCGAAAGCCATACTATTCGCTACTTGTACGAAAAGTACGGCTTTCGGGTTACTCTCTACTTAGCGAGTATTTCCCATTGACTTACATTGTGCTCGCTACTCGTAACGAATATGCGAGTAGCGGACATTACTCGCTAACAGCCTAGCGAGTACGAATAGTTAACTACTCGCTCAACAATATGTACATTATATTTACAAAAAAAAAAACATTCTGTCAGACTCAGAATCTCAGATTGGTACTGTTTCTCCAATTTCTGCACTGTCTTTCCTGGCTGTCACATATTGTTGGGTCACATTGACGTCAGAGTGGACTTCTACTGTGATGAAATACTTAGAGGTCACATGACCCGCTACATTGATGGGGCTACACCAGACTGGAACCAATGAAGTTACTTACCACTAGGGATCTGAATGATGTGGCCACTGATTGGCTGCCAGGTAAGGAGTCACTGGTGGTTTGTGACTTCATTACTTATGGTATTGCAGAGCCTATAGGGTGCAGAGGTGATTATGGCTTTTTTTTCATTGTTTACCATTATGGCTCCCCAATTGCAGATTTAGCATTTGAGTGGAGAACCCTTTTAGATTGCAGTTCTGTATTCACCTACAGTTAGGTCCAGAAATATTTGGACAGTGACACAATTTTCGCGAGTTGGGCTCTGCATGCCACCACATTGGATTTGAAATGAAACCTCTACAACAGAATTCAAGTGCAGATTGTAACGTTTAATTTGAAGGTTTGAACAAAAATATCTGATAGAAATTGTAGGAATTATACACATTTCTTTACAAACACTCCACATTTTAGGAGGTCAAAAGTAATTGGACAAATAAACCAAACCCAAACAAAATATTTTTATTTTCAATATTTTGTTGCGAATCCTTTGGAGGCAATCACTGCCTTAAGTCTGGAACCCATGGACATCACCAAACGCTGGGTTTCCTCCTTCTTAATGCTTTGCCAGGCCTTTACAGCCGCAGCCTTCAGGTCTTGCTTGTTTGTGGGTCTTTCCGTCTTAAGTCTGGATTAGAGCAAGTGAAATGCATGCTCAATCGGGTTAAGATCTGGTGATTGACTTGGCCATTGCAGAAGGTTCCACTTTTTTGCACTCATGAACTCCTGGGTAGCTTTGGCTGTATGCTTGGGGTCATTGTCCATCTGTACTATGAAGCGCCGTCCGATCAACTTTGCGGCATTTGGCTGAATCTGGGCTTAAAGTATATCCCGGTACACTTCAGAATTCATCTGGCTACTCTCGTCTGCTGTTATGTCATCAATAAACACAAGTGACCCAGTGCCATTGAAAGCCATGCATGCCCATGCCATCACGTTGCCTCCACCATGTTTTACAGAGGATGTGGTGTGCCTTGGATCATGTGCCGTTCCCTTTCTTCTCCAAACTTTTTTCTTCCCATCATTCTGGTACAGGTTGATCTTTGTCTCATCTGTCCATAGAATACTTTTCCAGAACTGAGCTGGCTTCATGAGGTGTTTTTCAGCAAATTTAACTCTGGCCTGTCTATTTTTGGAATTGATGAATGGTTTGCATCTAGATGTGAACCCTTTGTATTTACTTTCATGGAGTCTTCTCTTTACTGTTGACTTAGAGACAGATACACCTACTTCACTGAGAGTGTTCTGGACTTCAGTTGATGTTGTTGTGAACGGGTTCTTCTTCACCAAAGAAAGTATGCGACGATCATCCACCACTGTTGTCATCCGTGGACGCCCAGGCCTTTTTGAGTTCCCAAGCTCAGCAGTCAATTCCTTTTTTCTCAGAATGTACCCGACTGTTGATTCTGCTACTCCAAGCATGTCTGCTATCTCTCTGATGGATTTTTTCTTTTTTTTTCAGCCTCAGGATGTTCTGCTTCACCTCAATTGAGAGTTCCTTAGACCGCATGTTGTCTGGTCACAGCAACAGCTTCCAAATGCAAAACCACACACCTGTAATCAACCCCAGACCTTTTAACTACTTCATTGATTACAGGTTAACGAGGGAGACGCCTTCAGAGTTAATTGCAGCCCTTAGAGTCCCTTGTCCAATTACTTTTGGTCCCTTGAAAAAGAGGAGGCTATGCATTACAGAGCTATGATTCCTAAACCCTTTCTCCGATTTGGATGTGTAAACTCTCATATTGCAGCTGGGAGTGTGCACTTTCAGCCCATCTATATATATAATTGCCTTATTCTGTCTGTCTGTCTGTCTGTCATACTCCAAAATTGTGTCCTTACGGTGACACAAAGCTGATTGGCCGCTGGGCTCGCCATGGCCCCGCCCCCCCACACGGATTGGCCTCTCGCCCCGGCTCTCTGCAGGCCCCACCCCCCTCACGGAATGCACGCTCGCTCTGGCCGAACTGACACGGAGCTCCGACTCCCAGGTGAGTACACACACACACATCAGATCACACTCACTCTCACACATCACATCCACACACTCACAATATCCTGGGATATCGCTTGTTTCTACACCGGCTCCGTCACGATCCCAGCAGCGCCAGACATAACCTTGCGCTGCTGGGATCTTGACGGAGGCCGTGAACGCTGGTAACCATTATACACATCGGGTAACTAAGGTCCCTTAGTTACCCGATGTGTATCATAGGTACCAGCTTACACCGGCTCCCAGTACACATGTGCAGGGAGCCGGCATTATACTCCTCTCCCCCCAGGACTACTCCTCCTATTACAGTCCTCCTATTATACTCCTCTCTGAGTATAATAGGAGAACTATTATAGCATGGGGGATGTAGCACGATGGGGGGTGCGCAGCATGGGGGATGTAGCACGATGGGGAGTGCGCAGCATGGGGGATGTAGCACGATGGGGAGTGCGCAGCATGGGGGATGTAGCACGATGGGGAGTGCGCAGCATGGGGGATGTTGCACGATGGGGAGTGCGCAGCATGGCGGATGGAGCACGATGGCGGGTGCGCAGCATGGGGGATGGAGCACGATGGGGAGTGCGCAGAATGGGGGATGTAGTACGATGGGGGATGTAGTACGATGGGGGATGTAGCACGATGGGGGATGTATCACGATGGGGGGTGCGCAGCATGGGGGATGTAGCACGATGGGGAGTGCGCAGCATGGGGGATGTAGCACGATGGGGAGTGCGCAGCATGGCGGATGGAGCACGATGGGGGTGCGCAGCATGGGGGATGTAGCACGATGGGGGGTGCGCAGCATGGGGGATGGAGCATGATGGGGAGTGCGCAGCATGGGGGATGGAGCATGATGGGGAGTGCGCAGCATGGAGGATGGAGCACGATGGGGAGTGCGCAGCATGGGGGATGGAGCACGATGGGGGGTGCGCAGCATGGGGGATGGAGCACGATGGGGAATGCGCAGCATAGGGGATGGAGCACGATGGGGAGTGCGCAGCATGGGGGATGGAGCACGATGGGGAATGCGCAGCATAGGGGATGGAGCACGATGGGAGGTGCACACCTCCCCCCAACACACACACACACACACACACACACACTGGGAACCACAAACACCGCCATACACAGACACCCACACACACAGACAACGCTGCACACACACAACACCCAACACACAAACACCGCGGCATACATAAATATACGCACATACCGCACAACACACACATTGCACAAAACATACCTCCCCCCAAAACACACCACACCCACACAAACCGCGCAACACACACACACAACGCGACAGACACACAGCGCTCCACAAACAACGCAACACACATACAACACCGCTCTCACCCCCCGCCACACCCAGACAACACCCAGAACATGTACAGCGCCCTACACAAACACTTGGTAACTACACACAACAACATCTATATATATATATATATATATATATATATATATCTATATCAAAAATCATACATGAACTACACAATACGTAAATTCTAGAATACCCGATGCGTAGAATCAGGCCACCTTCTAGTATTATATATATAATTGTATTTCTGAACATGTTTTTGTAAACAGCTAAAATAACAAAACTTGTGTCACTGTCCAAATATTTCTGGACCTAACTGTATGTGTACACAGCTATCTCCAGCGATGTCATAGTCCATGAATGAAGTGGTGGTACGCATGCTCAACCTCTGCTCCATTCTGATGAGGCTCTGCAGAGCCTTGTTCTTGGGATTAATCATTCCCAGTATCCAGTCCCGAGTCACCAGGAAGTTATCCACATCCTATGAATTGGAGATAACATACAACTTTTGGAACCCCGGCTGCTCCTTGGTGGTACAAAAGTGGGTCTTGTTAGAAGACTTGAGAAGAAAGGGTTGATCTCGGCAGGCATTGTTGCTGCTCTTTAATAGTTGAGATCTCAACTTTCTGTGGGGAGGGTCTTTATGTATCTCCGCTCTCTCATGTCTGCTAAAATTGACACCATTTTTTTCAAATTTTTTTTAGAAATATTCCTTTTTAATTTTGGATAATTACTGTTTGTATTATTAATAAAATTATTTTAACTTATACTCTTTGTATTATTATTTATGATTCTGTTTTAAAAAAATAGAGACTGCATTAAAAATACCGGAAATGAAAGATTCTATTAGAGCTTGTGCAGCTGCTTCTCTATATTTCTTTCTGTTATTTTTTTATGCACCGCACAAATAGAAATCAGTCCGATGTGACTACAGTATCCGTCGTAGCCTTTCCCTCCAGCCATGAAAGAGTTAGATTACAACGCTCCCGGCACGATGAAACCCGAGCAGCGACTAATTATGACTTATAAATGGCCTATACATAATTTATGGGTGTTGTTCAAACATAGCGGTTTTGTCAAGTAAACAAGACGGTAATGAATTGCACACTCTGCCGTGCCAGGCATCGTTATGTAATGTGATGAAAAACTATCCTCTTTCTCCAGGTCCCAAGACGACATGTAGGTCAGCAGACAGCTAATAGACGGCTTGTTCTGAGGATTAGCTCTAAGACCCAGAGAAAGCGAAGTCACTTGTTCTGTGGACATGTAGGGGCGTCAGATTGGAGGGCTCATACATTTTACTTTAGATATACCGGAAAGTCACTAATTGCTAAGTACAAACTGTTATTTATTCTGCCTGATAAGTACATTCATCATTTTTATTTTTTTAGAGGGTTGGAGGAGGTTCATTGAAAACATTTTCCAAATTTCTGCCGCCAGTTATCAAATTTTTTATTATATTTTATTTTAGATAATTTTAATTATTTGAAGAGAGTAATATTAGTATATTTGAAAGAGATGTAGTTATTTTTATTGTTTTTTTTTTTTTTTTTACTTTTGCATTTGTCTTTTGTCCACCATGTCTCCTAAGCGAGGCTGAGTTCTCATGTCCTGTAATCATCCGTGAGACCGGATCCTGCAGAGATCCGTTGGGAAAAAAGTTCTGCAGACACAAAAATTTGTCAGTTTTTAAATAACTGATGTCTACCGGATCCATTTTTTTTTAACATTGGAGTCTATGGAGAACACATCTGTTAAAGGGAACCAAACATCAGGATTTTCGTGTATAAGCTGCAGCCAGTGCAGTACTGGCACTATCAGGCACAGTGTGTACATACCATCAGGGGGCAGCTCGGGTGTTTAGGCAGTGAAATACAACTTTATAAAGTTTGAAATTTCGTGCACTTTTTGATTGACGTGTGCACCTCTGCAGATAATGTCTGGGCGGGTTATGCAGGAGTTCCCCGCCCCCCCACCAGCCTGTTCCTCCCTCTCTCCTGATGTCCGGGCGGGTTATGCACGTGTTCCCCGCCCCCCCGCGCCGCCTGTTCCTCCCTCCCTCCCTCTGGCTGTATGTAAATATCTAATCTTCAGAAACATGGCGCCGGAGTGGGCCTCTGCGCATAGCGCTTATCTCCGGCGCCATGTTTCTGAAGCCCCCGCATTACACAACTTGGTGTCTGAGAGGGCGGCGCATGCGCCCTCCTTTCTTCACAGCCCGTTGTGACCGCGGGAGCGCGCGCGATTAGAACAGGACAGAACAGCTGACCGGAGGACGCGATTACCTGCTGCTCCTGTATCGTGCCGCCCCAGGACACCGGGCCAACACACCAGCCGGTGTGACATCGCTGTGGCGCCGCCCTCTCAGACACCAAGTTGTGTAATGCGGGGGCTTCAGAAACATGGCGCCGGAGATAAGCGCTATGCGCAGAGGCCCACTCCGGCGCCATGTTTCTGAAGATTAGATATTTACATACAGCCAGAGGGAGGGAGGGAGGAACAGGCGGGGGGCGGGGAACACGTGCATAACCCGCCCGGACATCAGGAGAGAGGGAGGAACAGGCTGGTGGGGGGGCGGGGAACTCCTGCATAACCCGCCCAGACATTATCTGCAGAGGTGCACACGTCAATCAAAAAGTGCACGAAATTTCAAACTTTATAAAGTTGTATTTCACTGCCTAAACACCCGAGCTGATCCCTGATGGTATGTACAGCCTGTGCATGATAGTGCCAGTACTGCACTGGCTGCAGCTTATACACCAAAATCCTGATGTTTGGTTCCCTTTAACGGATTACTGTTTAGTCATCCATTATTCTTGCATTTTAAATGGACCCTTTTTTTTCTCAGGATACTTTACAAATGGAAGATAAATAGCAGTCCGTTAACAGATACTTTCTCCATAGACTCCAATGTTAAAAAAAAAAAAAAAAAAAATGGACCTGGCAGGATCCATTCTAAAGGATGGTTACAGGACATGTGAACTCAGCCTGATGTTACTGTTGCTATATTAAAGATATTGACCACTGCCAGGTATGACTGGGACACATTTAAGATGGACAGCAACGAACTGAAAGTTGTAAAGGACTTCAACCTACTCAGATTAATAATCACTCAAAATGCAGCGACAACATCAGAATTAATAGGAGAATAGCTAGGGGCAAGTCACTGGACAAGGTCCTCAAATCAAGGAACTTTTCACTGGTGATGAAGGCAAGACTCGTAGTCAGGTCTATTCTGTAGTCACATATGGATGCAAAACTAGGACAATAAAGAAACAAAACAGAAGAAGAAGAAGCAATGCCTTCAAAATCTGTCGCTGGAGAAGAATGCTGCCAATATCATGGATGGCAAGAAGAACAAACAAATCAATTTTGGAACAAATCAAGCCAGACATGTCATTCAAACCAAGGATAACTAAGCAATGACTTGCCTATTATGGACACATCATATGAAGCGAGCAATCATTGGAGAATAACATCATGGTCGAAAAAATAGAAGAAACAAGATGAAGAGGAATACCAGCAACCCCATAGCTTAATACAGTTAAGAAAATAGTGGAGAAAACCCTGGTAGACCTATCTAAGCTGTACAAGAGCAATCTTCCTAGAGAATGTTCATCCATCAAGTAGCCATAGCTCAAGATTGAGATGAAGGCCGTTAAAAAAAATAAATGAAAAAATTGCTATGTTGATGCATATTTTTTCTTTAAGACGAGGGGTTGATTTGGCGGGTCCTGAAGACTGAACGTCACCTTTTTGTAATGATGTAACTTTGTTTTTATACTCTTTGTTTTATATTCTAAAGCTTTATATCTTAACTAGAAGGTGGCCCGATTCTACGCATCGGGTATTCTAGAATTTACGTATTGTGTAGTTCATGTATGATTTTTGTTATATATATATATAGAGATGTTGTTGTGTGTAGTTACCAAGTGTTTGTGTAGGCGCTGTACATGTTCTGGGTGTTGTCTGGGTGTGACGGGGGGTGAGAGCGGTGTTGTATGTGTGTTGCGTGTGTTGCGTTGTTTGTGGAGCGCTGTGTGTCTGTAGCGTTGTGTGTGTGTGTTGCGCGGTTTGTGTGTGTGTGGTGTGTTTTGGGGGGAGGTATGTTTTGTGCAATGTGTGTGTTGTGCGGTATGTGCGTATATTTGTGTGTGCCGCGGTGTTTGTGTGTTGCGTGTTGTGTGTGTGCAGCGTTGTCTGTGTGTGTGGGTGTCTGTGTAGGGCAGTTGTTTGTGGTTCCCAGTGTGTGTGTGTGTGTGTGGTGTGTTGTGCAGTGCGCGCGCGCGTGTGTGTGTGTGTGTGTGTGTGTGTGTGTGTGTGCATCAGCCTCTCTTCTCTCAGCCTACCTCTCCCAGCCTCCCTCCTCCCAGCCTCCCTCAGCATCAGCCTCCCTCTCCCAGCCTCCCCAAGCATCAGCCTCCACCAGCATCAGCTTCTCTCCTTCCAGCCTCCCCCAGCATCAGCCTCCGACAGCATCAGCCTCCCTCTCCCAGCCTTCCCCAGGATCAGCCTCTCTCCTCCCAGCCTCCGTCCTCCCAGCCTTCCCCAGCATCAGCTTTCCCCTCCCAGCCTCCCTCAGCATCAGCCTTCCCCAGCATCAGCCTCTCTCCTCCCAGCCTCAGCCTCTCTCCTTCCAGCCTCCCCCAGCATCAGCCTCTCTCCTTCCAGCTTCCCTCAGCATCAGCCTCCCCTTCCCAGCCTTCCCCAGGATCAGCCTCTCTCCTCCCAGCCTCCTTCCTCCCAGCCTCCCCCTCCCAGCCTCCCTCAGGATCAGCCTTCCGCTCCCAGTCTCCCCCAGCATCAGCCTCCCCATGCATCAGCCTCCAGCAGCATCAGCCTCTCTCCTTCCAGCCTCCCCCAGCATCAGCCTCCCCTTCCCAGCCTTCCCCAGGATCAGCCTCTCTCCTCCCAGCCTCCTTCCTCCCAGCCTCCCTCAGCATCAGCCTTCCGCTCCCAGTCTCCCCCAGCATCAGCCTCCCCAAGCATCAGCCTCCACCAGCATCAGCCTCTCTCCTTCCAGCCTCCCCCAGCATCAGCCTCTCTCCTTCCAGCCTCCCTCAGCATCAGCCTCCCGTTCCCAGCCTTCCCCAGGATCAGCCTCTCTCCTCCCAGCCTCCTTCCTCCCAGCCTCCCTCAGCATCAGCCTTCCCCTCCCAGTCTCCCCCAGCATCAGCCTCCCCAAGCATCAGCCTCCACCAGCATTAGCCTCTCTCCTTCCAGCCTCCCCCAGCATCAGCCTCCCCAAGCATCAGCCTCCACCAGCATCAGCCTCCCTCGTCCCAGCCTCCCCCTCCCAGCCTCCCCCAGCATCAGCCTCTCTCCTCCCAGCCTTCCCCATGATCAGCCTCTCTGCTCACAGCCTCCTCCAGCACGCCGTGCTCCTCTGCCGACACTCACACACCCGATCGCATCCACTCACACACACCCGATCGCATCCACTCACACACACCCGATCGCATCCACTCACACACACCCGATCGCATCCACTCACACACACAGACACTGATGATATCGCACATACGCGCTTATACTCACAACATCCGGGGATATCACATGCTTCTGGCCATGTGATCCTCCCGCAGGTCCTGGAAGCTCACAACAGCACAGTATCGCCGCCGAGAAGCAAGCGATATCCCAGGATGTTGTGAGTATGTGGATGCGATGTGTGTGTGAGAGTGAGTGTGATCTGATTTGTGTGTGTGTATGTGTGTGTGTGTTGTTATGTGTCTGTATTTTCCGCCGCTGCAGGACCTTGATGTGTGGATGCGATGTGATGTGTGTGTGAGGTGTGTGTGAGAGTGAGTGTGAGCCGGTGTACACTGGTAACTATGATACACATCGGGTAACTAAGGGACCTTAGTTACCCGATGTGTATAATGGTTACCAGCTTTCACGGCCTCCGTCAAGATCCCAGCATCGCAAGGTTATGTCTGGCGCTGCTGGGATCCTGACGGAGCCGGTGTAGAAGCAAGCGATATCCCAGCATGTTGTGAGTGTGTGGATGTGATGTGTGAGAGTGAGTGTGAGAGTGAGTGTGATCTGATGTGTGTGTGTACTCACCTGGGAGTCGCGGCTCCGTGTCAGTTGGGCCAGAGCGAGCGTGCATTGCGTGAGGGGGGCGGGGCCTGCAGAGAGCCGGGGCGAGAGGCCAATCTGTGTGGGGGGGCGGGGCCATGGCGAGCCCAGCGGCCAATCAGCTTTGTGTCACCGTAAGGGGACAATTTCGGAGCATGACAGACAGACAGATAGACAGACAGACAGACAGACAGACAGAATAAGGCAATTATATATATAGATAGGAGAGCCTGTGAGGAGCCTGATAGCTGCTAAACCAACTAAGGCCTAAGCCACACGGCGAGAAAAACAGTGCGAGTGGAGTGCGATAAAACATTGCATTCCCCTCGGACCAATTCTAGCCTGTGTGTCAGCACACATGGGCGATTATTTTCTCAGCCCTAATCGGACTGAGAAAACAATCGCAGCATGCTGCGATTGTAAGCTGAGTCTCTTTCTCTCGCACCCATTCAAGTGAATGGGGCGAGAGAAAAATCGCACTGCACTCGCGGTACACCGGTGTACCGCTAGTGCAGAGCGAGAATGGCAATAGCCGGCTACGGAGGAGAGGGGGAGATAAATCCCTCCCTCCCCTCCTGAGTGCCGGCCCGCCCCCCGCAGCTGAGGTCTGCTCGCACGAACGGACCTCAGTTGCAAGGACACACGCATGACACTCGGCTCTGCTGTACTGCCAGCACGAGCCGAGTCTCATGCAAGTGGATCGCAGTAGTCCCCGTGTGGCCCCAGCCTAACAGTACTCGGTAGTGAAGAAAACAAGTGCAAATTTACTTTTGTGCCATATATTTTATATATGTATATTTGACGCCATAGGCCTGAGACACACGGCATGAAAATCGGAGCGAGTGGAATGCGATAAAACATCGCATTCCACTCGGACCAATATTAGCCTGTGTGTCAGCACCCATGAGAGATTATTTTCTCAGCCCTAATTGGACTGAGAAAACAATCGCAGCATGCTGCGACTGTAATGCGATCCTAGTTTCTCTCACACCCATTCAAGTCTATGGGGCAAGAGAAAAAGCACACTGCACTCGCAGAACACCGGTGTACCGCGAGTGCAGGGCGAGAATGGTAATAGCCGGCTACGTTGGAGAGAGGGAGATAAATCCCTCCCCTCTTCAGCACTCCCCTCCTCAGAGCCGGCCTGCCCCCCGCAGATGAGGTCCGATCACATGGTCGGACCTCAGTCGCAGTGACACTCGCATGACACTCTGCTCCTGCTGTGCTGCCAGCGTGAGCTAAGTATCATGCAAGGATCGCAGTAGTCCCCCGTGTGGCCCCGGCCATACTGTTAGCATTGTAGACAAACAATCTTTGATGTATTATCAAAATGAGCTTGCAAGGATGGTCCCAATTTTGTCAGATGCTTGGCTCCTTGACACCGTCTGAAACTAACTTTTGAGTGGTCAAATCAAGGGCAAGTGGAAGGTTTCCTAGAGAGCTGTAGCAGGGCCATATTTACCATTAGGCACCCGTGGTCCCGTGCCTAGGGCGGCAGGATGCAGGGGGCGGCACCTTCTAGCAGTAAAAAAAAAAAAAAAATTTTTTTTTTTTACACATTCATTAAATCCGCTGTATTTTCGGAGGGGGGAGGGGGGAGAGGCGCACCTTTATTTATTTGTATCCACGTCAATTAAGACGCGAATGCAGACAAACTGCAGCGGCCGGGCACAGAGAGCTGATTGACCCCGGAACTGCCGGCGCCTGCACTTCCGGGGTCACAGGCGCGCCAATCAGCTCCTTCCTGAGGCTGATGCTGGGGGAGGCTGATGCTGGGGGAGGCTGGGAGGAGGGAGGCTGATGCTGGGGGAGGCTGATGCTGGGGGAGGCTGGGAGGAGAGAGGCTGATGCTGAGGGAGGCTGATGCTGGGGGAGGCTGGGAGGAGAGAGGCTGATGCTGGGGGAGGCTGGTGCTGGGGGAGGATGATGCTGGGGGAGGCTGGGAGGAGATAGGCTGATGCTGGGGGAGGCTGGGAGGAGGGAGCCTGATGCTGAGGGAGGCTGGGAGGGGGGAGGCTGGGAGGAGAGAGGCTGATGCTGGGGGAGGCTGGGAGGAGGGAGCCTGATGCTGAGGGAGGCTGGGAGGGGGGAGGCTGGGAGGAGAGAGGCTGATGCTGGGGGAGGCTGGGAGGAGAGAGGCTGATGCTGGGGGAGGCTGGGAGGGGGAGGCTTGGAGGAGGGAGGCTGATGCTGAGGGAGGCTGATGCTGGGAGAGGCTGATGCTTCGGGAGGCTCGGAGGAGAGAGGCTGATGCTGAGGCAGGCTGATGCTGGGGGAGACTGGGAGGAGAGAGGCTGATGCTGGGGAGGCTGATGCTGGGGGAGGCTGGGAGGAGGGAGGCTGATGCTGGGGGAGGCTGGGAGGAGGGAGGCTGATGCTGAGGGAGGCTGGGAGGGGGAAGGCTGGGAGGAGGGAGGCTGATGCTGAGGGAGGCAGATGCTGGGGGAGGCTGGGAGGAAAGAGGCTGATGCTGAGGGAGGCTGATGCTGGGAGAGGCTGATGCTGCAGGAGGCTCGGAGGAGAGAGGCTGATGCTGAGGGAGGCTGATGCTGGGGGAGGCTGGGAGGAGAGAGGCTGATGCTGGGGGAGGCTGGGAGGAGGGAGGCTGATGCTGAGGGAGGCTGATGCTGGGGGAAGCTGGGAGGAGAGAGGCTGATGCTGGGGGAGGCTGGGAGGAAAGAGGCTGATGTTGAGGAAGGCTGATGCTGGGAGAGGCTGATGCTGCGGGAGGCTCGGAGGAGAGAGGCTGATGCTGAGGGAGGCTGATGCTGGGGGAGGCTGGGAGGAGAGAGGCTGATGCTGGGGGAGGCTAGGAGGGGGAGGCTTTTGCTGGGGGAGGCTGGGAGGGGGGAGGCTGATGCTGGGGGAGGCTTGGAGGAGGGAGCCTGATGCTGTAGGAGGCTGATGCTGGGGGAGGCTGGGAGGAGAGAGGCTGATGCTGGGGGAGGTTGATGCTGGGGGAGGCTGGGGGAGAGAGGTTGATGCTGGGGGAGAGGCTGCTGGTGAAGGCGGGGGAGAGCGACTGCTGCTGGGGGAATGGGAGAGAGGGGCCAATCCTAGAGACAGAGGACAAGGGTTGAGGGATAGTGCAATGACAAAATCGATGGCGGGGGAGTGTAAGGACTCCGAATGAGAGGGGGGCAGCATTGGGAGCTCATTATGGAGAAGGGGCAGCATGTGTGGGCTCAGTATGGAGTGGAGCAATGTAGGGGAGTCAATATCAAGAGTGGGGTAGTGTGTGTGTGTGTGTGTGTGTGTGTGTGTGTGTGTGTGGGAGGGGTGTCTCAGCATAAGCGTTAGTGTGGTGGTCTTAGGATGAGTGGGGCAGCATGGAGGTGTCATTATGAAAAAGAGGAAGGCAGCATTAGGAGCTCATGGAGAGGGGCAGCATGCATGGGACATTGTGAGGAGGGAACAGCATGCATGGGAAACTGTGAGGAGGGAGCAGCATGCATGGGACACTGTGAGGAGGGGGCAGCATGCATGGGACACTGTGAGGAGGGGACAGCATGCATGGGACATTGTGAGGAGGGGGCAGCATGCATGGGACATTGTGAGGACGGGGAAGCATGCATGGGACATTGTGAGGAGGGGGAAGCACGCATGGGACATTATGAGGAGGGGGAAGCACGCATGGGACATTGTGAGGAGGGGGCAGCACGCATGGGACATTGTGAGGAGGGGGCAGCATGCATGGGACATTGTGAGGAGGGGGCAGCATGCATGGGAAACTGTGAGGAGGAAGCAGCATGCATGGGACATTGGGAGGAGGGGCAACATGCATGGGACATTGTGAGGAGGGGGCAGCATGCATGGGACACTGTGAGGAGGGGGCAGCATGCATGGGACATTATGAGGAGGGGGCAGCATGCATGGGACATTGTGAGGAGGGAGCAGCATGCATGGGACACTGTGAGGAGGGGGCAGCATGCATGGTACATGGGGAGGAGGGGGCAGAATGCATGGGACATTGTGAGGAGGGGGCAGCATGCATGAGACATTGTGAGGAGGGGGCAGCATGCATGGGACACTGTGAGGAGGGGTCAGCATGCATGGGACATTGTGAGGAGGGGGCAGCATGCATGGGACACTGTGAGGAAGGGGCAGCATGCATGGGACATTGGGAGGAGGGGGCAGCATGCATGGGACATTGTGAGGAGGGGGCAGCATGCATGGGACATTGTGAGGAAGGGGCAGCATGCATGGGACATTGGGAGGAGGGGGAAGCATGCATGGGACATTGTGAGGAGGGGGCAGCATGCATGGGACATTGTGAGGAGGGGGAAGCATGCATGGGACATTGGGAGGAGGGGGCAGCATGCATGGGACATTGTGAGGAGGGGGCAGCATGCATGGGACATTGGGAGGAGGGGGCAGCATGCATGGGACATTGTGAGGAAGGGGCAGCATGCATGGGACATTGTGAGGAGGGGGCAGCATGATGTGAGGTCAATGTGCAGATCATATTTCATAATTGAGGAAGGTGTGGTGGGTATATTTTATAAGGGAGGGCAGTGTGTAGTTTATTAGGCGCAGTGTGACAGTCACAGTATATAAGTGGGGACGGTTTGGTGGGAATATTTTATTTTATACTCATGCTATGTTTTGATGTGCCTGTGGTGATCCCCATTGGGGGGGGGGGTTAGTGCCCTTCGTTTCTCATTGATACTTTTTCAAGTGTTTTACAGAGTAGATCTGCCTTAAACAGATGTCGTGTGCGAAAACTCAGTGTTACGTTGTCAATAAGGGGCGCGGCCACTTAAAGTGCCTAGGGCAGCACGAAGGCAAAATACAGCCCTGAGCTGTAGCACTTAAAGGGTTTGGGGCTGTCCTCAGAGTTTTTGCAAGTGCTTTCACACAATAGATAACAAACAGATGGCAAATTGACAAACGTCAATTCTAGACGTAAAATGGATGATTTTTGCATACGCTAGTGTGACCCAAGCCTTACTCTGCTTCCCAGTGCCATTAATAGTGACTGCTATAAATTACATTGCATTTAAGGGGCCAGATTGGTGTTCCGTCCAATGCAATTTTGGGGTGCCTATTGGTTGTTGGGGCCTGCTTGAGGCCTGTCTTTTGTTGATAGGTACAATACACTGTTTAATAGAAATGTTGAATTATATTATACAGTATTACCGATCAAGCTTGTAGAACTTCAAGTCACCAAGTGGGGGCTGAAATGAAAAGAACAATCAAGTTTTAATAATTATTTTTTTTTAAAAATATTAGAAAAATGTAAAAAATACATATTTTTTTTTCTCCATTCAAAATCATTTATTTCTTTTAAAAGGTGCACATAATTGATATTACTGTTATGACTTGTTTAATAAAACTATCATCTTATTTAATCCATCATTGGAAACAATAAAAAATAAATAGAAGCACCAGCATTGCTGGGTTTTTTTTGGTCACCTTACAACCAAAAATGTACAGAAAATTGATCAGAATATTGTTTATTCCACAAAATAGTACCCCACCCCCTAAAATTTTCTTCATACGGTTCGGTCAATTAAAAAACTAAAACAAATTATCAGGCCGTTAGAATATGGAAGAAAACATACTATATTCTTTTATTATGCAAAAATAGCAAAAAATTGAAATGTAAACAAAAGAAAATAAACATATTACGGTAATTTGGTATTGCTGTAATCGTGCTGATCTGGTAAGGAAACGTATTTTATTTGTCATTTTTTATTTATTTTTCTCCGTTTTTCTAAGAATGAGGTAAAGGGTATTTATCATTTTGATTTATTTTTTTGTAAATGTTTTACATACTTGATCTGCCAGTGATGGAGTCCAGAGGCTGGGCTTTCCACTGATCGTTCTAAACGCGTCTGTAAGTTGTAGCGCTCAACATCCTCATAAGCGTGTGCACAGATCTGTTTATGGGCGCCATTGAATTTCCATCAGATCGTACTGTTCTCTGTGTACAGGCTCATAGGTTTTCTAATACTACTCTATGCCCGCACTCCTACAAAAGCTGACTGTGGCTCCTGCAGAAGTGTGCGGATCGTGGGAGAGTTTTGAGTGATCTGTAGGGTCTCAAGACCCGGACCAAGCAGATTTTTAAGTGGTTTCATGTGGATGGGCATTAAGGTACTGATTAGTGAGAGTCTGGTGATCTGTCCATGACGAACCCCCACTGATCTATAAGTTATCACCTGTCCATAGATGTTTTCATCAGACAACCTCTTTAACTCTTATCTGGTACTATTAAACAAAAAGTCACTAGTTGTACCAATCTGCATGGAGTCACATTGACCCCATGGTACCAGACAAAGGTTAAGCATGTAAAACACAAACAGTTGAACCTTGGATAAAGAGTAACTTGGTTTGAGAGCGGTTTGCAAGACAAGCAAAGCTTTTTAAAAATTTGTAACTTGGTTTAAGAACAATGCTTTGCAATAAGAGCAAATACTCACCGTGCACACTTCCGGTTCTGTCCTTTCACCGCGCTCTGACCCGCTCTGGAGGTAACTTTCTGTACATATGTACTGTATACAGTATACCATTGTAAAGTACAGTATATACTATACAACATGTCCATCAATTTGCATTTGTGGATATAGTATTGTACTTTCTTTCTGCTAACCAGTACAGCACATTGCTTGTACTATAATCTAATTGCCTGTGCAGTATTCCTACCCCACATTTGGCTTAGTTCTGCCCTTATTTTGAGGAGAATAGTTTTGGGGTGTGTATGGTACTAGAATTAAGATTGTCATCTTTTATACATTATTTTTTCTCTCTGTAGTGGTCCTCCCGCACACCAACAATTCTGTTGTAAGCTAATGTGCAGTTTAATTTTTTTATTTGTTTTTTTACTGTACTGTACAGTATTTTGTATTAGTGTAGTGTAATAATGTTATATGAATACAGTACATTATATTGTATTACTGTAATAAGTTTGTATAAATACAGTAAATATTTTTGGGTTGTGGAACGAATTGTCTGTGTTTCAATTATTTCCTATGGGAAAATTCGCTTTGATATAAGAGTAACTTGGTTTAAGAGCAAACTCCTGGAACCAATTATGCTCGTAATCCAAGGTTCCACTGTATTTTAAAATGATAGTCACCATAAGAATAAGTTTTGCATTGAGAATTACATTGCATCTCACAAACACAAGCCATCTATGGCTGCTTTGATAGTAAAATATAAAACTTCAAGTGAGTGGAAGAACGCTGGCCTATCCTAGAAGTAATCCCAAAGATTTTAAAAGGTTTGATAACTCTTTAATTGGTCAAAAGAGTAACATACTTAAAGGGCTATTCCCTTCTTCATAAATGGCTATGGTTGGACAGTCTTTGTAAATACAAGTAAGTTTGCAATGTACAGCTACATTTTTCAGCTGGTTTTGAGATATTGACACTTTCTTTGTTTATAGCTCATTTCCTTGGAGACCAACTACCATTGCTAGACAGCAGAACATTTCCAGTGCTTACCAGCTCTTTTATATTGAGCTTGTAAGCATTGTTTTGAAGCTGGAGAGAAGTGTGCTGATACTTCCTAGTCCCGGCCAGCTTGGACATAGTGTTTACAAGCTAGACAGTCACCGTGGTCGGTCTCCCAGGCAACAAACTGCAAACAAAAGAAAAGTGTGAATGTCTTAAAATTGGCTGCAAGTTTTAATAAGCAGTAAATTGTAAAGGTGCTTGTACTTACAAGCAGTATCTGGCAATATTGATGAAGATGGAAATAACTCTTTTAAAATATGGGGTTTGGGTGTTGCACTACAAATGTTTTCAAAAAGCACTTTAATATATTTATGACAGGAAATTGGAGAAAAACATTGATAAATCTGCCTCATTGATTAATAGAACCTTTTAAAATGACTGATTAATGATTACTACAGTGTAGAGGTGGCCTGAAAGTGACATCTATTCTTTCAAGAGTTCAGTCAAACTGAAGATGTTTAACAGCCCAGTGGCATCACTGGAGACAGCCTGGTATACTCCTCACATGGAAAATCTTTGGAATAAAAGTTAGAAGCCTAGTAAGCAATCATTAATACAGTGGAGAATTGCTCTTCATGCTTCATGTTGTGGTCAGTGCCTTTTCCATTGTGCATCATTCGCCGAAATCTGTTCTCTATGATCTCTTTTGTATAACAAAGTAAGCACTTAACTGCTGAAAGCTTCTGCCTGAGGACATGAGGCTCAGCTTACAACAGCAAGCATAGCATGAAATCTATCTGTAAGGCCTTCAAGGAAAAATGGCATGCTTCTAGTGCAGCAGATCAAAAGTGAATGTAGCACATCCAGCTCTGTAAACCATGGGTGGTTATTCTGCACAATTGTCTACGGAACATGAGTGACACATCCGCAGCTAACATGTCTCCTTGTGGAGAACGCCAAGCTGGTGTTTAGAGAATAATAGGCCATGCAATGCTCCTCTGGGAAATAATATATTGACGTACCCACTTAAGGGACAAAGAGGACTTGAGCTCTAGCACCACCCATTGGTTGTATCAATCCTAAAAGTTAATATCGACCCTTTAACAAGCCTTGCCATATGACACATGTTTCAGGTTGTTTATCCCTCCTCAGTGCAAAGCAGGAAGTCTGATTTGGCTGGATGAGAGGCCTCTGTCTCTGTCCTAAGTTATGTGGAAAGGCTCATTAAAGGGTTGATATTGACTTTTAGGATTGCTACATCCAGTAAATGGTTATTTAGTTCTAGTCCTCTTCCTCTCTGAAGAGGTGATATGCAAATCCAGAACTTCTACACCACTCTAACAACAAAACTGAATGTATTGTGGAAGCAACATTTACAGGACCTTAACGTGAAATGTTTTAAAATAGGTGATATTACTATAGTTTTAATGTTTACACCAAAATTGAAGGAATAATATATCAGAGAAACAATGTCCCACCAGATGTACAGTAATATGCTACATTTCAGGAAATTGACTTGATAGAGAAGATGCTTGGTAGGAAAGGGTCACATCTGTATCAAATCCTAATCTCAACGCTGACTATGCTGACCAAGAATCAGTGACGTAAAGAAGAGAGAAAATAGAATAAATGAGAGAAAGGAGACAAAGGAAAAGTAAAAATAGAGAAAGGAGATGAACTAATCCTTTGCTAAATAAGCCCTCATCTGGGTCATCCACATCAATATGCTGTCTTTTATAGCAAATGATTCCCAGATTTGTTTCATAGTATGACATTTTCAGGACATCATCTGACTAGTGAAAATATCTGAATATTGGTCAGTGGCTGATATTCCCATCTTTGGAGAGCTTTTCTCCTAGGGACATGCCTAATGAGTTTGATCCATGAAGCCACTGGTCATAGTGGACACACAGGCATTGAACCAGCAGGCTAGGAGACACGTGGTACAACGAGGACTTGGATAGTCTGCTATACTGGACAGCAGGCAATCAGGCAATGCATTATACGCTGGAAGCCAAAGAACTAGGAGAGTAGAAGACTTTTGCAGCACTGAATTAAAGAGAAGCAGATGCAGGAAATGCGAACAGACTCAACAGTTCAGGTGTCGGGAAACAATGTCATGGAGGTAAGCCAGGCCAATTGTGAAACCCAACGTGGAGCACAGCAAAGGACGACAGCCATAGGGGAAAGGGTTGGAGCCCTTTCAGCCTAGACAGATGCGTAACTTTTGTTTATATGTTATGTTAATGGGTTCTCTAGTTCAGAAAACCCATTTTTACATGCTAGATAAGGGAAATTGAAGTTAATAAAGTCAGTGATATGTTTAGGATTTTCAAGATCTTGACCTTCAGGCTGGTGTCAGTCTTTGACATAGAACTTGCCTTGGAAGAAGGGATTGAGCCTTCAAGTATATGTAATTATAATGAATAGATTTTCTGAAATGTTTTATATTGTCATATTTCCCAAGTAAAAAAAAATACATTTTCAGAGTTAAAAAACACTCATATACACACCTGTCAGTAAGTTGTCTCATAGTACAAGCAACCATTCCTTTAAGATTCTATTCCTACTAAAGACATTTTAGACATATCCTATGCATTTCATAAATGTCTGATCAGTGAAGACTCCCAACCACTAAGATACATACCAATCACAAAAATAGTGTACTCTGTTGATTATTACAGCCTAGAGCTTAAGGGAGGAAAGATTTGAAGAGTCTCCATTATAGTCTATGGGACATAGAGAAACAGCTGAGAAGTATCAAAATACTTATATAGTGCTACACTAATGAAAGAGAGATTCCCTGAACGCCTCTTCCCCTCCGCCACTGTAATGTAATAAGCAGTGACAACACCATTCTCCTGAATGGTAAGGGCCCTAGAAGTCATTTTTGTGTTTGTCAATTATGGTTCACTCACATGAGTGTATAACACGGCTGAGTGCTATCCGATGTTTATGCACTCTGCTCAGTGTTATACTATGGGGCAGGCAATTTTTTTTCTCATGCCCATTTGGCATGGGAAAATAATTACAGCATGCTGTGAGTGTCTCCACAAATCAGATTACGCACAAGTCTATGGGTGCGTGTGAAACATCGTACTGCACTAATGCCATCTGACATTAATCTCTCCATATTCGCTGCACCTGTGCTCCGATTCTCACATGTGAGAGAATCGGATTATAGTGAATGATACTCAGCTCACAGTCACAGCACATGACACTCTGCTCCCGCTCGCAGCAGATGATGCTTTGCTCCCGCTCGCAGCAGATGACACTCTGTTCCCGCTCGCAGTAGATGACACCCTGTCCTGCTCGCAGTAGATGACACTGGTCACGCTCGCAGCAGATGACACTCTGCGAATACTCGGAAAAGATCCACTCGACTCATGCTCGCAACAGATGACACTCAGCTCTAGCTTCCAGGAGATGACACTGGGCTCACACTCACAGCAGATGACACTTCGCTCACACTTGCAGCAGATGACACTCGGCTCACGCTCGCAGCAGATGGCACTTGGCTCATGCAGCAGATGACACTGGACTCACGCTTGCAGCAGATGGCACTTGGCTCATGCAGCAGATGACACTGGGCTCATGCTCGCAGCAGATGACACTGGGCTCACGCTTGCAGCAGATGGCACTTGGCTCATGCTCGCAGCAGATGACACTTGGCTCACGCTTGCAGCAGATGACACTTGGCTCACGCTTGCAGCAGATGACACTGGGCTCACGCTTGCAGCAGATGACACTGGGCTCACGCTTGCAGCAGATGACACTTGGCTCACGCTCGCAGCAGATGACACTTGGCTCACGCTCGCAGCAGATGGCACTGGGCTCACGCTCGCAGCAGATGACACTGGACTCACGCTCGCAGCAGATGTGTCATGATTGACTCCTGGCTCAGCTGGAGCTGAGCCTTTTTTTAGTTTCACTTCTAATGCAGGTCACGTTAGGGGTTAATCCTTCCTGCCTCGTTCTGGAGGTCAGGCTGCTTTATTAGGGCACTGTTTCTCTTGGACTTTGCCAGTGATATTTCTGGCTCTGCTGTGTTCTGCTCTTTAGTGACCTGTTGTCTGCCCTGCCCCCTCCTGACCTCCGTGTTCACCTGACCTGTTAACCTCCTCTGTTGTCTGTTTCCATCAGTGTCTCTCCCGCTGTCTCCCTGTTCGTTCCTTATCTGTTTACCTTAATTCTGTCTTGTCTTCCCACTCCCCCTCGCTTCTAGGCTCTGATTTCCCGGCTACTGACTATTTGCTTCCCTCTGACTACGTTTAGACTTTGCCCTTGTGTACTTACAAGACCTCATGTTGTGACACGGCTTTCTGACGATTCTACTGCCATCTGGTGGGCTTGACTAGTATTACCTCTGCTAGGGAATTCCCTGCTCATACGTTTCCTCCACTTTTACGCCCCCTAGTGGTTTACCAGCTAACTACCTTCTTAGATAGTTTCAGGAATCCTTTCAGTCCCACATTACTGCGCTGTACTGCTATTGTACATCTTAGAGTACAGCGTGACAAGATGACACTGGACTCACGCTCGCAGCAGATGACACTGGACTCACGCTCGCAGCAGATGACACTGGGCTCACGCTCGCAGCAGATGACACTGGGCTCACGCTCGCAGCAGATGACACTGGGCTCACGCTCGCAGCAGATGACACTGGGCTCACGCTCGCAGCAGATGACACTGGGCTCACGCTCGCAGCAGATGACACTGGGCTCACGCTCGCAGCAGATGACACTGGACTCACTCTCGCAGCAGATGACACTCGGCTCACGCTCGCAGCAGAAGACACTGGGCTCACGCTCGCAGCAGATGACACTGGACTCACGCTCGCAGCAGATGACACTGGACTCACGCTCGCAGAAGATGACACTGGACTCGCGCTCGCAGCAGATGACACTGGGCTCACGCTCGCAGCAGATGACACTGGGCTCACGCTCGCAGCAGGTGACACTGGGCTCGCGCTCGCAGCAGGTGACACTAGGCTCACGCTCGCAGCAGGTGACACTGGGCTCACGCTCGCAGCAGGTGACACTGGGCTCACGCTCTCAGCAGATGACACTCGGCTCAGGCTCTCAGCAGATGACACTCGGCTGACGCTCCCACCAGGTGACACTCGACTCGTGCTTGCACCAGATGACACTTGACTCGTGCTCGCAGCAGATGATGCTTGGCTCATGCTCGCAGCAGAGATTGAGACGAGCATCATTAGCAAATCGCACCAATTCGCTCATCAGATGCTATATACCTCTATGACCCGGCCTTACAATGAGCATTTTTCATGATAAAGTTCTAGGGATGAAACCAATTAATATTTTTATTCCCATGTCATATGAATTCAAATTATACATTGTATTAGTATGTAATTTGTCTGTGAAGAAGCAGGAAATTACTGTAATCAAATAGGTACCTTGGTTTACAAGGTGAACGTTTCTGGTAAGGGAATATCAGTAAATGAATATTCAACCGGAAAGCTATTGGGACGATGCATAAAATGAATACATACACTGTATGCAGACTAAATATAGAGTGATACATTCCCAGAGGAGGGGGCAGGCTGTAATACTAATAATAGTACTACTGTAAAGACTGTCTCCTGCTCCAGGTACCTGACAGGTATAAGGATTTGTGAGAAGACTCCGTAGGTGATCAGTAATATTTAGTGATCATTTTAGTATAAAGTTTATTAAGAGATATGTCCTCTGGATGGTGATGATGTTACATAAGCGCTATGTGTTCTGCATTCGCTCATTGCTTCTCATCTTATTGTAGTTGTCATAATCTCCTATCCACTGAAAAGAAGGCTGCTAGCTGGCCTTTGTTAAAGTACTAGCTCCTCTTTTAATGTAACATTACAGCTAAGCAGGAGCTGAATCTCCCTCCCTCCCCAGCTCATCATATTCTCCAGAAGATCATTTTCTTCCCAGGAATAGAATAGTACAGATCATTAATCTCTGTCTAGAGCAGCTCTGTCCACTGCCGCTGATGAAGTCATCAATGCTCTGAATATCTTAGTATTACCAGCCTTTGTGGTCACCAAATAGTCAACCCAAACCACTTGAGGTTTGGCTAAGCAGAAAAGAACATACAGTATGCCCGTAC
Source organism: Anomaloglossus baeobatrachus (assembly GCF_048569485.1). Classification (NCBI taxonomy): domain Eukaryota; kingdom Metazoa; phylum Chordata; class Amphibia; order Anura; family Aromobatidae; genus Anomaloglossus; species Anomaloglossus baeobatrachus. Next base: position 113,396,469 of record NC_134359.1, on the reverse strand, counting down.
ATACAAAGGATAGCCATAGACATTGTTTGTACTGGTATTCTTCTCTGAAGCCACACTTGGTACCTTTTTTTCTTTTCCAGAGCCATATAGTAATACTTGTTTGTTGCTAATTTTATTCCACCATTAGGACGGCCATCAGAAACCGACTGAGGTGCGGAGGAGTTAAGGCGGCGTTACACGCTACAATTTATCTGACGATATGTCGTCGGGGTCACAGTTTTCGTGACGCACATCCGTCATCATTAGCGACGTCGTTGCGTGTGACAGCTACGTGCGACTCTGAACGACCGCAAATAGGTTGAAAATCGTTGATCGTTGACACATCGTTCACTTTCAAAATATTGTTCATCGTTTGGATCGCAGCAGACATATTGCTACGTTTAACACCCTGCCAACGACTAACAACATCCACACAACTGCCTTGGGCAAACAATATATCGCTGAATGATGTTGCGTCGCTTGTTAAATCGTTATTTGTGACCACTAATAAACCACCTATGTGCAATCTCGGCAAATCGTAACTACGATCTGGGCATGTCACATCGCTAATGAGATCGTCCGATAAATCGTAGCGTGTAACGGGGCCTTTAGTGAATTGGATAAAATGGGGGAAATTTAAGATTTTACAACAGCTGTTTCTACAATATTAAAGGGTTGATTAATGTATAATAAGTTTTTTCACTCTTGGAATCTTTGTTTCAGAGCTGAACAGCTTACTATAAAATAAGGCATTCTGTTCTGGGCGTATGGACTCGACTCTACTACAGCCCGTCAATGGCGGTAGCGGTTAGTCACTACTTTGGCCAGCGATTGGCTGCAGTAATCACATACCTGTCTGGCATGTGATCGGTAGTGAATGTGTTAAGGAAAAATGCTCCTGTGCTGAGATAATCTTATATATGTGTCCCTGCTATGTACTGTACAATGGCAGTGTCTGAGCGGACAGGAACATAATCTGAGGAAGGCAAGGGAGGACATAAAAAAGAGAATATGCAGACAGGACAGAACAGGATTGGAGATGCTCTTTTCATGTCTAAAAACAGGCAGAGAAAGGTTTTACCTCACAGAAAGAATCAAGTGTGATCACATACTGTTCTGTTTGCATACTTTTTTACCTCCTCCCCGGCCCTGGAGCTGTGCTATGATACAACCACTCCTAGGCAGGGGAAGAAACAAAAGAGAGTATACAGAAAGTACAGCATTGAATCATAGCGGATTCTTTTTGTGAGATGATGCATTTCCCGACCTGATTTTTTTAAAAAATGTTTTACTTCAAAGAAAGAATCATTTGTGATCCTGTGCTGTAATGTTTCTATACTTTATTACTTCCTCCCCTGCCCAGGAGATGTGTTATGATCAGACCATGTCCCTGTCCCTGATTGATTGTTCTCAGGGAGAGAAACAACATTATAATCTTGTTGTGATATCTTTTAATGGGTAGAAAGATTATAATTTTGTTTCTCACTGAGAACAATCAATCATTTTTCAACTGACTAACGCAGTATTCAGACCTTTTCTCTTGTAACTAACCCTGTATGGTCAGACACGGCTATTACACAGCACTTATCAGGGACACATACAGTGCCTTGCGAAAGTATTCGGCCCCCTTGATTTTTTTTTTTCAACCTTTTCCCACATTTAAGGCTTCAAACATAAAGATAAAAATGTACATTTTATGGTGAAGAATCAACAAGTGGGACACAATTGTGAAGGTGAATAAAATAAGCAATTAATTTCAAACTTTTTATAAAAAATAAATAACTGAAAATTGGGGCGTGCAATATTATTCGCCCCCTTTAAGTAAATACTTTGTAGCACCACGTTTTGCTGTGATTACAGCTACAAGTCGCTTGGGGTATGTGTCTATCAGTTTTGCACATCGAGACACTGAAATTCTTACCCATTCTTCCTTTGCAGACAGCTGGAGCTGAGTGAGGTTGGATGGACAGCGTTTGTGAACAGCAGTTTTCAGCTCTTTCCACAGATTCTCGATTGGATTCAGGTCTGGACTGTGACTTGGCCATTCTTATACCTGGATACGTTTATTTGTGAACCATTCAATTGTAGATTTTGCTTTATGTTTTGGATCATTGTCTTGTTGGAAGACAAATCTCCGTGCCAGTCTCAGGTCTTTTGCAGACTGCAACAGGTTTTCTTCAAGAATGGTCCTGTATTTGGCTCCATCCATCTTCCCATCAATTTTAACTATCTTCCCTGTCCTTGCTGAAGAAAAACAGGCCCAAACCATGATGCAGCCACCACCATGTTTGACAGTGGGCATGGTGTGTTCAGGGTGATGAGCTGTGTTGCTTTTACGCCAAACATATCATTTGGCATTGTGCCCAAAAAGTTCGATTTTGGTTTAATCTGACCAGAGCTCCTTCTTCCACATGTTTGGTGTCTCATAGGCGGCTTGTGGCAAGCTTTTAATGACACTTTTTATGGATATCTTTGAGAAATGGCTTTCTCCTTGCCACTCTTCCAAAAAAGCCAGATTTGTGCAGTGTACGACTGATTGTTGTCCTATGGACAGACTCTCCCACCTCAGCTGTAGATTTCTGCAGCTCATCCAGAGTGATCATGGGCCTCTTTGCTGCATCTCTGATCAGTCTTCTCCTTGTTTGAGATGAAAGTTTGGATGGACGGCCGGGTCTTGGTAGATTTGCAGTGGTATGATACTCCTTCCATTTCAATATAATCGCTTGCACAGTGCTTCTTGGGATGTTTAAAGTTTTGGAAATCTTTTTGTAACCAAATCCGGCTTTAAACGTCTCCACAACAGTATCACGGACCTGCCTGTTGTGTTCCTTGGTCTTCATGATGGTCTCAGTGTTCTGTTTAAAGCACAGAGAATATCAAAGGGCAGGTGTATTTATACGGAGACTTGATTATACACAGGTGGCTTATATTTATCATCATCAGTCATTTAGGACAACCTTGGATCTTTCAGAGATCCTCAATGAACGACTGGAGTGAGTTTTCTGCACTGAAAGTAAAGGAGATGAATAATATTGCACGCCCCACTTTTCAGTTATTAATTTTTTAAAAAAGTTTAAAATAAGCAATAAATTTCATTCAACTTCACAATTGTGTCCCATTTGTTGTTGATTCTTCACCATAAAATTTACATTTTTATCTTTATGTTTGAAGCCTGAAATGTGGGAAAAGGTTGAACAAATCAAGGCAGCTGAATACTTTCACAAGGCACTGTATAGAAGATTATCTTAGCACAGGACTTTTTTTTTTTTTTAAACAAATTCAATTGTGAAAATTATTTATTATTCCAAGATCTATTAGTTAAAATGAACTTTTATTGTAGGGACTTTAAATCTACCTTTCTGTGCCCTTATATATTATATGTATCATTCTGACACAAATCATGTTTTTCACTTACAGTGCTTTCAGCAGTGCCCTCTATTATGTAGATACTTTAGCGAGCGAATGGATTAATTTTGTAATATCCTATGAAATCCCATCCTGATTGTGTTTTTTGATTTCCGGTGTTTTGTAGCAGATTGCTAAGCTGTTGCTCGCTCGCTGGCACATTATTAAATCAAACATTGATACAATTGTGTTAATCTATTCTAAAGACGTTGCGGACCCTTATCTTTTAGTCTTGCATGGAAACCCTGCAGACTCTTACAGGAAAAGGTTCAATAATTTATCCCAGCAGCCATAGGACTCGTTGGTAAGCAGAGATGTGAAAGAATAAATGACATAAACATAATAAGAATTTACAAGTTATGCTGAATCTCTTACAATTAAAGTATATACAGTACAGACCAAAAGTTTGGACACACCTTCTCATCTCTAGAACAACTGTTAAGAGGAGACTTTGTGCAGCAGGCCTTCATGGTAAAATAGCTGCTGGGAAACCACTGCTAAGGACAGGCAACAAGCAGAAGAGACTTGTTTGTGCTAAAGAACACAAGGAATGGACATTAGACCAGTGGAAATCTGTGCTTTGGTCTGATGAGTCCAAATTTGAGATCTTTGGATCCAACCACCGTGTCTTTGTAGAAAAGGTGAACGGATGGACTCTACATGCCTGGTTCCCACCGTGAAGCATGGAGGAGGAGGTGTGATGGTGTGGGGGTGCTTTGCTGATGACATTGTTGAGGATTTATTCAAAATTGAAGGCATACAGAACTAGCATGGCTACCACAGCATCTTGCAGCGGCATGCTATCCCATCCGGTATGCGTTTAGTTGGACCATCATTTATTTTTCAACAGGACAATGACCCCAAACACACCTCCAGGCTGTGTAAGGGCTATTTGACTAAGCAGGAGAGTGATGGGGTGCTACGCCAGATGACGTGGTCTCCACAGTCATCAGACCTGAACCCAATCGAGATGATTTGGGGTGAGCTGGACCGCAGAGTGAAGGCAAAAGGGCCATCAAGTCTAAGCATCTCTGGGAACTCCTTCAAGACTGTTGGAAAACCATTTCCGATGACTACCTCTTGAAGCTCATCAAGAGAATGCCAAGAGTGTGCAAAGCAGTAATCAAAGCAAAAGGTAGCTACTTTGAAGAACCTAGAATATAAGACATATTTTCAGTTGTTTCACACTATTTTAAGTATTTCATTCCACATGTTTTAATTCATAGTTTTGATGTCTTCAATGTGAATCTACAATTTTCAGAGTCCTGAAAATAAAGAAAACTCTTTGAATGAGAAGGTATGTCCAAACTCTTGGTCTGTACTGTATACTGTGTATAGCCTTGATTACAGATGAATGGTCAACATGAAACTTGTTCTCCCAACAAAAGTATAAATCTGATGGCGGGAAACACTACTGTGGTGCAGAGCCATCCAGAATGTAACCACCAGACCTCACATACAAAGATCTCGGCATCTGAGTCCACAATGCCAGCTTTGAAGCTTTTCTTACCATCATGTTTTTTTTTTTTTTTATTAACCTAATGCATCTACTAAGAAATACAAGATGACTTATCAATGAGATAGTAAGAATTCCTTAAAGTTGACTTTCTACAGCTCCCATGCAGACCTATTCGTCTTCATGGTAACTGACCACAAGCAAACGCTGTGTTGTCATGGATGTGTCACGGGTGACTAACATTTATGTGGTTTCTGGCAATAGAAGGTCACAGTGTTTGGCTGCCATCTTGCTTGAACTAGTGCTGGTGATATTATTCAGTTCTTTCAAGCCCTGGGTGAAAGCAGGTGGCTTGTACTTATCTATGGTATCATTGCTGAAACTTTGCTGAACTCCTGCTTGAGTCACCTGTGGATAAGTAGTTCAAGCATTTTCCCCTGTGTGTCCTTCTTGTTGTCTTTTTTAGTGTTTAGTGGGGTTGACAAAGAGCTCATCCCACCCGTTCCCTATTTAGGGTCCATCACTAGGGATACCTAGGGACAGGTATCCGGCTTGGTGCATAGGTGTAGAACATATCTAGGGGGTGAGGGAACCCAGGGACCAGCTGTAGGTTTGGTCAGGGGTCACCATCTCTCCCTTCCCTAGACGCAGGGTTCCCCTTCCCTTTCATCTTTCGCTAGGTAGTCCCCGGTACCAAGCGTGACATGTGTACTCTGGTTCTGCAGACGCACTTCCTCCCATTTGCCTGCTACATTTTTTTTAACCCACCAAATATACGCTCAGATAAAATAGGCATTGGGTGGATATGGGGAAACTTACTTTGTTGTTTGTAAACATAACAAGCCACCGGAGAAATCTTCATTTTGCCAGGACAACCCCTTTAAGGCTGACATTGATAAGCCAAACTGCATATGATACAACACTATTGGGATTGTGTAGATCAGTTTTACATCATGTAATTGGCTGATTTATGTGACTATTATCACAACTGATTTTCAACAATGGGTCGATCAGTATTGATTTTTCCTTTGCCTGTATACATAATGATATTTGTGCACTAATTTGTAAAGGATGGCTTTTATGTCCCCATATCAGTAAGGGAATGCGTATAGACAGATTGATAATTCACTGGCTAATAACTAGCGGTCGCTTCTGTGGTTTCACAGATGTTGTTTAACCAGACCAGCTTAGCGTTGTGGGTGACTGGCTCTTCATACAGAGACCACATGTGTATGGAGTTTTATTGGCAACGCTCCTTGCGAAAAATGCAAATTTCACTGATGCAAACTGATGAAGATGGCTACTCTGTAAGTCAATGTCTGTTGCTTTAAAATTAATTTCACCTAGGTTTTTGTTACCCCATGTGAGAGCAGCATGATGAAGAAGCAGAGACCTTGATTCTAGCAATGTCCCTTACTCAGCTGCTTGTTGTAATTTTGATAAAATTACTGCCTTCTCTGCTGAAGATCTAAATGCCGAACCCTGTATAACTCCGCCCACACCACTGATTGGCAGCTTTCTGCCTATGGACAGTTGTGAGGCAAATCCCGGGATATGAAGATGAATTATGACTCCAGTCATAATCCCTCATCACTCCCTGGCAGTGCCCCCTCCCTTCTTGTTCTCAGTGTTCCACTTACACCTCCATGGCCATGTCCTGTGATATGGAAATGAGGTGGTGTGGGAACAATGGACACAGGATGACTCCCTGCCGTCACCCTGTAACAAGAGTTGTATCTCATTAGCAAGGCTATGGAAATAGCCAGACAGAACGACTCCAGTAAAAAATGGTTCATATCTCGCAAGCCATATTTCCGATAATTATGGCAACCATAAAAATGGTGTCTCCGCATGCGGACGATGCCGGCACACCCTTTTTATGGGAGCAGGACATTGGGAAATGCCCCAGGCGTGATATCAGCCAATGGGGAACTGGCAGACAGGTCATGAGTCCCCTCGTTCTGTAGCTAAATTCATAACTGTCACAATGAGAGCATTGGCGTCCGCCTACGACGCTCCCAGGCAAAGTTATGGCCCATATTCCATGTTGTGGATTGTCCATAACTCAAGCCAGGGGTGGAGCAGTGCTTCCCTGTGAGGTCACTAAGGTAGGAGGGGACCTGGATCTGCCCAGGTTGATAACCCTACTTCGGCCATTTTCCAGTGTTCTTTTCGCTGGGGGCACGTGTAGGAAACATCTGTGGGAAGGATCCTAGAAACCTGGGTACAGCGCCCCCCTGTGGCCAGACGCAACAAGGTAACTGCTGGAACTGTGTATGCCTGTTTGTAACCCATGCTTTGATTGTAACTGTACTCTGACATATGTATATTCTGTAGATTCCCTATTGTATATATTGTAGTTTCTAGTGTGCTTTAGGCTGATTAAATTATATAATTAATCTTGGGCTGTTCTGTTATCTCGATCTTGAATCCCACGTCTGTGTGTTCGGCTAATAGTTACCGTAAATCGGTTGGTGGCAGCGAATTGTGCCAAGGATTATTGTGGGGAGGCCAGTGAGATTCGGGGAGATTTTATATATTCCGCCCGCGGAAGTCGGGGGAATATATACCTTACTCTCACCGGGGACCCTTCAATAATCGGCATTAGTAGTATAGCGGCCTCCTTGCTTATTGTCGGGCAATTCCATAATTGGCCTGACTATAAGAGGGGCGCTAGAGAGCGCGTCACGTGCTCTGTCTGTCGGTCGGGAGGTATAAAGGAGGGGTGACCCCCACTTGTTACCCCCCGATTGTGACGTACTGGTAGCCAGCGCGGGGGATTTCTGAGTGACCCCCCCGGTGGTTTGTGACATATTGGTGGCATAGCGGTGGGATCGAGATAATAGTGTGTGTGAGTGTGAGACCCATACTCCCAGACACTAAAGACTGCCTGCAGCAGCTGTGGCTGCTGGGGTCTTCAGACTAGCTCAACACTAGAGTGTCAGAGTGCAGATACTGTAAGGTGTGTGGAGGCATCAGGTGTCAGTTCTGTGTCAGTGACCAAAAGTCTGCAAGAATGGCTGATGGCACCAGGAGCAGAGCTATGCAACTGGCCAATGCTAAGGCAGGAGCCGAAGAGAGGGAGGACGGTGCTGTGGACAGCAATGAGGAGGTTGCCCACGAGTCCTCCAGGAGCTCGACGCCAGAAAACCGTTCTGCCGAGGACATTGCACAACCTGGCACTGCTGGACAAGATGAGGAGGAGCTCACCCAAGGTTCCTCAACGAGCCAGATGCCAGCCCTCCGCTCTGAAAGGGACAGTGAATCGCCTAGCTCTGCAGCGTGCCGCAGATCACCACGTGCCATTCCACCGAGCCTGGGAGGCTCGGATAGCCTTCTTCAAATGGCTATGGCCCTTCTCCAGGCTGGAGACCAGAAGGGCTACAAGGAACTCCTGGCAGAGCGCAGGGCAGAGCGGCAGGCAGCGCGTGACGCTGAGGCTGCGGAGCGGCACGCAGAGCGTGAGGCTGCGGAGCGAGAGCGGCAGGCAGCGCGTGAAGAGCGAGAGCGAGAGCGACAGGCAGACCGTGACTACCAGCTGCAGCTAGCTCAGCTCCGGCCCTCATCAGCCACACGTGACCTTCGAGACACCAAACTTCCAAAGGTCCGTGTTGAGGACTTCCCAGTGCTGGAGAAGGATGGAGACTTGGACTCTTTCTTGACTGCTTTTGAACGGACTTGCTTGCAGCACCATCTGGACAAGGACCAGTGGGCCAAATACCTGACCCCCCGTTTAAGGGGTAAGGCCCTGGATATCCTTGGGGACTTGCCTGCTGAGGCAGATCAGGGCTACGACACCATCAAGCGGGCCCTGATCCAACAGTACAACCTCACTCCGGAGTCCTACCGCAAGAAGTTCCGGAGCCTACAGAAGGGACCAAAGGACTCCTGGGCTGACCACCGGCGGGCACTTGCCCGAGCTGCCGACCACTGGACCCAAGGCCTGCAGCTTTTCACCGGACCGGAGATCCTGGACTTGTTCATCACGGAGCAACTCTTGTGGAACTGCCCTGAGGATCTCCGCCAGTTCATCCGAGACCAGAAGCCAAAGGGGTCCACGGCTACAGCTGCCCTTGCCGATGACTACACCAACAACCGGGCCCCTGAGGCCAGGAGAGCGGCCACCAGCAGCACCTGGAGAGGGGGTAAGATGAATTCTGCGACTGCCCCACCTGCCCCTAGACTGCAGGGGGTGTCCCCCTCAACTCCCCTCCCCAGGCCCGTGGCGGAACCAAGACGGTGCCACCAGTGCAACCTACCTGGACACTTCAAGGCCATGTGCCCTCAGCGTCCCAAGGCCCCGGCTCCGTCCCCGTCCCAAGGGCCGCCCAAGGTGTATTGTGTGGGTGGGGGTGGTGGTAGGTCCCTGGACAGCTTCCAACCTGTCACCGTCGGCCGGTCTGTGACCATAGGACTGCGAGACAGCGCCTCGGAGGTGACTCTGGTGCGGCCTGAGATGGTGTCCCCCCAAGACTTGATCCCTGGAAAAACCCTCGCTGTCTCCGGGATTGGAGGCACTGACCCGGCGCTGCCTGTTGCTGACATTTATGTGGACTGGGGCGCAGGGCGAGGGGTGAGGGAGGTGGGGGTAACTGATCGGATCCCTGCAAACGTGCTACTTGGGACAGATTTGGGGCAGATAACCTCCCAGTTCGGGCCCCAACCAAGGGCTGAACCTTCAGCCAGTACTGACATGACTCCTGACAATGTTAATGTGTTATCTATGAATGATGTAAGGGAGGAGGGAGTGAACTCTGATATTTCGGCTTGCACAGACACCATAGACACACACGCAGCTGCAGCTGTGACAGGAGGGGAGGGGGTCAGAGAAAGGTGTGACAATGCCTCTACAAGTAACCAGCCTGTGAGCTGGGATCTGTTGCCCTCTGCAGGGATAAGCAGAGAGCAGGGTGCTGCAGGGGGAGGACCAGTGTGTGGGGTGGGGGCCACCACAGCAAATGTGGGGTCCCCAGAGATTTCACAGCGGGGTTCTGTTGCTGCAGGAGGGGAACAGGCAGGTGAGATTGGGGCCGGTCCAGGAGCGGAAGTGCTCCCAGGTAAGATCTCGGTGCATGGTTCCCCCACAACCGGGGTGTCAGGAAGCCAGGTAGGTCTGCCTGAACCGGCGACTTGGTCAGGAACGGAGGAGGAGCAGGCACGACCCACGGTCGCAGCGGCTGTGGCCGCTGTCACCCGCAGTGGGAGTGCTGGAAGCCAAGGGGCCTCCCGGAGGTCCGATAGCTCTTCCCCTTCTGACCAAGTGGCAGCCGAGTCAGGTGGAGGCCAGGACACAGGTCCCGGGGTACTGACTGAAGATGTGACAGTCTCGTCGATTCTGGCCACATCTAGTCAGGGGTTTCAGGCAGCGTTAGAAGCTGACGACAGCCTGAAAGCTCTTAAGGAGCAGGCGGCACAGCCTCCCTCGGACTCGGACCCGGAGCGAGTGGTCTGGGACCAAGGACGGCTGTACCGGGCCACGGTCCAGCAGGGTTCACCGGAGGCGTGGCCCAGGGACCGACAGTTGGTGGTACCCTATCCGTTCCAGACGGAGTTGTTGCGGATCGCACATGAGATTCCGATGGCCGGACACCTAGGGATCGCTAAGACCAAGGCCAGGTTAAACCAGCATTTCTACTGGCCAAAGATGGGGGCCGATGTGGCTGCCTACTGCCGTTCGTGTGAAACCTGTCAGAGAGTGGGGAAGGCGGGGCCACGCCCCAAAGCCCCACTGGTATCTCTGCCAATCATCGATGAGCCTTTCAGGAGGGTGGCTGTGGATCTGGTCGGCCCGCTGGCCATCCCCAGCAGCTCCGGGAAACGCTTCATACTGACGGTAGTGGACTATGCCACCCGGTACCCAGAAGCAGTGGCCTTGTCGTCCATTCGGGCTGACAAGGTGGCCACCGCATTGCTGGAGATTTTCTCCCGAGTGGGTTTTCCCCAGGAAATGCTCACTGACCGGGGGACCCAATTCATGTCCCAGCTGATGGAGGCCCTCTGTAAGCAAGTCCAGGTGCGACATCTGGTGGCCAGCCCGTACCATCCACAGACTAATGGCCTGTGCGAGCGGTTCAATGGCACCTTAAAGCAGATGCTTAAGATGTTGGTCGACTCCCATGGGCGTGACTGGGAGCGGTATCTCCCACACCTGTTATTTGCTTACCGGGAGGTTCCACAGGCCTCAACAGGATTCTCACCGTTTGAGCTCCTGTACGGGCGACGTGTGCGGGGCCCCCTGGCTCTGGTGAAAGAGGCTTGGGAAGGGGATTTGGCCACCCCTGGAGTGTCGGTTATCGAGTATGTCATGCGCTTCCGGGACAAAATGCAGGCCTTGACGCAACTGGTACACGACAATATGGCTCAAGCCCAGGCCGATCAGAAGCGTTGGTACGACCAGAACGCTTGTGAGAGGACCTACCAAGTGGGTCAAAAGGTGTGGGTACTGGTCCCCGTACCACAGGACAAGCTTCAGGCAGCCTGGGAAGGCCCATACCTCGTGTACCAGCAGCTCAACCCTGTAACGTACCTGGTCACCCTGGACCCTGCCCGTGGAAGGCGGAAGCCCTTCCATGTGAACATGATGAAGGCACATCATGAGCGGGAGGCATGTGCGCTCCCCGTGTGCAACCTGCCCGAGGAGGGAGAAGCGGAAACCCTCTTGGATATGCTAGCCCAGGTTAGGGCAGGCGGATCCATTGAGGATGTGGAGGTTGGCCACCAGCTCTTGGAAGACCAACGGTCCCAGCTGTGGGCCACCCTCCTCCCCTTCCGGGGGTTGTTTACCAACCAGCCCGGAAGGACTGACTTGGCTGTCCATCACGTGGACACTGGGGATCATCCCCCGATCCGGCGTTCAGCATATCGGGTCTCCCTGGAGGTGCAGCAACACATGCGCCAGGAGATTGACGAGATGCTGAAGCTGGGGGTGATCGAGGCATCCAACAGCGCTTGGGCCTCGCCTGTAGTCCTCGTCCCTAAGAAGGACCGAACCACTCGGTTCTGCGTGGACTACAGGGGGCTCAATGCGGTCACGGTCGCCGATGCGTACCCAATGCCACGCATCGATGACCTGCTCGATCAGTTGGCCGGGGCTCAGTACCTGACCATCATGGATCTGAGCCGGGGATATTGGCAGATCCCCCTGACTCGCAAGGCCAGGGAACGCTCTGCCTTTATTACCCCATTTGGACTGTACGAGTCCACGGTGATGCCATTCGGGATGAGGAATGCCCCTGCCACTTTCCAGCGGATGGTCAACACCCTGCTCAAGGGACTTGAAGGGTACGCGGCCGCGTACCTGGATGACATTGCCGTCTTCAGTCCCACCTGGGAGGACCACCTAGAGCATCTAGCCCAGGTGCTCAGGCGGATCCACCGGGCAGGTTTGACCATCAAGCCGGGAAAGTGTCAGCTGGCCATGAGCGAGGTCCAGTACCTCGGTCACCGGGTAGGTGGGAGAACACTGAAGCCCGAGCCTGAGAAAGTGGAAGCCATCGCATCCTGGCCCACCCCCAGGACCAAGAAGCAGGTGATGTCCTTCTTGGGGACCGCTGGGTACTATAGGAGGTTTGTTCCATGCTATAGTAGCCTGGCAAAGCCCTTGACGGACCTCACCAAGAAGAAGCTGCCCTCTGCAGTCGATTGGACAATGGACTGCGAGACAGCCTTCCGGGCCCTAAAGGACGCCCTGTCCAGCCCGCCCGTGCTACAGGCAGCCGACTTCACGCGGCCGTTTGTAGTACAGACCGACGCCAGTGACTTCGGCCTCGGTGCGGTGCTCAGCCAGGTGGACTCTGCGAGCCAAGAGCACCCAGTCTTGTACCTGAGCAGGAAGCTGTTACCAAGGGAAGTTGCCTATTCCACGATGGAGAAGGAGTGCCTGGCCATAGTGTGGGCCCTGCAGCGTCTGCAACCCTATCTATACGGGCGCCACTTCATCGTGGAGACGGACCACAATCCCCTCAGCTGGTTGCACACCGTCTCTGGGACGAATGGGCGATTGTTGCGATGGAGCCTTGCGCTCCAGCAATACAACTTCACCATTCGCCACAAAAGGGGCCGTGACCACGGTAACGCAGACGGGCTGTCCCGACAAGGAGAGGTCGCGGACGGGCGCACGGGGGAACACCGGAGTGTGCTGCCCCCTAGCGCCCTCAAAAGGGGGGAGGTGTGAGGCAAATCCCGGGATATGAAGATGAATTATGACTCCAGTCATAATCCCTCATCACTCCCTGGCAGTGCCCCCTCCCTTCTTGTTCTCAGTGTTCCACTTACACCTCCATGGCCATGTCCTGTGATATGGAAATGAGGTGGTGTGGGAACAATGGACACAGGATGACTCCCTGCCGTCACCCTGTAACAAGAGTTGTATCTCATTAGCAAGGCTATGGAAATAGCCAGACAGAACGACTCCAGTAAAAAATGGTTCATATCTCGCAAGCCATATTTCCGATAAATATGGCAACCATAAAAATGGTGTCTCCGCATGCGGACGATGCCGGCACACCCTTTTTATGGGAGCAGGACATTGGGAAATGCCCCAGGCGTGATATCAGCCAATGGGGAACTGGCAGACAGGTCATGAGTCCCCTCGTTCTGTAGCTAAATTCATAACTGTCACAATGAGAGCATTGGCGTCCGCCTACGACGCTCCCAGGCAAAGTTATGGCCCATATTCCATGTTGTGGATTGTCCATAACTCAAGCCAGGGGTGGAGCAGTGCTTCCCTGTGAGGTCACTAAGGTAGGAGGGGACCTGGATCTGCCCAGGTTGATAACCCTACTTCGGCCATTTTCCAGTGTTCTTTTCGCTGGGGGCACGTGTAGGAAACATCTGTGGGAAGGATCCTAGAAACCTGGGTACAGCGCCCCCCTGTGGCCAGACGCAACAAGGTAACTGCTGGAACTGTGTATGCCTGTTTGTAACCCATGCTTTGATTGTAACTGTACTCTGACATATGTATATTCTGTAGATTCCCTATTGTATATATTGTAGTTTCTAGTGTGCTTTAGGCTGATTAAATTATATAATTAATCTTGGGCTGTTCTGTTATCTCGATCTTGAATCCCACGTCTGTGTGTTCGGCTAATAGTTACCGTAAATCGGTTGGTGGCAGCGAATTGTGCCAAGGATTATTGTGGGGAGGCCAGTGAGATTCGGGGAGATTTTATATATTCCGCCCGCGGAGGTCGGGGGAATATATACCTTACTCTCACCGGGGACCCTTCAATAATCGGCATTAGTAGTATAGCGGCCTCCTTGCTTATTGTCGGGCAATTCCATAATTGGCCTGACTATAAGAGGGGCGCTAGAGAGCGCGTCACGTGCTCTGTCTGTCGGTCGGGAGGTATAAAGGAGGGGTGACCCCCACTTGTTACCCCCCGATTGTGACGTACTGGTAGCCAGCGCGGGGGATTTCTGAGTGACCCCCCCGGTGGTTTGTGACAACAGTGTACACAGAAAGCTGTCAGTCATTGGTGGGGCTCAGTTATGGAGAGCTCAAAAATATGGAGGACTACATGGCATCAGGTTTAATAGTCTTCTAGTGATAAAATCATAGTTTTATGAGCAGATGATTACTACAGCATGCAGCCCAGTAAGTGACACATCGTTAAGTCAGGTTCTCTGCCCATATATCATTCTTCACTTAGATTAGGTGACAAAAACCTGGTGATGGTTTCCCTTAGGAAGCCCTGTAACATAACATTGACTATTATCCCAAGACTAATTCCAAGGGAATTTTAAGGGCTCCGACATTACAGAGTAGCAACCTCTAAAATAAGTAGTGATAGTGAGATAGTTATCTTGCATTCTGGCTGAGAGTTAATTAGCAGATCGAATTACAAGTAATAATAATTCAGTAGTCAAAATGTTTGCCTATTTCGTAAATCTCTCTGATGGTTATTCATACTGGTTCAAAGAAAAACGTAAAGGAAGGACTAAAAATTCCTGTGCATTTTTTCCATTTTTGAACACATGGTCCATTTTATGAGATAACTTTAGATTATTCTTTGCTGAGCTTGCAGTAAATTCTTTTATTGGCAGTGGACCATAAGAGGTGATGAAAGTGCCCTTTCCAAGTTGTAAAATGATGCTTAGGCGGGCTTTGCACACTACGACATCGCAGGCCGATGCTGCGATGCCGAGAGCGATAGTGCCCGCCCCCGTCGCAGCAGCGATATGTGGTGATAGCTGGCGTAGCGAACGTTATCGCTACGCCAGCTTCACACACACACTCACCTGCCGTGCGACGTCCCTGTGGCCGGCGACCCGCCTCCTTGTTAAGGGGGCGGGTCGTGAGGCGTCACTGCGACGTCACACGGTAGGCGGCCAATCAGAGCGGAGGGGCGGAGATGAGCAGGATATAAACATCCTGCCCACCTCCTTCCTTCCGCATATCCTACGGAAGCCGCAGTGAGGCCGGTAGGAGATGTTCCTCGCTCCTGCGACTTCACACACAGCGATGTGTGCTGCCGCAGGAGCGAGGAACAACATCGGACCATTGCGTCAGCGTAATTATGGATTACGCCGACGCTGTACCGATGATACGATTACGACGCTTTTGCGCTCGTTAATCGTATCATCCAGGCTTTACACACTGCGATGTCGCATGCGATGCTGGATGTGCGTCACTTTCAATTTGACCCCACCGATATCGCACCTGCGATGTCGCAGTGTGCAAAGTGCCCCTTAGGCTCTGTGCCCACGATCAGTGTTTGTAACGTTTTGGATGTAGTGTGTTTTTCGCTGCGTCCAGAACGCTGCATTGTACAGTACAAGCATAGTGGATGGGATTTCTAGAAATCCTGTGCCCACTGTGCTTGTTTTTTCTGCAGCAAATACTGATCTGCGGTGCAGCTTTCCATCGTAGCATGTAAATAGTTTGCTGTGGATTCGCATGCGTCCTCTTTAGGGAGAACACAAGCGAGAGACTGCAGCACACGGAACCCTGATCGTGAGTACGAGCAGCTGTGGTCTCCTGCGTTCTGCTGTGGAGGAGACTCGCAGCTCCGCCGTTCAGGACCCGCTGCGTCCAGGACACAGTGAGTCCTGATCGTGGGCTCCTACCCTTAGGAGTATGACATATCTTCCTACACAGCTCAGGTGCAGGTTCACTTTAGTTTCATGTAAATGCTTGCAATCATGAAGGAAGGTACCGGCTCTGGGCCGCATGGGCTCTGCATATGATACAATCCATATGTGGATGTGACTTAGGGTGGGATGCATGACACTTTCTGGTTTCTTCAGGCCAGTGTCCATCACCCCGCTTCAGTCGCCATTATGGACACTCAATAACTCGCATAACACCAGAGTTCACTTGGCCAATCAGAATAATTCACTTTTATTTTCACACCATCATGACAGACATAGCCTTTCTTTCCTTCCTTTCCGTGAGAGATCCTCAACCTGCCCCCCCCCTTACTCCCGCTATCTTGGATCTTGTCCTCAAGCTTTGAGGTCTGTGTCTCCTTCCCCCTAACTCCATTATCCTATGTCCAATTTTGGGACCCAACTGCTCTCTAGCCAGACCGGACTACTCTCAAATCCCGTAAGGGTGAGCTTTAGGCTCCGGATCTCTGGCATGTCAGGGTTCCCTGACTGGAACTAGCACCGAGACCATGTCCTCTCACACTTTAACACATTCTGTACTGGTCCTCTCTCGAGCCTTCACGCCTGTTCTCTTTCTCGCCATATGCCACTCCTCCCTTCCACTACCTTAACCCTATCTTATCTAACATCTAATCTAAAATCGACTTGCCCTAGATGGCAGACTTTGGCCGAAACATATATATTTTATAATATTTAACAGTCTAGAAAACATAGTACAAATACACGATGGGGCGCAGCTCCCCTACTACAATCATACAGTGACTCTACCGGATTTGGCTATTTAATAGCTGCTAGATAGGCCTCTGCATAGATCAAAATAGAAGTTCAGACAAGAGACTTTTCGCCGCTCAACTGCACAGCTGGCTCTGCTCCCTGTGGATTATGTTATATTAATACCACTCTAACCGCATTTGCTGATTGCTCCATATATTGTCTGCAGGATCAATGACGGATATTGCATAACTTCTGGAGAAAAAATAGTTTTTTAAAAGGAAATTAAACTACGACTAGCTGTCATAAATACCATATTTTCCGAGGTCAGATAGATGACATTTATATTGTGCATACCAGTTGAAGTGTTTCGGAGGCCCATGTACTGGCAGAACGTATGCTAACCATTAACCTGGGCTGTGGTGGAGCCTTATGAGATCAGGTAGATTTGGTGCATTTATGTTTGTTGTCATCCTGTCATTAGCAGCTTGTAATGAGCAGCAACATTAATCCATGTGTCTGGATTTCTGTTTTGTTAAATCTTCTTCTCTCTTCTACATTGCTGGGGTGTTAGGTATCTAAATTTGTAACTCACTAATTATAGGTGAAGTCTTTTCTTTGCTATCTTCGGACACCTGCTCCACTTTTCTGATTTTAGAATGTGCACGTTATCTTCATTACACTTCTGTTTGATCATTCTGAACATTGGAAGTATTATGGCTCGGTATTCATCTGCACATTGTATGACTGTGTGGGTATTATCTTCTAAAAAAAAATAGTCTTGTTGGCCAAGAATGAATTAAGATTTTTCTAGTTTAGAGTTTAGATCAGGGTCAGGTAAACTGCTGCTGACTTTAAAGAGGTAGGAGATTTATTTATTTTTACTGGATTTAGTGGCAAAAGCGGGCTTTACATGCTACAATATATCTAATGAGATGTCGGCGGGGTCACATCGTAAGTGACGCACATCCGGCATCGTTAGTGATATCGTAGCGTGTGACAGCTATGAACGAGCAGAAATACTCATCTTCTCATTCATTGCTGACACGTCACTCATTTCCTAAAAATCGCACGTCCGGTTGTTCATCGTACCCGGGGCAGCACACATCGCTCCATGTGACACCCCGGGAACGATGAACTGCAGCTTACCTGCGGACACCGGCAATGCTGAAGGAAGGAGGTGGGCGGGATGTTTACGTCCCGGTCATCTCCTCCCTTCCGCATCTATTGGCCGGCCGCTGTGTGATGTCGCTGTGACGCCGAATGTCCCTCCCCCTTCAGGAAGTGGATGTTCGCCGCCCACAGCGAGGTCGTTTGGAAGGTAAGTACGTGTGACGGGGGTTACAGGATTGTGCGACACAAATGATGAGGGCGGGTGCAATCGCAAATGCGATCGCACAATTAATTGTAATGTGTAAAGCAGGCTTTAGGAATAAGAACGCAATAAAAGTCAACTAGACAGCATCCCAAAAAGTTGACATGCAAACACAAATTTTTAAGCACTTTCGCAACCTGCTTCTTTGGTTTTAGGCAGCTTGAAATATTCTAATGACATTTTCTCAAGCATGAATGCCTTAGGGTAGGGGGTTCCCAGCCTGTGACTAGGGAGACACATGTGGCTCAGAGGATCATGATGTGTGGAGCGTGGCTGTCTGCCCGCTTTTTGCATTAGCACCAGATTTAGCAAGCCATGCTATGAAGAGAAGGTCTGCAGATGGTGACTTTTGTGAGTAGCTCCACACAGAAGAGCAGATCTGGATTCGCATATACCAGCCTTGAGGGTTTCAAGATAAATGAAGCATGGCAGGCTGGAGATAGGAGAGGTGACAAAGCTGGATGTGACCGTATCATGGGAGTACTGGATGCGAGTGTACTGAATGGTAGTGTTGAGTGAGTAGTTAGCGAGTACTGTCTGCTACTCGCATATTCGTTATGCGTAGCGGGCACAATGTAAGTCAGTGGGAAATGCTCGCTAAGTAGCGAGTAACCCGAAAGCCATACTAATCGCTACTCGCACAAAAAGTATGGCTTCCGGGTTACTCGCTACTTAGCGAGTATTTACCATTGACTTACATTGCGCCCGCTACTCGTAACGAATATGCGAATAGCGGACAGTACTTGCTAACAGCATAGCGAGTACGAATAGTTAACTACTCGCTCAACACTACTGAATGGTGGTAAGGCTGGAACCCCTAGATATAAGTATACTGCCTTTGTGTGATTTCTGTGAGGAAGCTTTGGCTGTCATTATAATGGGGGCTTTTTGTGTCACTAAAATGATGTGAAGTCTTGAGTAGCTAATCACTGCTATACCTAGTAGAAACCAAATAGAAGGTTAAATAAAAAAAAAAAATCATATGGATGTACCTATGTAGCAAGATAGGGAATGAACTCCACGCGTATCACCTCCACAAGTTAAAGCTTCCTCAGGGGCAATACGTATTATTTGATTTTTCTTTTTGATTCTACTCCACTTGAATTTTTATGCATATTTCTCTTATTTAAATTGATACATTTTTATAAACACATGGAACAATTTGGCTAGTACCTTTCATCTCTTGTATTTAACACCTTTTTTTACACATTTACATTTTGACCCTTGTCATTTGTGTTTAAATAGGGGGACTTTAGCTTTATTACAGGCCGATCCTGAGATCATTATTTTCTTGCCTTTTAGGCTTTTATATGTTTTTTTATTTTTATCACTTACATGTGTTCACAGTCATCCTCGGAGATCTTTCTAAAGACCAATTCAAAGTTTGAGAATCATAAATAAGATTTGCCTTGGAGAGTCATATGGCATTTGGGAGAGAATATTCTGTGGAGGAGAGAGGCTTCGGATGTTTACAGCCATTCACTTATTTTGTTAGTATTTATTTAACATTTTCCCAATCCGGCGAACAGAAGGTACTGAATACTTTAAACATAATTTCATCCAAAAGTCCAGAACTATTCAATAAAGTGAAAAACAATTTAGCCCAAAAATGAAATATTCACATCTCGCGCAATAAAATAAAGCTTTTGGCATTAATCTGATTTTCTTCCGCAATATTATTATAGACGTTAAATTGTAATTCGTTCTTTTGTAAAACGTTATATTGCAGAAACTAAATCAATACTAAAAAAATGTGCAAATGACAGAGTGAAGTTTTTTTTTTTAAATTTGTGAAATAGTATAAAAAGATAATGTAGAGTTTCTAAGGCCATTCCGTGTACCATCAATTCAGCTTTACTTTATGACATTTACATGAAAAAATGATGGCTGCAGTCCAGCAGAATGATTGGTCATAATTATCCACACATGTATGCCATCACAATGGATCCATTAAAGTTTCCTATATGACTATATTCATTTTTTGCACAATTTGAGTTAGATCAAGCATTTAGTTTATTGTCTGTTAGTCTCTATAAGGAAATCCAGCAACTCAAAATAGGTGACAGACTTTGTGTAAGGCCGGTTTCACACATCCGGCTTTTTGCCGTTTTGCCGGATGCGGCGCTCTCCCGTACAGTTAATACAGTACAATGACAGCGCAACAAGCGCCGGTCACATGCTGTCATGTGACCGGCGCATGTGACCCGGAAGTTACAGCGCTGTCATTGTACTGTATTAACTGTACGGGAGAGCGCCGCATCCGGCAAAACGGCAAAAAGCCGGATGTGTGAAACCGGCCTAAGCCATTCTATTTACCATGCTCTCAGCCTTAGGGTATGTTCACGCGTTCAGGAACCCCTTGCGTCCTCAATGCGGAGGGTTCTGACCTGCGGGGCCACGAGTCTCCTCCGCAGGAGACCGCAGCTCACCGTGCCCACGATCAGGGTTCGGGCCACTGCGGTCTTTCTCTCTTTTCTCCTGCGGAGAGGGCTTGCAGCTCCACAGCAAAGAATTGGCATGCTTTTGGCTCTGGAAGCAGCACCACAGGTCAGTTTACGCTGCGGGCAGTACACGCACAGTGGGCATGGTATTTCTAGAAATCTCATCCACTGTGTTTGTACTGTACAATGCAGCATTTTGAATGCAGCTGAAACATCCTGCGTCTGAAACGTTGTGACCCCTGATCGTGGCCACGTATCCTAATATAGGGATCTTTACTGCAAGGGCCAGGAATTGTGTCCACAGTATGGCGCCTATCCAGTCGTCAGAGTTGAAAGGAATGCGATTAAAAGCCTGTCAAAACTGAAGGGACAAAATCATGACCAAGAAATGGTTGGGTTTAAGCCCAGGTGGTCATGCTTAAATGTAAGGCAGATAAAGCTGTCAGTGTTCAAGGGTCATATTTGCACCACATTAGTATGGGATTTACAATAACTGGAGAAGACAGTTTCCCAGTAGTTTGCATGGGAGAATAGATTTTCAGGTCCATTTGCCAGGTCTGTTGGCCTTCCTGCCTCCTCTATTGGTTAGCTCAGCTGTCATAACTAGTGATGAGCGAGCTTGCTCGCCACTGCTCATTACTTGTTCGAGCTTCGAGGTGCTCAGGTACTCGCGGAGTTTGGCTGAGTATCACAGGTGCTCAGATATTTTGTCCATAAAACAATGGCCACAGTGCTTAGGCTTGCTTCACTGCATGATGTGTGCAGACACCCCAGGGAGAGCCAGTCGCAGTCTCTGAATGGCTCTACTGGGGGATAAAACAGCATTCTCGGTCATAGTGGGACAATAAAAAAAAAGCCTGCCCTCCTTCCGGAAATGCTCTGTTTATGGCTGGCTGTTTGTGGACGGAGACCCGAACAGACCAATCATTGAGTTTCCATAATGCTCGTAACTTGCGTTGAGTTCCTCTGAGTGTCTGACCAGCTCGAATTGAGTAATGAGCATTTTAGTGCTCGTTCATCAGTAGATGTAAGGTCTTGTGAGCATCATCCCGCAATGATGACGTTGTGCCATCTTGGCTAATCAAAAGATGAGTTGGGAATGATGGGAGGCAAGAAGATTCGCATGCCTTCCCTCACAGATCACAGACCTGGACTGGAGTCTTACAAATCGTTTCTCCCATCTGTACCCAGTAGTTCTTTAAATGGTTACGTGTTAGAACTATAGTGATCAGTGAGTATTGAATATTGAGTCTTTTCTTCTTTTACACCAGTCTGAGCCCTTTTCAAACCATTAAATCAGCTGGGCAACCTATTTAAGATAAACTTTCTTAACAGGAATATAGGACCGTCATACACATAATATATCCCATGTCCAAATAATCTGTGGGTTGACAGATTTTTCTGCTGACTTGGCCAAGTGTATTTGTTTGTTTTTTTTCAATGTAGAGATGGATTCAACTGCTGTCAGACGCAGAGGACTGGATATTTTGAAATCCAATGTGCTTGATACATCTTTCCCCAAACAGCTGTCTATGGGTGACATTGGGCAGGCCCCTATACACATTCATCATTGGCAAATCCTGACAAAATGGGCGTGTTTGTCCTACTTTTCTGTTATGTGAATAGCCAGATATACTATCCACAAGTATGAATTTCAAAACAACAAAAATGTGGTAAAATTCATTGACCCTCCTCTGAAGGCTTGAAGTTATTTTCTAGACATTTGATTAGTTATATCAACTTTCTGGTATGAAGATTTTGAAGAAAATCATCCATTTGTTAGATATTGGATTTAACTAAACTTAAAGGAAACCTGTCACCTACTCACCTGTGGGGCAGTCTGGTCCAGTCCAAAGGGCGTCGCTGGTCTTGACTTGGCACCTCCTCTATCCTTGCGATCACCGTCCTCCTTCCCTGCTTTGTGTGGCTGACACGTCCTCCGTCATCCACACAGAGTCCTCCGTTGCTCTCCTGCGCAAGCACACTTTTCTCAGCCCTCAAGTATTGTAGCGTGGATGCATGAGTGGTCTTTGACATTTCCCTGCGCCTGCGCATTATAGTGCTTTGCTCTGCCCGCGGTAGGGCAGAGAAAAGTGTTCATGCGCAGGAACACAACGGAGGATGTTTGGATGACGTAGAACATGTCATCCACACAAAGCAAGACGGAGGACAGCGCAAGGATAGAGTAGGCGCTGGACCGAGACCAGCGACACCTATTGGACCTGACCGCCCTGCAGGTGAGTAGGTGACAGGTTCCTTTCAAAAACTCATATTATGGTAGTTTGAGTCAGGTTAGTTATAAGAGTTGTCTGAGATTTTTTTTTTTATTGATCCTTGGGAATAGGTCAATCACTATGTGATCGGTGGAAGTGCTCATCCTAAAGATAGACGAGCAATATAAAAGACAAACCTCTTTAGGGTTTGCTCACACTAGCTAAAAACTGATTGCACTTGGACTCCTGTTATTCAATGAAGCAGAGCAGATCTGTAATTTTTTTCTCAGCTGTATTCTACCTGAGGAAAAAATCACAGCGTGTTGCGCGTCAATGCGTAAATGGGACGAGACTCGCCTAATCAGATGCCACATGGTCCTTTCTTGTGGCTTCCATTCTTTTATGGATACATTACCATTCTACCACATAGGACACTCTAAAAGGTCCCGTAAATGACTGTAAATGAATAATAGCGAGTGAGAAAAAAAAACGGATTGAATATGGAGAGTACACAGATGACAAGTTAGAAAAATATTGTCCTAATTTTCTGCATGAATTTTTTTTTTTAATAGTCTAATGTATGCGTATTCTTAATATGAAGTAGCATAAAATTGTTTTAACGGGCGATCAATAGACATGCCTTTCCATCATTATGTGTAATAAATGACATGAGGCATCCCTTGTTCATTTTTCTATGATACCTGCTGAGATGACATTTGGGCCACTCATGTGTAGTGCTCTTCATTTTTAATAAAGTAGAACGCAGTGATAACGCTATCCTACCATATCTCTCATGGGCTGCTGGTGCACAGAGGTCATGATTATCGATTCATCTCCTTCCCATCCTCGCACTCCATGACTCTTCACTAGAAGCTAATTACATCTACACTTTTCAAGCAGATGATAATTAAAAACACTCTTCATGCAGAAAGGTTTTGCATGCATAATCAGAGGTTTCACTATGTAGATCTGCATTTAAATCTGACCTTTCTGCTTTATAAGGTTCGAACGGATGTGCAAATATTCTCCCTCATACATTTGTAAGTGGTTTTCAGTGGGTAAGTCTTGCATGTGAGATGATGGAATCCAGCGCATGCATATATAAAAGACTGTCAGATAAAGTGATACACTGGTGTCTCTTACAGCCATCTATCTTTTGGCAACAAACTCAATGGACATTAGTTTATAAATGAAAAAGCTGCCAAATTAAAAACCGTTCATTCTAGTTGTGTGCCTCATTGGTAATCCCAGTAGTCATTGGTGTTCTCCCCTGTTTTCAAAGTTCTAATGTCTATATTAAATCCTACCAGCTCGATTTTGGAATGTAAAGTAATATCATGACTGTATTTGCTTTGCAATGCAAAATAAATTGATACCTTTGGTAACGAGATTCGCCTTGTTGTTCTTTGAATCTTTCTGCTAATTAGATTTGGGTGCACAGGGGCCGGACTGTACACTGGGTCTTCTCCTCCCTGCCTGTGATTCCCCGGCTACTCCTCCTGCCTCTGGATTGTGAATTACCTTCCTGCTCTATTTGAATTCTCAACAGGGACCTGTAATTCAAGGACTGAGGAAGACAGAGAGACAAAAATCACAGAAAGGGGGGGAAGATCCAGTGTATCGTCAAACCCCTGTGCACCCAAATTTAATTAGCATAAAACTTCAACTGCTCATTAAAGAGCCACAAATAGGATTTCTTTACCACAGGTATCGATTTAATCAGTATTACAGAGCAACCACAGTCAAGTCTTGACTTTATATTACAAAATGGTGCTGACAGGTTCTCTTTATGTCCAGTTTATGAATAGATAATCCATATGGAAGCATTATTAAGTATATTTTTTTTTTAAAAAGTACCCTTCCGTAGATATCGCTATTGATCACAAGATGTTCTTTCTCTTGCCATCCACTCCCAGATTTATTCACATATAAGATCACCACTGATGGTGCCGGTCTGAGTTACAGTTGTGCTGCGCATGTGATGCGCCCATGCGCTTCTTCTACTGGGATACCGCGGTGGCCTACCCGACTCTGTGACCTCGGTGGTGTCAATAAAGATGGGGATGATGGGAGTAGTTATTCATGACGCCACCTGTGGTATGCGGCCAGTTATTAGCCGCCGCTGCGGGAAGTCTTTCTTCTGGGGCAGATGGTGATGCAGCTTGGGTGTTGCAGCTCTCCACAGGTCAAGCTAGGCCCCAGGGAGGATGGGAGTAGTAGTCACCTATGGCGCAGGGTCGCGATGGTGAGGGTGCCGGTAATGATGGGACGACACTGAGGGCGCAGTTCAAGTTCCTTTTTACTCACTGGTCTCACTCTGCCCTTGGAGTGCCGTGTCCTGCTAGGATGGGCCACAGCCGATCCCGGATACTTTGGAGGTCAAGGTCGGCGTTTCCTTCTTCGTCTCCTTTCAATAGTTTCCCTCCACCCCAGCTCCTGGGCCGTGGAATGGGTCACGGTTGCCTGCTGCACTCCCTGCTAAATAACTGCTCGTTGTGTGTGAAATGGCTTCTAACTTCCACAGTTGGTGCCCCGCCTCCCGGGTTGCTGAACTAGTGGGCAAGAGGTCCCATACCTCATGATGGCCACCCCAACACCTACCCTAACCCAGTCCCATTAGAAGAGCTCCTGTGTTATGTATTGGATGTGTTGGTGGTGGTTTACCGGTGATGACCTCCTCCGTATCCAAGATGAATACTGCACCCCGGTTGAGGTGCAGTACCCTGGGGTGCCACACATGCGCTGATTCTTCGGATCAGTCAATAATTGCACAACCAGTACAGATGGACCTCAGACCAACTCTAAATTGGGACAACAATGCTGACACCTTTCAAGCCTGTGCAAGGCATGATGGGATTTTCAAGCAGCATATTATTGGAAATAGGTGATATAAAAGCAGGCATCACCTGATCAGGAGCAGTATCTACAGAAAGGTACTTTTTTTTTCTTCTGGTAATTAGGAAAATACATCTTTAGCTAGGATGGTAATTTAGGAATAACATTTTTAGGATTGGAAAACCCCTTTAATGTTTAGCTATCGTTTTTTCATCTAATACTTGTTCTGAAATCATTGATGTCACTTCTATAAAGACAGACCATTAAATTATTTGGGGGCCTATACTTATTTATGTTCAATCTGTTTTTATTGTAAACATTATATTGTACATATACAGCATGTAAAACTGAATATCTAACATGTCAAACATTTTATAAATTGCATAGTAAAGAAATCAGGTTTTCTCAATCTTTCTCAATTTGACCGAATAATGAACACTTTTCATCGATAAACCTCAATAAACATCTTCAGATTGGATTCCAGTGAGAACCCAGGAAAAGGAAAGAAGAAGAAACAAAAAAACAAAAAAAAAGAAAAAAAGGGGAGAAGGGAGGAAACTTAGAGGGGGAAGGTAGATAGCAGTGTGAGTAAGCTAGGAAGATGAAGGAAGACACACAAGGGAAAGGGGGGGGGGGTTTGATTTGATTAGGTTGGGGGGGGCTCCCTCTATCGTCTGAGAATCAGGTGATACTACATCCTTGTCCAGTTCATCCCTGTCCATGCTTTACTCCACCAATCTAATAAAATGTCATGGCTCCATCAAAACAGTTTAACAAAATCTGAAGAATCTTTAAATAGGATCCATTCTCCCCAGGTCCTGCAAAATGTATCTCTAGTACCCGCAGTGGGGGAACTATACTTATTTAAAGGGATCTTACGTGACTTAGAGAGGTTGGCCACTACTTTATCATTGATAGGTCATCAAGGTCTGATTGGCTGGGGTCCGACACTACGCATCACAGCCGATGAGCTGTCTTGACCCCTTTGGCAGCTGGCGCCCGGAAATGCTCAGTTCCGGAACTGCCCCATAAAGTGATAGAAGCCATGGACGGGTACTGCACATCCACCTACCATTTAATCAATAGAAGGCATTTGTGCAGTACTCGGCCACAGCTGCTATCAGGAGATGGCTCCAGAACTGAACATTTCTGTCTGCCTGCTGCCACTACCAACATAAAAAACAGCTGATCTGCGCGGTGTCGGACCCCCAACGATCAAACATTGATGACCTATCCTAAGGATAGGCTATCAGTATAAAACTAGTGGCCAATCTTTTTAAGACTTGATAAGCTATCCTTTGAATGGAGATCGGTAGGGTTCCAACACCCTGTATCTCCACCAGTCAGCTGAAAACAGAAAATACAGCAGCTGCATACATTTCTCTCTGACCACTGCTGTTTTTTTCAGGTGTATGAGAGATAAAGTTCAGTACTCAGCAGCAACAACTAAGCAATGTTCGGAGCTGGGATGTTGCACCCTATACATGGTTTCTTTATGGCCACTGGTGGAGTGGAGGTCAGCTGATCGGTGGGGTGCTGGGTTTCATACTCCCATTGTTCTTCCATTGATGACCTATCCCTACTCGTTTGGTTATTGGTTCTGGAAAAGCACTGTAGTATGGCGTGATACAGTATCTTAGTGCGGATGCCATGATTGGCAGCTCCAATGGAAAACAGTGTCTGAGGCTGCTGACGGCTCCAGGAGATGAGGCGCCATTTTTATTTTAACTTTCACTATTTATATATCGGTTTATAACATATATCTCAGGAGGAGTTGCATATGAGTGGATTAATACGTTGAAGATCTGTGTAGACATCCTTTCATTCATGTGAATGGGATATTTTGGCGGCAAGCACGTGGATTTCTGCAAGTGCCATTTAAATAATAGAACAGTTACAGAAATCTGTTCCACAAAATCTGCCACGTGTGAATCCACTCTATTCAGTCACACACTTGAAATGCATTATAATGTTTTGCCTACATAGGGTTAAAGCATGAAGTATGGAACATTTGTATTCCGTCTACCTGTCACGCTTGCATGATCCGCTTGGTTACCTAAATATATCCGCTATAAACAAGCTTTAGTGTTTTATGAAAAATGCTGCCAGGTATCAAAATTCATTATAATGCAATTAACCCAGGTGATCTTTGAGTGTAGCCGGTATATGAACAGTAATGTGGATATTTCTGCTGCTTTTATAAGGTCAAACACTAATTTTAAGCAAAAAGCTCCTATCTGAAGTGTATGTTAGCTGTAGGATTGCAGGTATTCTGTTACCATAACCAAATGAAGTTACATGGTCACAGGCGCTGGTCTTGTGTCTTGTGCTATAGTCACAGATATAGGTAAAGTGTGCATATTCACATTCTATTAAAGGGGTTTTCCACTTTATAGAGGATTTGCCAGCAGAATATTCGATCCCTAACTAAAAGTATGAGTGTAAAGTTCATTTAGTACTTATTGCATTCACACTTTTCTAGTAATATTTTGTTGGGGAATTTTTGGGAAATCTATTTTTGAAGTTTTTTGTTTTTTTTTCCAAGTTCATCAGCGCGGGCACTCCACTCACAAGCTCTGTGTACTTTGCTGCTCACCGCCTACGTTTGGTGGTTGATTCACAAGTTGCTCTTCTTTGTGACCTATCTTCCCTGTGAAAGCACTGGCAGTGCCTGCATTAATTTTAAACGAATGTGCGGCGCCTGCACAGTGAGCTCCTGATGAGTAACAAAGTGCTTAAAGGGAATCTGTCACCAGTTTTTAAACATCTAATCTGAGAGCAGCATAACGTAGTGGCAGAGATCCTGATTTCAGTGATGTGTCACTTACTGGGCTGCTTAGTGTAGTATTGATAAAATAACTGTTTAATCAGCAGTAGATTATCATTAGAGGACTACATGGTGAGCTGCCAGGTAGTGCAGCATATTTATTGGCTCTGTATAACTGCTAGATCTGCAGCAGAGAAAACATTGATTTTATCAAAATGACAGCAAACAGCTCAGTAACTGACACATCGCTGGAATCAGAGTCTCTGTCTCTATTTCATGCTGCTCTCAGATGGGGGCGCAAAAACCTGGTAACATATTCCCTTAAAAGGGAATCTGTCTCTACTCTGAGCTTTTTAAACTGTTAATATTGGCAGACAGGTTATAGAATGCTGAAAAAAATCATTAGATGCCTTGTGGAAAAATCATCTTTTATCACTTTATGCAAATTAGATCTTCCAGGCTAAGGGGCGGATGCTGCCTAGAAGATAACTCCACCTCCAAAGGTTATCTATATATATAATTGCCTTATTCTGTCTGTCTGTCTGTCTGTCTTGCTCCAAAATTGTGTCCTTACGGTGACACAAAGCTGATTGGCCGCTGGGCTCGCCATGGCCCCGTCCCCCCTCACGGATTGGACGCTCGCCTCGGCTCCGCCCCCCCCACGGATTGGTCGCTCGCCTCGGCCTGGCCCCGCCCTCCGCATGGATTGCCCGCTCGCCTCGGCCCTCCGCATGGATTGCCCGCTCGCCTCGGCCCTCCGCACGCATCGCCAGACATAACCTTGCGCTGCTGGGATCGTGACGGAGCCGGTGTACGCTGGTAACCATTATCCACATCGGGTAACTAAGGTCCCTTGGTTACCCGATAGGTATCATAGTTACCAGTGTACACCGGCTCCTTCACGATCCCAGCAGCGCCAGACATAACCTTGCGATGCTGGGATCGTGACGGAGCCGGTGAACGCTGGTAACCATTATACACATCGGGTAACTAAGGTCCCTTGGTTACCCGATGTGTATCATAGTTACCAGTGTACACCGGCTCCTTCACGATCCCAGCAGCGCCAGACATAACCTTGCGATGCTGGGATCGTGACGGAGCCGGTGTACGCTGGTAACCATTATACACATCGGGTAATTAAGGTCCCTTGGTTACCCGATGGGTATCATAGTTACCAGTGTACACCGGCTCCTTCACGATCCCAGCAGCGCCAGACATAACCTTGCGATGCTGGGATCGTGACGGAGCCGGTGTACGCTGGTAACCATTATACACATCGGGTAACTAAGGTCTCTTGGTTACCCGATGTGTATCATAGTTACCAGTGTACACCGGCTCCTTCACGATCCCAGCAGCGCCAGACATAACCTTGCGATGCTGGGATCGTGACGGAGCCGGTGAACGCTGGTAACCATTATACACATCGGGTAACTAAGGTCCCTTAGTTAGCCGATGTGTATCATAGTTACCAGCATACACCGGATCCCGGTACACATGTGCAGGGAGCCGGCATTATACTCCTCTCCCCCCAGGACTACTCCTCCTATTATAGTCCTCCTAATATACTCCTCTCTGAGTATAATAGGAGAACTATTATAGCATGGGGGATGTAGCACGATGGGGTGCACAGCATGGGGGATGGAGCACGATGGGGAGTGTGCAGCATGGGGGATGGAGCACGATGGGGGGTGCGCAGCATGGGGGATGGAGCACGATGGGGGGTGCGCAGCATGGGGGATGGAGCACGATGGGGGGTGCGCAGCATGGGGGATGGAGCACGATGGGGGTGCGCAGCATGGGGGATGGAGCACGATGGGGAGTGCGCAGCATGGGGGATGGAGCACGATGGGGAGTGTGCAGCATGGGGGATGGAGCACGATGGGGGGTGCGCAGCATGGGGGATGGAGCACGATGGGGGGTGCGCAGCATGGGGGATGGAGCACGATGGGGAGTGCGCAGCATGGGGGATGGATCACGATGGGGGGTGCGCAGCATCGGGGATGGAGCACGATGGGGAGTGCGCAGTATGGGGGATGGAGCACGATGGGGGGTGCGCAGCATCGGGGATGGAGCACGATGGGGAATGCGCAGCATAGGGGATGGAGCACGATGGGAGCTGGGCAGCATGGGGGATGGAGCACGATGGGGGGTGTGCAGCATGGGGTATGGGGCACGATGGGGGATGCGCAACATGGGGGATGGAGCACGATGGGAGGTGCACACCTCCCCCCAACACACACAACACACCACACACACACTGGGAACCTCAAACACCGCCCTACACAGACAACCACACACACAGACAACGCCGCACACACACAACACCCAACACACAAACACCGCAGCATACATAAATATACGCACATACCGCACAACACACACATTGCACAAAACATACCTCCCCCCAAAACACACCACACACACACAACGCGACAGACACACAGCGCTCCACAAACAACGCAACACACGCAACACACATACAACACCGCTCTCACCTCCCGCCACACCCAGACAACACCCAGAACATGTACAGCGCCCTACACAAACACTTGGTAACTACACACAACAACATCTATATATATATATATATATATATATATATATATATATATATATATAGCAAAAATCATACATGAACTACACAATACGTAAATTCTAGAATACCCGATGCGTAGAATCGGGCCACCTTCTAGTTTTAAATAAAAGTGGTGTTACCAGTGTGAGATAAGTAACTGACACAGAACAGGAGACATTATATCTGTCTTCTTTCAAACACATTTTTGCACCTCTCTTAGCTCTCCTTCAATGCAACAATATTACAACTCTGCCTGCAAGCTGGAGGCTGAGGCCTATCACACATGGCGAGAAAAACAGTGCGAGTGGAATGCGATAAAAAAAATCGCATTCCACTCGGACCAATCTTACTCTATGGGGTAGCTTTCATGAGCGATTATTTTCTCAGCCCTAATCGGACCAAGAAAACAGCCGCAGCATGCTGCGAGTGCAATGCGATTCTGTGCCACTCACACCCATACAAGTCTATGGGGCAAGAGAAACATCGCACTGCACTCGCATTACACTGTTGTAACACGAGTGGAGTGTGATTATCGCTATAGCCGGCAACTGAGGAGATAGGGAGATAAATCTCTCCCTCTCCTCTCCAGCACTGACCCTCCCCTCCGCAGCGCTGGCCCTCCCCTTTGCAGCGCTGGCCTTTCCCTCTGCAGCGCCGGCTCCCCCCTCCGCAACTGTGGTCTGATCGCACGATTGAACCACAGTCGCATGACACGCGCATGACACTCTGCTCCCGCTGTACTGCGAGCGTGTGCTAAGTGTCATGCGAGCACTCGCACAAATCCCCGTGTGGCCTCAGCCTGAAGCTGAGAGAAACCTGGAGAAGTGTCAGTTATAATCACACACAGCTCTGCAGTGAGAGCAGAGAGCGGCCATCATACAGGTAAGGCTGCTTTCACACTACGTTTTTTTAACATGCGTCCTGAACGTTTTTTTAACGCAAAAACGGATCCAGTGCAAATGCGTTTTCATTTCAATGCATTTGCAATGGACTCGCGTCAACATGCGTTCACCTGCGTTTGCGTGCGTTATAGTGAGGATCCAGCGACTTGCAGTTTTTTAACTTTTTTCAAAAACGCTACTTGTAGAGTTTTTGAGCTGCCTCCAAATACTGCATATTGCTGGATCCTGACTAAACAGCATGCAAACGCATGTGAACGCTGGCATGCTGATAGACAGGATCCTGCTTGCTCTACTGAGCATGCCCAGAAACCAGCCTGGTGTGATCAGTCTCTCTCTCCCCCTCCCTCTCTCCCCTGCCTGAGAGCTGCGGAGGCTCGTAAGGTAAACATCAGGTAACTTGCTTGGATACCCGATGTTTACCTTGGTTACGTGTGCAGGGAGCCCGGCTCCTAGCAGCTGCAGACGCTCGTAACAAAAGTAAATATCGGGTATCCAAGCAAGTTACCCGATTTTTACCTTGGTTACGTGTGCAGGGAGCCCGGCTCCTAGCAGCTGCAGACACTCGTAACCAAGGTAAATATCTGGTATCCAAGCAAGTTACCCGATGTTTACCTTGGTTACGAGCCTCGGCAGCTGTCAGATGCCGGCTCCCAGTCTCACGTTCAGTTCCCCTCACTCCCGATCACATGACTTCAATGCCCGCCCATAAACTTCAAGTGACAGGATCCTGCAACATAACACATGCATTTGCATGCGTTTTTCTTTGCAAAAACAGGATCCGCTTTTGCAGCAAAAAACGTTCATGACGCATGCTAAAAAAACGTAGCGTGAAAGCAGCCTAACACCTCTTTTATTTAAAATAATCTCTGGAGTTATCTTCCAGGCAGCATCCGCCCCATAGCCTGGAAGAGCTCATTTACATAAAGTGATTAAAGATGATTTATCCACAACAAGGCATCTGATGTGAGACATACAGGTATGGCTATTTCAGCCTGTATTCCCATATTAACAGTTTAAAAAGGTCAAAGTGGTGACAGATTACCTTTTAATAACATTTTCAAATGTTGACGCTGGGATGCCAAGTTCTTTGGAGGAAATCTTGCACACTTTCGACTGCTTGTGCTTGGTGATAATAACATTTCTGGTCTGCTCACACAGCTCTTGTCTTTATCATTGTGAATAAGCACAATTTCTTACAGTTTAGTCTGATGGTTTTGTTTTTTTTGCCAAACTGAACAAAAGGTGCCATTAATCATGTCCTGGCATTGGTTTCAATTTTGCATCATTTTCTCTGCCAAGTTTGTGTTTTCGTATGTTTATGTTTTGTATAAAATATTAGAGTGTCTATTTGTCCAAGCAATTTCACTAAACACTGTATGTCCGGTGATATTTTACATGGTGTACTTATGTCGCGGGCGGGGAGGAGGGTGTCAGCACACCGCGCTCACCCCTTCTGCTCGGGTCCGGCAGCTGCTCAGTGGTGGCTCGAGCCGTGGGCCGGATCCCGGGGTTTCTCGAGCGACACTCCTCGCCCGTGAGTGAAAGGGGGGTTTGTGGTTGGGTGTGGGGATTGTTATAGTTCGTGACGCCACCCACGGTTGTGGTGATTTCACCACCGCTGCTCTGTACGGGGCTCCCGGGGATGGTGATGCGGAGCAGCCAGGTGTTGTGTTGCCCCTCCGTGGGTAGGGGTTGGTGATCCCGGGGCCCGATGATGGGGAAGTAGGTGCGGGGCCTGATGGGCGCAGGGACGCGGGGCAGCGCTGTGCCTTGCGGCACTGTGGTACTCACTCAGCCTGAGACACGGACACAGTTTGTACGGTAAACCAAACGGCTGGTAGGACGGTCCCACAGACGGCTGCACCTGCATTCCTGGTAGGTGACGGTGATGTCCCTCTTCCTTGCACCTATGTTTGACTTGTGGTAGCGGTGGATTCCCTCCGGTTACCCGCTCCCCGACTGCAATCTGGGCCGGAGGAGCTCTACACTTTGCCCGCAGGCGCTGGCCCTGAGAAACTGGTGCCTTGGCGGTGGCGGTGTCTCTCTGCTTCAGGTTGGGCTGTTGCCTTCAATCGGGACTTGGTTGTTGGGGGATCTGCGTCCCCGCAGACGGATTCGGCAAATTTGGCGACTCCTAGCCTTGCCGGGGTCCGAGAGGCCCCTGCCCTGGTGCTGACTGTCCTTCGGAACACTGCTCCAGACCACCGGGCACACAGCCAACGGGGTCCTTCCAGGAACTTCCAAACGTCCCCCTCCAGACAGTCACCGCCGTCGCTGACCTTGCTGATCAGGCCCTCCACAAAGCTGGACCCTTCAGGCTTTATTTCTCTTCTGTCACTTCACTTGCTTTCCTCCTTTTCCACTTTCACTTTCACTTTCTTAACTCCTCTACTTAACTCAACTTCACTCTTGCCCTGCCCGGGCTACTCTGCCTGGTTACTTCCTGCCTCCAGAGTTGTGAGCTCCTCGGTGGGCGGAGCCAACCGCCTGGCCCACCCCCTGGTGTGCATCATCAAACTCCTGGAGGAAGGCAACAAGGATTTCTGGTTAGCATAGATGTGCCTACCTGGAGTGTGGGGTGTGGTGGTGTTGTGACCCGTGTCCCCTGGCTTGCCCAGGGCGACACACTTAATACTCTGAATGTCGTGTAGGTAGTAGGTCAAAGTCGTGGAGATACGCCCATCACGATTGTTAATAACACTCTCTCCTATGGCGCTCCGTGGACACATTGCACTGTTTCCTTAGGTGACATCCGTGTCTGATCTTTAATTTTAATTCTCTGCAGTGTGTGTCCGCTGTCTGAACAGCTCAGCCACATTTATTTATTTTTTTTTGTAATTACTCACCACCACTGTAAAGCGCTACATATCCAGACCATGCTACCTGCCGACTTAATGTCTGACACATGAAGGAGCATACTTAGTTGTCATGACAACCATTCCCTCGAGCATAAAGTAAAAAAAAAGCCTTCCATAGAGCATTCTTATCAAGGGACCTAAGAAAGTGAAAGTGAGGAGCAAACAAATACAATCAATTAAATGACTATAAGGAAGATGGATGGACAGATAGTTATGTTTTTAAAAAAGAACATCATTGACCTACATAACGCGGTTGGGCCACAGATGTCATCTGTTAGTACTGTGTTGGTTTAGGCCAGATCCCTAGGTTAATTTGGCAGTCTGGTTTCATGTTTCAGTCTCCTGTTCACATGTCTGTGATAAAAACAGACGTTTTTCACAGACTGTGTTGAAGATGTGTATGGCCACCCGTGTACCGTGATTTTGGCACACATGCATTCTCCGTGTGCTATCCGTGATAGCACATGAATATTAGGATATTTTTACTCACCTGTCCCTGGCGCAGCTGTTTCCAGCGCTGCTGCTTCCTGATCTGCGGTGTAGTGAATATTCATGAGCTTAATGAGTGGGCTTGGAAGCAAGTGACAGCAGCGTCGAAGATAGCAGGGCTGGAGACAAGTGAGCATAGAAAATATTTTATTTCAAAGACACATGTTTTCTCTGGTACGTGATGTACTGATCACATCATTGTGTGATCCATGGGACATCAGTGCTGCCGGATAAAAACAGACTTATTTCTGTGCAAAATACATGGACACACGTCTGTGAAAAAGCACAAATGTGTGTGCAGAGCCATTGATTTTAATGGGTCTACGTGTGTCCATGTCTCCGGTTCGTATGAAAACGGACGTCATACGTACCGGAATCACGGGCGTGTGAAAGAGGTCTGTCATTTAATCAATTATTTACACCCACCCTGTATCCAAACACTGAATAGGACCTACAAGGGTTATGTCACCCATGCCTCTAGCAGACAATGGTTTTCAGTCCAGCATACGCCAAGAGAACATTCTTATGGCATCTGCTGTGTAAATAGGGACCCTATGGATATATTTGGAATGGGTGTTAGGAGCTTTTTCATTGTGCAAGGAGACCTGTGCAGAGCCATTCATGGTGCACATCTCAAAAAAATATTTCTAAAAGCTATAGAGTTAAGGGGGCTTTACACGCTACGATATTGTTAATGTTTTATCGTCGGGGTCACGTTGTTAGTGACGCACATCCGGCGTCATTAATGATATCGCAGCGTGTGACACTTACCAGCGACCTTAAGCGACCTCAAAAATGGTGAAAATCGTTCACCATGGAGAGGTCGTCCCAAAACCAAAAATCGGTAATGGTTGATTATCGATGTTGTTCGTCGCTCCTGCGACAGCACACATCGCTGTGTGTGACACCGCAGGAGCGAGGAACGTCTCCTTACCTGCCGCCAGCCGCAATACGGAAGGAAGGAGGTGGGCGGGATGTTACGTCCCGCTCATCTCCGCCCCTGCGCTTTGATTGGCCGGCCGCTTAGTGACGTCGCGGTGACGTCGCTGTGATATCGAACGTCCCTCCCCCTTGAGGGAGGGATTGTTCGATAGTCACAGCGATGCCGTCGACCAGGTAAGTGTTTGTGACGCTGCCGTAGCGATAATGTTCGCTTCGGCAGCAATCACACAAAATCGCATGCACAACGGGGGCGGGTGCTTTTGCATACGATATCGCTAGCAATTGCTAGCGATATCGTAGCGTGTAAAGCCCACTTTAGGTGTAACAAAGATATAAAACAGAAAAAAAAAAAAAAGGTTCACGCATGCCTTATATTGTATTTGCATTTTAGTAAGCCAAGCTCAGTATAGGTGGGTCTCCTAAATAATGATAATGGGAAGTTGGTCACTGAGGATCAAGAAAGGGCCGAATTACTAAGTGGGTTCTTCATCACTCTATGTACCAAGGAAGAGAGAAGGTTACATGTGGTGTGTCCCAGTGCCCTTAATATATTCTTTTGGTTAAATGTAGATTTGGTTCAAGTTAAGTTAAATAACATGAACAAGGCCCCGATCCCAGAAGGGCTGCATCATAAAGAGGTTTTCCCCACCAAGAAAGTTAATTTTAAAATTAATTGTAATCAATTGATCTTGGAATATTATTAACTTCCACAATTGGATGTGTTTAATAAAACTGTTCGTGTGCTGAGATAATCTTATATATGTGTCCCTGATCATAACACAGCGCCTGGGCAGGGAACGACGCAAAAGAGAAAATACAGAGAGCACAGCACGGGATCACAGCTGATTCTTTTTGTGAGGTAAAACATTTCCCTGCCTGTTTTTTTAAAAAAAAATGTTTTACCTCAAAGAAAGAATAATTTGCGATCTCATACTGTAATGTCTGTATACTTTTTACTTCCTCCCCAGCCCAGGAGATGTGGTGTATGATCAGACCATGTCTCTGTATGGTCACACATGGCCATTACACAGTACATAGCAGGGACACATATATAAGATTATAACCTTATGCAGTATATGTATCCTTGCTGTGTAATTATCTCAGAGCAGGATTTTTTTTAATCATATCCAGTTGTGGAAATTATTATTATTCAAAGATGTATTGTTTAAAATTAACTTTATACTGAGTTCCTTTAAAGGGGATTTCCCATGAAGAGTTATTGCTTGAACTGTACCAAGCGACTGGCACAAAGCTAATGTGATACCTATTTTCAAACAGGGTTCCAGGTGATTCCAGGGTAATTATAGACCACTAGAAGGTGGCCCGATTCTACGCATCGGGTATTCTAGAATTTACGTATTATGTAGTTCATGTATGATTTTTGTTATAGATATATAGATGTTGTTGTGTGTAGTTACCAAGTGTTTGTGTAGGCGCTGTACATGTTCTGGGTGTGGCGGGGGGTGAGAGCGGTGTTGTATGTGTGTTGCGTTGTTTGTGGAGCGCTGTGTGTCTGTCGCGTTGTGTGTGTGTGTGTGTGTGTGTGTTGCGCGGTTTGTGTGGGTGTGGTGTGTTTTGGGGGGAGGTGTGCACCTCCCATCGTGCTCCATCCCCCATGCTGCGCACCCCCCATCATGCCCCAACCCCTATGCTGCGCATTCCTCATCGTGCTCCATCCCCCATGCTGCGCACCCCCCATCGTGCTCCATCCCCCATGCTGCGCACTCCCCATCGTGCTCCATCCTCCATGCTGCGCACTCCCCATCGTGCTCCATCCTCCATGCTGCGCACTCCCCATCATGCTCCATCCCCCATGCTGCGCACCCCCCATCGTGCTACATCCCCCATGCTGCGCACCCCCCATCGTGCTACATCCCCCATGCTGCACACTCCCCATCGTGCTACATCCCCCATGCTGCGCACCCCCCATCGTGCTACATCCCCCATCGTGCTACATCCCCCATCGTGCTCCATCCGCCATGCTGCACACTCCCCATCGTGCTACATCCGCCATGCTGCGCACTCCCCATCGTGCTACATCCCCCATGCTGCGCACCCCCCATCGTGCTCCATCCCCCATGCTGCGCACTCCCCATCGTGCTCCATCCTCCATGCTGCGCACCCCCCATCGTGCTACATCCCCCATGCTATAATAGTTCTCCTATTATACTCAGAGAGGAGTATAATAGGAGGACTGTAATAGGAGGAGTAGTCCTGGGGGGAGAGGAGTATAATGCCGGCTCCCTGCACATGTGTACCGGGAGCCGGTGTACACTGGTAACTATGATACACATCGGGTAACCAAGGGACCTTAGTTACCCGATGTGTATAATGGTTAACAGCGTTCACGGGCTCCGTCAAGATCCCAGCATCGCAAGGTTATGTCTGGCGCTGCTGGGATCGTGACGGAGCCGGTGTAGAAGCAAGCGATATCCCAGGATGTTGTGAGTGTGTGGATGTGATGTGTGAGGTGTGTGTGAGAGTGAGTGTGATCTGATGTGTGAGTGTGTACTCACCTGGGAGTCGGAGCTCCGTGTCAGTTGGGCCAGAGCGAGCGTGCATTGCGTGAGGGGGCGGGGCCTGCAGAGAGCCGGGGCGAGAGGCCAATCCGTGTGGGGGGGCGGGGCCATGGCGAGCCCAGCGGCCAATCAGCTTTGTGTCACCGTAAGGACACAATTTTGGAGCATGACAGACAGACAGACAGACAGACAGAATAAGGCAATTATATATATAGATTACGCTTAATATCCATCAGAATGTCTGAGGGTCCTTGTAAGGGACTATGTATTGGAGTGTGTGGTAGTAAATAATACAGTGGAACCTTGGTTAACGAGAACAATCCGTTCTGGGAGTGTGCTTGTTAACCAAGTTACTCGTTTAGCAAAGCAAGATTTCCCATAGGAAATCATTGCAATGCAGACAATTCGTTCCACAACTTGTTAAATGTCCCATCCTGGTCCCCTATTGTGCGATTCCACACTCGTACAAACACGCACAAACACGCACATATTATGCTCACCTTACCTTCCGCTCCATCGATGGTCTCCTGGATCTTGTAGTTCACCGGTACAGGATGTGCATCGGGTAACCATCGCGACGAGGGAGGAACTTCCGCTGCCAGAGCGCTGACGTTAAAGGCAGGAGCCGCTTGCCTCTGATATGCCAGTGCGCTGCCTATCGAGTAGCGGCTGACAGCGGAGGAACCATCGTTGCGATACACATCCTGTAGCGGAACTACAAGAACCATGAGGCCGGCGATGGAACTGAAGGTAAGGTGAGCATAATGTGTGTGTGTGTGCAGGCTTGCGTGTTTGTTTGTGTGTGTTTGCGTGTGTTTGTGCGTACTTGTGTGTGTTTGTGTGGACTGCAAGAGCGGGTTAGAGTGCGGTGGATGTAGAGAACCGGAAGTGTGTGCGGTGAGTATTTTGCTCGAACAGCAAAGCATGCTCGTAAACTGAATTACAAATTTACAGCAAGCTTTGCTTGTTAAGCGAAATGCTAACTGGGTTACTCGTTAAGCGAGGTTCCACTGTACTATGAGTGATAGCCAGCATTGCTTTACTAAGGACCGAAGTTGCCAAACTAACCTGAATAGTTTTTATGAAGTGGTGCGTAGAAATCTGAATATAAGGGTTAATGACAATACTGTTATTGGACTTTGCAAAGGCGTTTCACACTGTCCCACATAATGTGTGAAGTTGGATCTATATGTTAGGAAAGTAAGGTTTGTAATTGGATCGAAAACTGTCTCAGAGACTGCACCCAGAGAGTTATGGTTCGGTTGTAACTTGTGTACTTGAAGGTTTAGAGCTGGGTCCGCTATTATTCAATATTTTTATTAATGATATAGAAGAATGGATTAATAGTATTTCTATTTTTGCAAATGATATAAGCTATGTATTGTGGTGATGTCTAGGGAAGATGTTCATAAGTTGCAGGCTGACTTAGACAAACTGTTTGGGCATCCACTTTACACATGATATTCAAGGAGGATAAATGTAAAGTTATATACATGGTCAATAAACCTACAGTCACCACTGGTTTTAGGGAGAGTATAAATAAGAAATTGTGTCTTCAGGGATGAAGTAGACAAACTCTAGTGCTACCTATTGGAAGAAGCAATCCTAAAAGTCAAAGTTGACCCTTTAACGAGTCTTGTCATATGACTTAGGATTTATGCCGGATCAAAACATCAATTTGCAGACACTGTGTTTCGGGGTGATTGCCCCTCGTCAGTGCGAAGTATGAGATCTGATTTCGCTGTATGAGAAGCTAGGACGGGGTCTAAGGGGAAAACGTTTCTCCTTGTGGAGGAGAGTCACTTGTAGAGAAGGATCTAAGTGGAACTGGAAAAAGTGCAAAGAAAAGCAACAAACAGATAAGGGGTGTGGAGGATCTTGGTTTTGAGGAAAGATTAAAAGAATTTAATTTCTTAACTCTTGATAAGCAACGATTAAGAAGGAATATTATCTTGTACAAGTACATAAATGGTCCATACAAAAATATGGTCAAAAGCTGTTGTAAAACCCAATCAAAAGACAGAAGTCATTCCCTCCATCAGGAGAAAAAAAGGTTTAATCTCCAGAGGACACAAGGCTTGTTCTACAGATGGAACCTTTGATTGTTTCAAACAGGGCTTAGATGTTGGGGGGGGGGAAATATAAATACTTATGTACATGTATAACATTTTTGTTTGTTCTCTTTATTGTCACAGTTGAATATTTGCTCTTTAGGGCAGACTGGATTGTTCATTATGGTTGTACTTCTACCCCTTCCCTTTTTGATTTCCCATGCCTCCTTTGAACTTAATGATGGACTGTATTTTTGTTCCTCAACTGTACTATGTAACTATTTTTAGTAAATCTCTATGAATGTTGTGTCTGATTTCTCCATATTTACTCGAATATTATTCTCTGACACTATAGTATGATTAGTATCTAATATTACTGTGGGTGTATTTGTAGACGGATCCAGTGCCTCTAGGGATGTGTTTTGAATGTTGGCTTGAGTGATTAAACGTCAATCTTTGATAGGTTCCTTTTCGGTTGCGAATGTACTATGGACCTTTAAATTCAGTAAATCATTCAGCATATTTCAAATTTATATTTACCCTTGTGCTGATTGGTCTTTTTCAGGCCATGATGAGTCATTTAGAAAGCAATATATTATGGATACTAAACTGATAAACAGATATGATTGCTATGTAACAAAGCAGTATGTGGAGAACTTACCATCACACTTGTTGGACATCCCATTCCAAATCCATGCATTTTTATAATAAGTTGGGCCTCCTGTAACTGCTTCTGTTATTTCCAGAATACCTTCCAAAAGATTTAAGCGTATATACAATATCTTGGAAATTGTGCCAAAAGATAATTTTAATTTGTGGGGACAGGCACTGATGACACTTGGAATCGTCATTCATCCAGTTTATTCCACAGGAGATAGATGGATGAGGTTGAGGTTAGGGATCTGTGCAGTCTGCTTTATATCAACCTCTCCAATCTTTAAGGACCTTGTTTTGTGCATAAATGCAGAGCCAAGCTCGAACATAAAAGGGCTTTCCCCACACTGATCCCACAAAGATGGAAGCTTATAATTTTCTAAATTGAGGAAAGAAAGAAAAATCTGCCTCACCGTGGGATGTGTAATGAAACCACTCAAATCCAACCCCATTTCAAAGAGCTTCCGTTGTTGGTGTTTAGAGTTGAGCAACTTAATTTGTAGGACCCTAACCAGAGGCTACTCTGTTGGTCCATGACCTTCAAACAATACCTCTCTGAATCTCCTCCTACCCAATGGCCTACTTACCAACATGTATGTGTAACATAATCATTGCGCCGATCACATTGCACCAGCCCTATTAATCACACGAAGTGCTGGAGATGTCGGCAGGCACAAGATAGTTTACAATGATCTGGCTCATGGTCCTGCTAATTTTTTTTTCTCTTTTTGTGGTTTTTAGTGCTATATCACTCACCAGCCCCTCTCTGTTAGTTCGGGTATTCTACAACTTCATTGTTAAACTGTTGTTGCTCCGTGTCACTTCCACTTCACAGTGAAAATTCAAAGATTGACTTGTGGTGCAGTCTTTAAAGTCACTGAACTGTCCTGGACAATCCATATTACTACCAATGTTAGACAATGGCTGTGTGCTTGATCTTATGATCCCAATTACAATGGGTATGGTTGAAACATCAAAAATCAATTGAAGAGTTTCCACTTACTTTTGGTCTTATAATTCGCAGTTAACCGGGACCGGTGGATCTAACCGGATTTTTAAAAAATTCTGGCCCGGAATAGATCCAGGATATCTGGCCGGACGTCGGTCCCCATATGAACCTATGAGGCCCAGAATCTGGCAATTAAAAATGGTGGTAGAAGGGATAAAGAGAAAGGAACAAGCGTGCTATACTTACTGAGTCTCCAGCGCAGCTGTAACTGCTTTCTGGCCGCTCATTCACTTTTGGGGCCCCTCATTATCTTCATTGCATATGCACTGCTTTCCCTCCCCAATGGCAACTGTCATTGGATGCAGTCAGACGCGCCCCCAGCCTGAGTGCCAGCGTGTCAGCTGACTGCTTCAATATCCGGAATTCTCTGAGAATTCCGGGCCTAGGTCCGGCACTCGGGTGTGTTAGTTGCAGTCCGGGTCTGCCCATCACTACTTATAGTACATCTAATCACAAACTAGGGATCATCTGCCAGTTGGCTTGACAGGTCTGTTTTTATAAAAACTTTTTTTACTCTTTATTTTTACTATGAAAGGGATATGTTCCTATCCAGTCTGTCAATGGTTAATTCATTAATACCTTTCTAGGAGAAATAACACGGGAACAGAGTAACGGCACAATTTAACGTTATAAAAAAATATGGTGCAGAACATCTTATTTCTTGGGAATTTCCATGTGTCTTTCTTTAGTTACTTAAACTGCTTTATTTGTACAAATTGAGATATCTTGAGTAATTCAGTTATCATAGTCTCAATGTCTGAAGACTAGTAGACTCCTTTAGACTGCAAATCATCAGGAAGTGCTTAAAATTGTAATAATTAGATCAGGATATTGCTTTGTGTACATAGAAATGCTCAAAGGTCTTGGAATATAAGAATATTTCCATGAAAATACAATCAGTAGTGTGCACCAATTTGATTTTTCCTT
Source organism: Anomaloglossus baeobatrachus (assembly GCF_048569485.1). Taxonomy (NCBI): domain Eukaryota; kingdom Metazoa; phylum Chordata; class Amphibia; order Anura; family Aromobatidae; genus Anomaloglossus; species Anomaloglossus baeobatrachus. The sequence goes on along the minus strand of NC_134359.1, from coordinate 113,353,252 downwards.
GTGCCTTTTTACCATGAAAATAAGATTTAAACTTCATTGCAATATAGAATAGTACCCACATGTAAGGATGAGTTTTACCTCCCGCAACAGTTGGGAGCTAGAATTGAACTAAATAAATAAAATAAAGCAAATTGCCGAATTGTACGCACTATGCATTGATAATTGATGGGAGATCTGTGTGGTAAGAAAATCATTGATTCCTAGAATAAAGGGTGCGTTTACACAGGCCAATAATTGGAATGAGCTTGTGAAATGCTGAGCAGAGCACATTTGTAGTACATTCATGGCCTTACTTGGTGTCCTAACTAGCACTTGAGAGTAGCACTGAAGAGTGCAGATCAATTCGCCAGATTCCAGGACATCAGACTAGTCAGTAGTCTCCGGACACTGGATGGGAGGCTTGCTTAATCGCTTACCCTCCGGAATCCCCAATTTGGCTTTCGATTAGCTGGGCTGGCGCAGTATCATCTGTATGTCACACAACAATGATGACATCTCACCAGCCCGGTTAATCAACGGGCATCCTGGAAGGTAACAGATTGGCGAGCCTACTGTTCAGCGGCCAGAAACTACCAGTCTGGCCAATGGCCCCAAATCCCACAACGCAATCCGAACATCTCTAGTCAAGAGATTTGGGTGTATTACCCAACCCTGAAGTTCTATGGACTCTTTCCTGGTTTGTTGAATCCCAACTTAAGTTAAATCTCAGCTAAAGCCTTGCTGTGAACTCACTTTTGTTCACTTCCTAGTTTTGTATTTGGCTGACAAGAACTTGAAGCTATCTTCTTCTGTTCTCGATTTACATCTTCAGAGTACAGGCACATACGTGACCCCTGTTATAAACCAAGAACAGAAAACATGCTTTTTGTTACCTAGCTATAGCCTCAGCCTGCAGAGTAATAATCTTCAAATAGGGCTTTAGCACATGCATATGTTTATGGAGACCAAAAGATCAACTCTTACACTACGCATCATAAACCATGTCTGGCTTTGAGGATCAGGTTCTGTTTCGCAAGGGGCCATCTATGGGCACTTGCCTCTTGTGTCTAATAGAAAAATCTGGCCTGATTTTATTTCAGTCCCCATTTTCTGCTCATATTAGGAGGCCTATGTCTGTTTTTTTCTGTGTCAGATATAGGCTAGTGTCAGTGCAGAACATGATAGTTGTTAGAAACCTCAGAACTCGTGTAAAATTGGCACAGGACTTGTCAGTGACTGCATATACTCACTGATGCCGGGTGACAGCGCTGTAAAGGGTCTTTATCTTTGTAAATCTGTGCTGCTGCTTTATGCCTGGGAAGGCGAAGCAGAGAGAGATGTCATTGCTATCTCCTGGCTCTCTGTGCTGTGCTTTCAGCCAGTATATATGGTACATTTAATCACACTCACACAGCATTTCCCATTCTAAACATCACAGGACTAAGACCACTTTGAGGACCGGCACTGCTTCAGTATTTCCATTCGCACACATTATGTGAAGTCAGTTGATAGAGTAGCTTTCTGAACTGTTAAATAGTGAATGGAAAAAACAGAGATGTCTTCCAGTATTAGGTGATATCACCCAAATAAAGCCTTAAAGGGTTTACCCATGAGCAAAGTACATTTTAATCAATTAATCTTGTAAGAATAATAAGTTCCACAGTTGGATGTATTATAAAAAAAATTTCTTATGTTGAGAAACGTTTGGGGTCACGCAGACAATTTTGTCTTTTCCATGAAAAATCATACTTTTATTTATCAAATGAGTTGCATAATGAATGGAAAATATAGTCCAGACATTGACTAGGTTAGAAATAATGATTTTTACTTGAAATAATAATTTTCTCCTTCAAACTTTGCTTTCATCAAAGAATGCTCCCTTTGCAGCAATTCCAGCTTTGCAGACCTTTGGCTGTTAATTTGCTGAGGTAATCTGGAGATATTTCACCCCATGCTTCCCCCCTCCCATAAGTTGGATTGGCTTGATGGGCACTTTTTGCGTACCATACGGTCAAGCTGCTCCCACAGCTCAATAGGGTTGAGATCTGGTGACTGAGTTGGCCACTTCATTACAGTATAAACATAGCAACAAAAAGAGGAAAATATCCTCCAAAAATGAAGTATTACTTACAGCAAGATGGGTTGCAGTGTGTACATCGCCCTGGCTAAAAACTAGTACTCTAGCAGAATACAGCTAAACCCCCTCTAAAGTGGAAGCGTCACAGGTGCAGGAGGAGCAAATCAGACACACACCTCCATGGAATGGAGGAGGGCGATTGCTAGATGATAAAACTGCACACTAGTGGCTTGCATAGAGCGCTGTTCACATATGCAGATAACACAGTCACAAACCCACAGCCTATTAGGTGACGCCCATACTATTAGATCAGGCGGGCTGCCAAGCCGTACCCCACTGTGTATCATGCACGGACAGACACTCTACAGTGCAAGGCCCAGCAGAAAGTGGCCTGGCTGTATCCTGTCCAAAAAAATAAATATGAGGTTTTTGTTGGTATTTATGGCCATAAAAACGTACGCCTACAACCCGCGTCACGGAACCTCATGCTTGTGGGTCCCTACACTAAATATAAACATAGCAACAAAAAGAGGAAAATATCCTCCAAAAATGAAGTATTACTTACAGCAAGATGGGCTGCAGTGTGTACATCGCCCTGGCCAAAAGCTAGTACTCTAGCAGGATACAGCTAAACCTCCACTAAAGTGGAAGCGTCACAGGTGCAGGAGGAGCAAATCACACACACACCTCCATGGAATGGAGGAGGGCGATTGCTAGATGATAAAACTGCACACTAGTGGCTTGCATAGAGCGCTGTTCACATATGCAGATAACACAGTCACAAACCCGCAGCCTATTAGGTGACGCCCATACTATTAGATCAGGCGGGCTGCCAAGCCGTACCCCACTGTGTATCATGCAAGTAATACTTCATTTTTGTAGGATATTTTCCTCTTTTTGTTGCTATGTTTATATTTAGTGTAGGGACCCACAAGCATGAGGTTCCGTGACGCGGGTTGTAGGCTTACGTTTTTATGGCCATAAATACCAAGAAAAACCTCATATTTATTTTTTTGGACAGGATACAACCAGGCCACTTTCTGTTGGGCCTTGCACTGTACAGTGTCTGTCCGTGCATGATACACAGTGGGGTATGGCTTGGCAGCCCGCCTGATCTAATAGTATGGGCGTCACCTAATAGGCTGCGGGTTTGTGACTGTGTTATCTGCATATGTGAACAGCGCTCTATGCAAGCCACTAGTGTGCAGTTTTATCATCTAGCAATCGCCCTCCTCCATTCCATGGAGGTGTGTGTGTGATTTGCTCCTCCTGCACCTGTGACGCTTCCACTTTAGTGGGGGTTTAGCTGTATCCTGCTAGAGTACTGGTTTTTGGCCAGGACGATGTACACACTGCAGCCCATCTTGCTGTAAGTACCACTCCATTACAGATAGAATACCAGCTGCCTGCTTCTTCCCTACATAGTTCATGCATAATTTGGAGGTGTGCTTTGCGTCATTGTCTTGTTGTAGGATGAAATTGTCTCGAATCAAGCGCTGTCCACACGGTATGGCATGGCGTTGCAAAATGGAGTGATAGCCTTCCTTATCCAAAATCCCTTTTACCTTGTACAAATCTCCCACTTTGCCAGCACCAAAGCAACTCCAGACCATCACATTACCTCCACCATGCTTGACAGATGGCATCAGACATTCTTCCAGCATCTTTTCAGTAGTTCTGCGTCTCACAAATGTCCTTCTGTGTGATCCAAACACCTCAAACTTCGATTTGTCTGTCCATAACACTTTTTTCCAATCTTCCTCTGTGCAATGTCTGTGTTCTTTTGCCCATATTAATCTTTTCCTTTTATTAGCCAGTCTCAGATATGGATTTTTCTTTGCCACTCTGCCCTGAACACCAGCATCCCGGAGTCGCCTCTTCACTGTAGACGTTGACACTGGTGTTTTGCGGGTACTAGTTAATAAAGCTGCCATTTGAGGACCTGTGAAGTGTCGATTTCTCAAACTAGAGACTCTAATGTACTAAAGAACAAGAATAGACTGTTGAGTTTCACATGAAAGTTCTCTTTTTCTGGCCATTTTGAGAGTTTAATGGAACCAGCAAATGTAATGCTCAAGATTCTCAAATAGCTCAAGGAAGGTCAATTTTATAGCTTCGCTAATCAGTAAAACTGTTTTCAGCTGTGCTAACATACTTGCACAAGGGTTTTCAAGGGATTTCTAAACATCCATTAGGATTCTAACACAGTTACTAACACAATGTACCATTAGAACACTGGAAAGGTGGTTGTTGGAAATGGTACTTGTCACAAACCACCGGGGGGGTCACTCAGAAATCCCCCGCGCTGGCTACCAGTACGTCACAATCGGGGGGTAACAAGTGGGGGTCACCCCTCCTTTATACCTCCCGACCGACAGACAGAGCACGTGACGCGCTCTCTAGCGCCCCTCTTATAGTCAGGCCAATTATGGAATTGCCCGACAATAAGCAAGGAGGCCGCTATACTACTTATGCCGATTATTGAAGGGTCCCCGGTGAGAGTAGGGTATATATTCCCCCGACCTCCGCGGGCGGAATATATAAAATCTCCCCGAATCTCACTGGCCTCCCCACAATAATCCTTGGCACAAACTCGCTGCCACCAACCGCTTCACGGTAACTATTAGCCGAACACACAGACGTGGGATTCGAGATCGAGATAACAGAACAGCCCAAGATTAATTATATAATTTAATCAGCCTAAAGCACACTAGAAACTACAATATATACAATAGGGAATCTACAGAATATACATATGTCAGAGTACAGTTACAGATAAAGCATGGTTTACAACAGGTATGCAATTCAATCAGTTACCTTGTGCGTCTGGCCACAGGGGGGCGCTGTAGACCAGGTTTCTAGGAACTCCCGCAGATGTTTCCTGCACGTGCCCCCAGCGAAAGAACACTGGAAAATGGCCGAAGTAGGGTTATCAACCTGGACAAATCCAGGTCCCCTCCTACCTTCGTGACCTCAGAGGGAGCACTGCTCCACCCCTGGCTGGAGTTATGGACAAAATCCACAACATGGAATATGGCCATAACTTGGCCTGGGAGCGTCGTAGGCGGACGCCAATGCTCTCATTGTGACAGTTATGAATTTAGCTACAGAATGAGAGGTTTCATGACTTGTCTACTAGTTCCACATTGGCTGATATCACGCCTGGGGTATTTCCCAAGCTCCCGCTCCCATAAAAAAGGTGTGCCAGCATCGTCCGCATGCGAAAACACCATTTTTATGGTTGCCGTATTTATCGGAAATATGGCTTGCGAGATATGAACCATTTTTTACTGGAGTCGTTCTGTCTGGCTAGTTCCAGAGCCTTATAATGAGATACAACTCTTGTTACAGGGTGACGGCAGGGAGTCATCCTGTGTCCTTTGTTCCCACATCACCTAATTTCCATATCACAGGAGATGGCCATGGGATGGGTTGCTAAACAAGTTGTGTGAAGGAAAGGGGGGGTGACACCAGGAGAGGGCTTCCTGACATAACTTGAATATCATGATTTATCGTCATATCTCCGGATTTACCTCACACCTCCCCCCTTTTGAGGGCGCTAGGGGGCAGCACACTCCGGTGTTCCCCCGTGCACCCGTCCGCGACCTCTCCTTGTCGGGACAGCCCGTCTGCGTTACCGTGGTCACGGCCCCTTTTGTGGCGAATGGTGAAGTTGTATTGCTGGAGCGCAAGGCTCCATCGCAACAGTCGCCCATTCGTCCCAGAGACGGTGTGCAACCAGCTGAGGGGGTTGTGGTCCGTCTCCACGATGAAGTGGCGCCCGTATAGATAGGGTTGCAGACGCTGCAGGGCCCACACTATGGCCAGGCACTCCTTCTCCATTGTGGAATAGGCCACTTCCCTCGGTAACAGCTTCCTGCTCAGGTACAAGACTGGGTGCTCTTGGCTCGCAGAGTCCACCTGGCTGAGCACCGCACCGAGGCCGAAGTCACTGGCGTCGGTCTGTACTACAAACGGCCGCGTGAAGTCGGCTGCCTGTAGCACGGGCGGGCTGGACAGGGCGTCCTTTAGGGCCCGGAAGGCTGTCTCGCAGTCCATTGTCCAATCGACTGCAGAGGGCAGCTTCTTCTTGGTGAGGTCCGTCAGGGGCTTTGCCAGGCTACTATAGCATGGAACAAACCTCCTATAGTACCCAGCGGTCCCCAAGAAGGACATCACCTGCTTCTTGGTCCTGGGGGTGGGCCAGGATGCGATGGCCTCCACTTTCTCAGGCTCGGGCTTCAGTGTTCCCCCGCCTACCCGGTGACCGAGGTACTGGACCTCGCTCATGGCCAGCTGACACTTGCCCGGCTTGATGGTCAAACCTGCCCGGTGGACCCGCCTGAGCACCTGTGCTAGATGCTCTAGGTGATCTTCCCAGGTGGGACTGAAGACGGCAATGTCATCCAGGTACGCGGCCGCGTACCCTTCAAGTCCCTTGAGCAGGGTGTTGACCATCCGCTGGAAAGTGGCAGGGGCATTCCTCATCCCGAATGGCATCACCGTGGACTCGTACAGTCCAAATGGGGTAATAAAGGCAGAGCGTTCCCTGGCCTTGCGAGTCAGGGGGATCTGCCAATATCCCCGGCTCAGGTCCATGATGGTCAGGTACTGAGCCCCGGCCAACTGATCGAGCAGGTCATCGATGCGTGGCATTGGGTACGCATCGGCGACCGTGACAGCATTGAGCCCCCTGTAGTCCACGCAGAACCGAGTGGTTCGGTCCTTCTTAGGGACGAGGACTACAGGCGAGGCCCAAGCGCTGTTGGATGCCTGGATCACCCCCAGCTTCAGCATCTCGTCAATCTCCTGGCGCATGTGTTGCTGCACCTCCAGGGAGACCCGATATGCTGAACGCCGGATCGGGGGATGATCCCCAGTGTCCACGTGATGGACAGCCAAGTCAGTCCTTCCGGGCTGGTTGGTAAACAATCCCCGGAAGGGGTGTAGGGTGGCCCACAGCTGGGACCGTTGGTCCTCCAAGAGCTGGTGGCCAACCTCCACATCCTCAATGGATCCACCTGCCCTAACCTGGGCTAGCATATCCAAGAGGGTTTCCGCTTCTCCCTCCTCGGGCAGGTTGCACACGGGGAGCGCACATGCCTCCCGCTCATGATGTGCCTTCATCATGTTCACATGGAAGGGCTTCCGCCTTCCACGGGCAGGGTCCAGGGTGACCAGGTACGTCACAGGGTTGAGCTGCTGGTACACGAGGTATGGGCCTTCCCAGGCTGCCTGAAGCTTGTCCTGTGGTACGGGGACCAGTACCCACACCTTTTGACCCACTTGGTAGGTCCTCTCACAAGCGTTCTGGTCGTACCAACGCTTCTGATCGGCCTGGGCTTGAGCCATATTGTCGTGTACCAGTTGCGTCAAGGCCTGCATTTTGTCCCGGAAGCGCATGACATACTCGATAACCGACACTCCAGGGGTGGCCAAATCCCCTTCCCAAGCCTCTTTCACCAGAGCCAGGGGGCCCCGCACACGTCGCCCGTACAGGAGCTCAAACGGTGAGAATCCTGTTGAGGCCTGTGGAACCTCCCGGTAAGCAAATAACAGGTGTGGGAGATACCGCTCCCAGTCACGCCCATGGGAGTCGACCAACATCTTAAGCATCTGCTTTAAGGTGCCATTGAACCGCTCGCACAGGCCATTAGTCTGTGGATGGTACGGGCTGGCCACCAGATGTCGCACCTGGACCTGCTTACAGAGGGCCTCCATCAGCTGGGACATGAATTGGGTCCCCCGGTCAGTGAGCATTTCCTGGGGAAAACCCACTCGGGAGAAAATCTCCAGCAATGCGGTGGCCACCTTGTCAGCCCGAATGGACGACAAGGCCACTGCTTCTGGGTACCGGGTGGCATAGTCCACTACCGTCAGTATGAAGCGTTTCCCGGAGCTGCTGGGGATGGCCAGCGGGCCGACCAGATCCACAGCCACCCTCCTGAAAGGCTCATCGATGATTGGCAGAGATACTAGTGGGGCTTTGGGGTGTGGCCCCGCCTTCCCCACTCTCTGACAGGTTTCACACGAACGGCAGTAGGCAGCCACATCGGCCCCCATTTTTGGCCAGTAGAAATGCTGGTTTAACCTGGCCTTGGTCTTAGCGATCCCTAGGTGTCCGGCCATCGGAATCTCATGTGCGATCCGCAACAACTCCGTCCGGAACGGATAGGGTACCACCAACTGTCGGTCCCTGGGCCACGCCTCCGGTGAACCCTGCTGGACCGTGGCCCGGTACAGCCGTCCTTGGTCCCAGACCACTCGCTCCGGGTCCGAGTCCGAGGGAGGCTGGGCCGCCTGCTCCTTAAGAGCTTTCAGGCTGTCGTCAGCTTCTAACGCTGCCTGAAACCCCTGACTAGATGTGGCCAGAATCGACGAGACTGTCACATCTTCGGTCAGTACCCCGGGACCTGTGTCCTGGCCTCCACCTGACTCGGCTGCCACTTGGTCAGAAGGGGAAGAGCTATCGGACCTCCGGGAGGCCCCTTGGCTTCCAGCACTCCCACTGCGGGTGACAGCGGCCACAGCCGCTGCGACCGTGGGTCGTGCCTGCTCCTCCTCCGTTCCTGACCAAGTCGCCGGTTCAGGCAGACCTACCTGGCTTCCTGACACCCCGGTTGTGGGGGAACCATGCACCGAGATCTTACCTGGGAGCACTTCCGCTCCTGGACCGGCCCCAATCTCACCTGCCTGTTCCCCTCCTGCAGCAACAGAACCCCGCTGTGAAATCTCTGGGGACCCCACATTTGCTGTGGTAGCCCCCACCCCACACACTGGTCCTCCCCCTGCAGCACCCTGCTCTCTGCTTATCCCTGCAGAGGGCAACAGATCCCAGCTCACAGGCTGATTACTTGTAGAGGCATTGTCACACCTTTCTCTGACCCCCTCCCCTGTCACAGCTGCAGCTGTGTGTGTGTCTATGGTGTCTATGCAAGCAGAAATATCAGAGTTCACTCCCTCCTCCCTTACATCATTCATAGATAACACATTAACATTGTCCGGAGGCATGTCAGTACTGGCTGAAGGTTCAGCCCTTGGTTGGGGCCCAAACTGGGAGGTTATCTGCCCCAAATCTGTCCCAAGTAGCACGTTTGCGGGGATCCGATCAGTTACCCCCACCTCCCTCACCCCTCGCCCTGCGCCCCAGTCCACATAAATGTCAGCAACAGGCAGCGCCGGGTCAATGCCTCCAATCCCGGAGACAGCGAGGGTTTTTCCAGGGATCAAGTCTTGGGGGGACACCATCTCAGGCCGCACCAGAGTCACCTCCGAGGCGCTGTCTCGCAGTCCTATGGTCACAGACCGGCCGACGGTGACAGGTTGGAAGCTGTCCAGGGACCTACCACCACCCCCACCCACACAATACACCTTGGGCGGCCCTTGGGACGGGGACGGAGCCGGGGCCTTGGGACGCTGAGGGCACATGGCCTTGAAGTGTCCAGGTAGGTTGCACTGGTGGCACCGTCTTGGTTCTGCCACGGGCCTGGAGAGGGGAGTTGAGGGGGACACCCCCTGCAGTCTAGGGGCAGGTGGGGCAGTCGCAGAATTCATCTTACCCCCTCTCCAGGTGCTGCTGGTGGCTGCTCTCCTGGCTTCAGGAGCCCGATTGTTGGTGTAGTCATCGGCCAGGGCAGCTGTAGCCGTGGACCCCTTTGGCTTCTGGTCTCGGATGAACTGGCGGAGATCCTCAGGGCAGTTCCACAAGAGTTGCTCCGTGATGAACAAGTCCAGGATCTCCGGTCCGGTGGAAAGCTGCAGGCCTTGGGTCCAGTGGTCGGCAGCTCGGGCAAGTGCCCGCCTGTGGTCAGCCCAGGAGTCCTTTGGTCCCTTCTGTAGGCTCCGGAACTTCTTGCGGTAGGACTCTGGGGTGAGGTTGTACTGTTGGATCAGGGCCCGCTTGATGGTGTCGTAGCCCTGATCTGCCTCAGCAGGCAAGTCCCCAAGGATATCCAGGGCCTTACCCCTTAAACGGGGGGTCAGGTATTTGGCCCACTGCTCCTTGTCCAGATGGTGCTGCAAGCAAGTCCGTTCAAAAGCAGTCAAGAAAGAGTCCAAGTCTCCATCCTTCTCCAGCACTGGGAAGTCCTCAACACGGACCTTTGGAAGTTTGGTGTCTTGAAGGTCACGTGTGGCTGATGAGGGCCGGAGCTGAGCTAGCTGCAGCTGGTGGTCACGGTCTGCCTGTTGCCGTCGCTCCGCAGCCTCACGCTCTGCCTGGCGCTCTTCACGCGCTGCCTGCCGCTCTGCCCTGCGCTCTGCCAGGAGTTCCTTGTAGCCCTCCTGGTCTCCAGCCTGGAGAAGGGCCATAGCCATTTGAAGAAGGCTATCCGAGCCTCCCAGGCTCGGTGGAATGGCACGTGGTGATCTGCGGCCCGCTGCGGAGCCTGGTGATTCACTGTCCATTGCAGAGCGGAGGGCTGGCATCTGGCTCGTTGAGGACCCTTGGGCGAGCTCCTCCTCATTTTGTCCAGCAGTGCCAGGTTGTGCGATGTCCTCTGCAGAGCTGTTCTCTGGCGTCGGGCTCTTGGAGGGCTCGTGGACAACCTCCTCATCGTCTCTGGCCTGAGCATCGGCCATTCCTTTGGCTTTGCTCCTGGTGCTCTCAGCCATTCTTGCAGACTTTGGTCACTGACACAGAACTGACACCTGATGCCTCCACACACCTTACAGTATCTGCACTCTGACACTCTAGTGTTGAGCTAGTCTGAAGACCCCAGCAGCCACAGCTGCTGCAGGCAGTCTTTAGTGTCTGGGAGTATGGGTCTCACACTCACACACACTATTATCTCGATCCCACCGCTATGCCACCAATATGTCACAAACCACCGGGGGGGTCACTCAGAAATCCCCCGCGCTGGCTACCAGTACGTCACAATCGGGGGGTAACAAGTGGGGGTCACCCCTCCTTTATACCTCCCGACCGACAGACAGAGCACGTGACGCGCTCTCTAGCGCCCCTCTTATAGTCAGGCCAATTATGGAATTGCCCGACAATAAGCAAGGAGGCCGCTATACTACTTATGCCGATTATTGAAGGGTCCCCGGTGAGAGTAGGGTATATATTCCCCCGACCTCCGCGGGCGGAATATATAAAATCTCCCCGAATCTCACTGGCCTCCCCACAATAATCCTTGGCACAAACTCGCTGCCACCAACCGCTTCACGGTAACTATTAGCCGAACACACAGACGTGGGATTCAAGATCGAGATAACAGAACAGCCCAAGATTAATTATATAATTTAATCAGCCTAAAGCACACTAGAAACTACAATATATACAATAGGGAATCTACAGAATATACATATGTCAGAGTACAGTTACAGATAAAGCATGGTTTACAACAGGTATGCAATTCAATCAGTTACCTTGTGCGTCTGGCCACAGGGGGGCGCTGTAGACCAGGTTTCTAGGAACTCCCGCAGATGTTTCCTGCACGTGCCCCCAGCGAAAGAACACTGGAAAATGGCCGAAGTAGGGTTATCAACCTGGACAAATCCAGGTCCCCTCCTACCTTCGTGACCTCAGAGGGAGCACTGCTCCACCCCTGGCTGGAGTTATGGACAAAATCCACAACATGGAATATGGCCATAACTTGGCCTGGGAGCGTCGTAGGCGGACGCCAATGCTCTCATTGTGACAGTTATGAATTTAGCTACAGAATGAGAGGTTTCATGACTTGTCTACTAGTTCCACATTGGCTGATATCACGCCTGGGGTATTTCCCAAGCTCCCGCTCCCATAAAAAAGGTGTGCCAGCATCGTCCGCATGCGAAAACACCATTTTTATGGTTGCCGTATTTATCGGAAATATGGCTTGCAAGATATGAACCATTTTTTACTGGAGTCTTTCTGTCTGGCTAGTTCCAGAGCCTTATAATGAGATACAACTCTTGTTACAGGGTGACGGCAGGGAGTCATCCTGTGTCCTTTGTTCCCACATCACCTAATTTCCATATCACAGGAGATGGCCATGGGATGGGTTGCTAAACAAGTTGTGTGAAGGAAAGGGGGGGTGACACCAGGAGAGGGCTTCCTGACATAACTTGAATATCATGATTTATCGTCATATCTCCGGATTTACCTCACAGTACTCTATACACCTATGTAGATATTGCATTAAAAAACAGATGTTTGAAGCTAGAATAGTCATTTTCCACATTAACAAGGTATAGAGTGTATTTCTGTTTAATTTAATGTTAGCTTCATTGGAAAAGAATGAGCTTTTCTTTCAGAAATAAGGAAATATCGAAGTGACCCTAAACCTTTGAACTGCAGTGTATAAGTCCCTGCTAAGTACTGTGTACAGGCCGTGTCTGACCGTAGAGGAACATGGTCTGATCATACCACATCTCCTGGACAGGGGAGAAAACAAGAAAGTATACAGACCACATTAAAACACAAATTATTCTTTCTTTGAGGTAACACATTTTTAAAAAAAACAGGCTAGGAAAACTTTACCTCACAATAAGAATCAGCTGTGATCCCGTGCTCTGCTATCTGTATACTCTTTTGCGTCCTCCCTGGCTCAGGAGACTTGGTGTGATCAGACCTTGTCTCTGTATGGTTAGACGCGGCCATTACACAGTGAATAGCTAGGACACATATATAAGTTTATCTCAGCACAGAAACAATTTTTTTAAACACATCCAATTGTATAAATTATTATTTCAAAATCTATTCATTAAAATCAACTATAAAGTTAACTTACTTTGTGGGAAAACGTATTTCCGTACCTATACTGTACAGTGGGTACGGAAAGTATTCAGACCCCTTTAAAATTTTCACTCTTTGTTTCATTGCAGTCATTTGGTAAATTCAAAAAAGTTATTTTTTTTTCTCATTAATATATACTCTGCTCCCCATCCCTCATCTTGCCAGAGAAAAAAAAGCAAAAATGTAAAATTTTTTGCAAATTTATCAAACAAAAACTGAATCATCACATGGTCATAAGTATTCAGACCCTTTGCTCAGTATTGAGTAGAAGCACCTTTTGAGCTAGTACAGCCATGAGTCTTCTTGGGAATGATGCAACAAGTTTTTCACACCCGGATTTAGGGATCTTCTGCCATTTTTCCTTGCAGATCCTCTTCAGTTCCGTCAGGTTGGATGATGAACGTTTGTGGACAGCTATTTTAAGGTTTCTACAGAGATGCTCAATTGGCTGAATTGGAGCGGAGGTGAATTGGAGCGGAGGTGAATTGGAGCGGAGGTGAATTGGAGCGGAGGTGAATAGGAGCGGAGGTGAATAGGAGCGGAGGTGAATAGGAGCTGAGGTGAATTGGAGCTGAGGTGAATTGGAGCTGAGGTGAATAGGAGCTGTGGTGAATTGGAGCAGAGGTGAATTGGAGCTGAGGTGAATTGGAGCTGAGGTGAATTGGAGCGGAGGTGAATAGGAGCGGAGGTGAATAGGAGCGGAGGTGAATAGGAGCGGAGGTGAATTGGAGCGGAGGTGAATTGGAGCGGAGGTGAATAGGAGCTGAGGTGAATTGGAGCTGAGGTGAATTGGAGCGGAGGTGAATAGGAGCGGAGGTGAATTGGAGCGGAGGTGAATAGGAGCGGAGGTGAATAGGAGCGGAGGTGAATAGGAGCTGAGGTGAATTGGAGCTGAGGTGAATTGGAGCTGAGGTGAATAGGAGCTGTGGTGAATTGGAGCAGAGGTGAATTGGAGCTGAGGTGAATTGGAGCTGAGGTGAATTGGAGCGGAGGTGAATAGGAGCGGAGGTGAATAGGAGCGGAGGTGAATAGGAGCGGAGGTGAATTGGAGCGGAGGTGAATTGGAGCGGAGGTGAATAGGAGCTGAGGTGAATTGGAGCTGAGGTGAATTGGAGCGGAGGTGAATAGGAGCGGAGGTGAATAGGAGCGGAGGTGAATAGGAGCGGAGGTGAATTGGAGCGGAGGTGAATTGGAGCGGAGGTGAATTGGAGCGGAGGTGAATTGGAGCGGAGGTGAATTGGAGCGGAGGTGAATAGGAGCGGAGGTGAATAGGAGCGGAGGTGAATAGGAGCGGAGGTGAATAGGAGCGGAGGTGAATAGGAGCGGAGGTGAATTGGAGCGGAGGTGAATTGGAGCGGAGGTGAATTGGAGCGGAGGTGAATTGGAGCGGAGGTGAATAGGAGCGGAGGTGAATTGGAGCGGAGGTGAATTGGAGCGGAGGTGAATAGGAGCGGAGGTGAATAGGAGCGGAGGTGAATAGGAGCGGAGGTGAATAGGAGCGGAGGTGAATAGGAGCGGAGGTGAATAGGAGCGGATGTACTCGACATCATTCACTACACATTGGACCAAGCTGTGCTGTGCAGCTCCATACAGTGTTTGCATCCCACCATTCCTGGAGCTAACAAAAGCTGATCATTGAGGGGTCGGACTCACACTCACCTGATATGGATGAACTTTATCTCATTTTATGGTAGAATGTGTCATGATCAGTAGGTACAGTGTCATTCATGAACCACAGGCCATAATAAGAGGTTGCAATGTGATAACGGAACAGAAGATGTCACCAATTACTGCCGAATTTTGTTTCCTTTCCTCTTTATATGACATATTTTTTACTCCTGTTTCTGACTTCCACATATTAAAAATGTACCATATTTGTCTTCCAAATAAGTCCACAATCAAGCTCATAAAGCTCAATATGGAGGCATAAAAAGTAAACTGCATAGAGCGACAGAGAAATAATATATTCTGGGTTTTGCCCAGTGTGGTGTGAGGTTATCTGGCACTGAGTCCAAGGCGAAGCGTGGGGGATAACGTGTGTTTTATCTTCTCTGCACCCTCATCACCTTTAAGGGCACAGTTCTGTGCTATTGGCCTTGAAGAAAGATAGATTTTGGAGTCGGTGTTTTTATCTCACTGAATAGCGCAGATGGCGTGTGGGAAAACAAGAAAAACATCTAAATGCCAAAAAAAAAGAAAAAATGTCTTGTAAATAACTGCAGTTCACAGGCTTTGCTACACTCTAAATGGGAAACTTCAGATAGTCTTCCTCCTGGAGATGGATTCATTATCATTACCTTTTCTCTATCTTGAATGTTGCAGGTTTTTAAGAAAAGGACACAATAACTCTGTCCGAGCAGTGTCACTGTATTCATATTATATAACCCACCAGCTGCATCACTGTGCTTCCCAATGTAAAGAGTCACTAACATTAACGTACACTGTATATATGAGGAAACATTATACACACACACACCACACACAGTGTATATATACATGTGTGTGTATATATATATATATATATATATAAAAAATACTGTTTAATAGGGTTTATGAAGGGGGAGATTTATCAAACCTGGTGTAAAGTGAAACTGACTCAGTTGCCCTTAACAACCAATCAGATTCCACTATTAATTCTTCAAAGATGTTTGTAAAATGAGAGGTGGAATCTGATTGGTTGCAAATGGTAACTGAGTCATTTTCACTTTACACCATGTTTGATAAATCTCCCCCTTCACAAGCCTATTACACATACTGTCCACCTACTTTTGGACCACCCTGTATGTGTGTGTGTATATATATATATATATATATATATATATATATTATATATATATATTATATATATATGTATATGTATATATATATATAATATATATAGGGATAGTAACTGTCTCTCTCCCAGTCTCTGTCTGTGTGTCGCTGTCTGTCTCTCTGTCTGTCTCTTTCCTTGTCTGTCTGTGTCTGTCTCTAACTATTTCTATCTCTCTGTATTTGTATCAGTCTATCGGTCTCCAGCCCTGTGTCT